>NC_057862.1:230469430-230777828 GCF_019393635.1 Dromiciops gliroides | reverse complement strand
GTGGGCCCACAACACTCTCTTTCTAAGGGTTTTTAAGATTTCTTTGCTCACAAGTTACAGAATAACTTCATTAGCATAATACAAATCAACCCAAAGCAAATACCATAAATGTAAATCAATACAAATCAGTTTAACAGCAAAACTTAAAGCAGATGCTATGGTTAGATTATGTGGAGACAGGAAGGATATTATCAAAGACAAGGAGGTCTAAATAGTTGATCAGGAGAACAATAAGATCTATTCACTTTCTTGGGAAAGAAGATAGTGAATAAGAATTTCAAAGGAGCATTTAAATTTGTTTATTCTCTTGGGGTAGGTAAACTGGGACTGTCTGGTTTCAGTTTGAAATCTTTGAGCAAAGGGCATTTTGCTCCTATTACTCCAGGGTCTCATAAAATCCATTAGGATAATAAGGTAGCTCCATCAAATCCAGGTGATTTATACATTCATATTAACACTGGCAATACACAAGTATTACAAAAAGAAAAGAAAAAAGCATTGTAGTATGCAGAAATGCACCAATGATAAATACAGATCACTAGAAAACTATGTTATGATATATGATATGCACTATTTAGAATGGCTTAGTTTCAGCAAGAACATTTTTGGACCCACTTAATGGGTAGCACATTGCCCATTAAAAAAATAGAAATAGTGCTCATTAGGTGTCTATTGAGGATGACAAATATATGCATAAGTCAATTTGTATATATCTTTCTCTAAGACATCAATAGAATGTAAGTACCTTAAAGGAAGGGATTTTAGCTTTTGTTTTATTATTCCCAGTGTCTACCTAGCACAGTGCATTTTAGGTAGAAGAGAAGTTAATAAATACTTTTTGCATTGATCCATAGAATTTTATATCCCTAAGGGAACTTAGAGATCACATCTGTTCCAATTACCCTGCCCCCCCCCTTTTTTTTTTACAGATGAGGGAATTGATTCCTATAGGGCTCCAATGACTTGTTCAAGGCCATACATCAAGTTAACAAAAAAGTCAGGCCTAGCATTCTTTCTGACTATTGAACACAATACCCCTAATTGTCACTATACTTTATTGTGTATACTTGCTGCACATTACTTATAATGGCCAGATGTATGGTGGGAAATGGGGTAGGGGTTGGTGGGAGTTGGGGTTCTTGGGAATTCCTCTTTAAAGAATTATACCCTCTTGCACACAAAATTTAGTTAGAACAAGGTGGTAGTTTATTTAGGAGCAAGGGAAGGGAAGGGTGGGGGGAGGGAAACCATGAAAGAAATCATTGGACTTTTCATGGGGAGATTTGGCATAAAACACATGGCTCAGAGGTACCAAATCTCCTCGAACAGGAGACTGGAAGGTACTTTTATAGAGGACTGACTGATGGGGGTGGACCATCTGCCTGTGAAAAGTTCTTTTAGTGAGAGAGGACCATCCCCCACTGGTGGTAGCTGGGGGAATTGGGTGAGGAGTGGAGGACCATCCCCCACTGGTAGTGACTAGAGGAATTGGGTGAGGGGTGGCTACAGATCCCCCTTCAGAACACGAAGGCCGCAGCCACATCCAAATTTATCTCTCCAGGGTAAGGGAGACCAGAATGAAGGGTAGGAATCCGAAGCTAGCTCAGTCCGATTTGGTTCAGTTTATCTCTCTAGGTGTTATCTGTCCTCTGGTTTAGTTTCTCAAGGAGAAGCTTCCTTGATGTGCCCCAGAGAACTTCTGGGGTGCTCTGCACCCCATGACATTATTAATGTTATTATGTGTGTATATATGTATACACACACATATATATATGTGTGTGTGTGTATAGATATATATATATCTATATATATGTATATAGATATAACCTATATCAGATTACCTGCTGTCTAGGGGAGGGGGTAGGGAGGGGAGGGAGGGAGAAAAATCTGAAATTGTAAAGCTTGTATAAACAAAAGTTGAGAACTATCTTTACATGTAACGGAAAAAAATAAAATACCTTATATGTTAAAAAAAAAAAAAAAGATGTAGACCATCAATCAAATTGCATGTTCCTGATAGGAAGAGAAAATAAAAAGAAATGGAAATAACTGTGTCGTAGCCACAGGTGCTCAATAAATGTTTGTTGACTATGATGAATAGAGAATGCATAAAGTCAATTTCCCCTTGCCTTTCTCTATGATATCATAAGTATAAATAAGTAAATAAATAAGCCTAAACTCATTTCTCAAGTAACTGCCTACTGCTTTGTTGGGGTCCCCCACTCCCTAAATATCATGGAATTTACCTGGATCCTTTCTTATTTAGAAGTTTGAGAGGTGGGAGTCTGGGAAAGAGATTATTGCTATGAGTACACATGAAAGACTGAGCAAATTGATGTTTGGGTTGTGGCAATCTTGGGTATTTTTTTAAAAAGAAAATGTCCAGCTTCAGAAGTTTTTAACTCATCAGAATTACACAACCCTAAGCAACTTACTACTTCAAGGAACTATGGTTTCATTGATGAGGATAATGCCTCTTCCAACATAGTTTGTAACTACTCCATGCCTTAATAGATTTCATGGGTTGCTTTGGTCAAAGTGTTTTCATCCAGGGGACAGCTAGGTGGCATAGTAGATAAAGCACTGGCCCTGGATTCAGGAGGACTTGAGTTCAAATCCAGCCTCAGATGGTTGATACTAGCTGTGTGACCCTGGGCAAGTCACTTAACCCTCATTGCCCCACCCAAAAAAAAAGCGCGTTTTCATCCAGTGGTCAAGTCTTCTTATGCTAAGACTCTCTGAACTCAGCTAGTCTGGTTCTTGGACAGTAGAAAAGTAGTTATATTGTCAGGACTATATTTGGAAGGATCTTCTTTTTTGGTGGGGTGGAGGCATATACATTTAAGTGAATTGCCCAGCTAATAAGTATCTGAGGCCATATTTGAAGTCAGGTCTTCTGGTGCTCTATCCACTGAACCACCTAACTGCCCCTTTGGGAAGACTTTCTTAAAACAGAGGTTCTTTTTTAAAATTTTATTTATTTATTTTAGTTTTCAACATTTGTTTAGATAAGATTTCTAATTTCAAATTTTTCTCCCTCCCTCCCTCCCTCCCCTAGACAGCAGGTAATCTGAAACAGGTTTTACATATATATGTGTGTGCTTGTGTGTGTGTATGTATATGTATATATAATATGTGTGTATGTGTATATATATAAAATAACATTAAACATATTTCTGTATCAGTTATGTTATACAAGAAGAATCAGAGCAAAAATGAAAAACCTCAAAAAAGAAAAACAACAGCACCAAAAACAAAAGAAATAATATGGTCCAATCAGCATCCGTATTCCACAGTTCCTTTTTTTTTTTTTCTGGAGAGCCTTTTCCATCATGAGTCCTTTGTAACTTTCTTGTACCATTGGATTGGTGAGAAGAATCTAGTCTATCACAGTTGATCAACACATAATGTTGATGATACTGTGTACAGTGTTCTCCTGATTCTGCTCATCTCACTCATCATCAGTTCATGCAAGTCCTTCCAGGTTTCTCTGAACTCCTCCAAAGCAGAGGTTATTAAACTTGGTTTAACATAGAGAAGTGAATAGAAAAATGCCTTTTTAGACTTTTACCTCTTACTGTGTCTTAGCCATTCTCCCTTGTCAAGGACAGAATATGAGTGAACTTTTTTTTCTAGTACTTTGCTAAGCTACCTCACAACATAATTGGTTTCCTTTGTTTTCCCATGAATTTTATTGTATGCATTTGAAAACATTATTCTGTGAAGGGGTCCTTAGGTTTCCCCAAATTGCTGAAGGAGTATCATCTCATACACATACACACATACACATACGCACACAAACACACACATAATCACATACACATATGCACAAAGATATGGATATAAACATATACATACATGCCCACACATGTATACAAACACGCATATACATATACTCACATGCACACAATTCATACATACACACATGCGCACACATATGTGCACATTAAAAAGCCCCGCTCCAGAGATTATCCTTTGATGACATGGCCTTCAAGAGACCAGGGCCACCTCTAAACTATGATAAGGCATCATCAAAGCACTTTACTTCAGGGCAATCCAAAACATCTTCCCGTCCTCTTTAACACTATAAAGTGCTTCATTTCTTGGCTATTGAGCCTCTCCAGATCATTACAGTGCATCATTTCACCTATAATTCCCTTACAGAGGTTGCTCAGCTTCAGTGACACCTGCACCTTTTTTTTTTAAGAAATTCTTTAAGCCAAGTGTTCCAGATCAGTATTTCTTTCCATTTCAGTGACAGTGCCAATATATTGCATGCGTGTGAGATGCAGATAAAGGTAATCAGATCTCATGCTTCAAGGAGTAAACTGATTACCTGTGAGGTCAGGAAAAAAATTCTTACCATAACGAGGTACACAGAAAAGTATTGCTCTAACTTTTACCTCTCACTGAATCTTAGCTATTCTCTCTTGTGTAGTACAGAATAAATGCCTCTTATGACCTATGTTATGATACACTGTGAGAAATACTTTATTCCTGTGTATAATGACAAAACGATGGACAAGTCTTAACCTTGCAACAGAATCCACACTCCAACTGATAGATACATCCCTTCAGATATAAGATGACAGTCTATCACACTCCCATTCTTTCATGATTTTGCATAAGTTGTCCCCTATGCCAGGAAAGCAGTTTCTCTCCTCACCTCTTAACCTCCCTGACTTCCTTCAAGGCTAACTTCAGGTATCACTTTCTACAAGAAGCCTTTACTCCTCCCCCATCAGTAGTGATCTTTTATCTCCTACATTTCATTTAATTTTTATCCATGTATCTGTATATGTGTTGTTTCTCCCCAATAGAATACAAGCCCCTTGTGGCCAAGGATTGTTTTATTTTTCTTTTGTATCTCTAGTGGTGGATATAATGCCGTGTACATACTTAACAGCTATTGAAATTGTTGAGTTGATTTGCAAGTAGCTCATTAAAGATAAAAATATATTTAAAATCTTTTATGCCTTATCTGAGGATCTCAAAGATTTTTATTTAAAATGAATCCACTAGTCTTCATAACATCATTGTCACAAAAATCTAACAAAAATCTTCTGAAAATATGGGGACTTTTAAGAATACGGTTTTCCAAAAGTCACAATGGATAGAGTGTTGGGCCTTGAGTCAGGAAGATCTGAGATCAAATCTGTCCTCAGACACTTAGTAACTGTGTGACCCTGGGAAAATCATTTAATCTCTCTCATCCTCAGTTTCTTCATATTCAAAATGTATATACTAATTGCATTTTTCTCACAGGGTTCTTATATGTTTGTATACAGACATATGCACGTATTTATATGTAATGCAATATTATATGTTATATATACATATTATATATATGATTCACATATATACATGTATATATGCTAGTTATTGTTTTAATTTTTATTATTACCTGCCTTTGTTATTTTGAAATGTCAGGGGAGAAATTTTGACTCCTCAGAGAGTAATTCTAGATTTTTTCCTTGAGCTAGTTTTCAGATGTCACCTGAAATAGAGCAAAGGCACCATAACCCTGGAACCTCCCTGGGAAATAACTGATTCTATTTCATAAAAGGGGATTGATTTCAGGGTTTGGTCGCTCTGCAACTTGGTGTGGTTGCCTTTAGAAACTCCTTGGTCTACCCATTATATAATAAGATTATACCAAACATTCTGACACCATACTCCAGGGATTGTGGTTAGGATCAATAGTTTTCCCAAGAGTAGTTTTATTCAAGCTTATTCCTAGTCTGGTACCAAGGCTCCCCTGATAATTCCAGTTGAATCCAGGAAGTACCCAAGAAAATTGCTTCCATGAAAGAGTATCTTGGGGAGTCCCTGGAACAATCAATGTAAGATGACTTGTGAGGGTTATAATAAACCGAGTAGCTCTCCCAGTGTTCTCTTCCCAAAGTCTCTTGAGAGAACCAAGGTTATCAGAGATCTTTCAAATGTCAACACTTTTGCAAAAGAATAATTTCTAAGTAAAATTAAGTTTGTCAGACATCCCAGGCAGACTTCTCTAGGTAGCTCATGCTGGGTTTTGAGGGGAAGAAATAAAATTTTCTAGGACTTCCATTTTTTTCTGCTTGTTTTTTCATTTTGTTTTGTTTTGTTTTGTTTTTTGCCCTCGTACTCTTTTTTTTTTTCAGGGCAATGAGGGTTAAGTGACTCACCTAGGGTCACACAGCCAGTAAGGGTCAAGTATCTGAGACCAGATTTGAACTCAGATCCTCCTGAATCCAGGGCTGGTACTTTATCCACTGCACCACCTAGCTGTCCCCAAACTCATTTTTTTAGAAATAAAACATTGACAGAGCCTAGAAGTCTGGCTCTGAGGATTAATAAAGTTCTGCCAACACACAAGTTAGTATGTGAGAGAAAAGAGTTTAGAAAAGTTGAGACATTTTTGTGGTACCATAGTACATGCAGTGCTGGGCCTGGAGTCAGGAAGACCTATTTTCCTGAGATTAAATCTGGCCTCAGACACTTACTGGCTGTGTGACCCAGTTTGTCTCAGTTTCCTCATCTGTAAAATGAGCTAGAGAAGGAAACGGCAAACTACTCTGGTGTGTTTGCAAAAACAAACAAAAAACCCAAAACCACACCCCAAAAGGGAGTCATGAAGAGTCAAACATGACTAAAATGACTGAATAACATTAGGAAGCAGCATGATGCACTGATAAGAATGCTATTTTTTTTTTTGGGGGGGGGAGGCAATCGGGATTAAATGACTTGCCCAGAATCACACAGCTAGTAAGTATCTGAGGCCAGTTTTGAATTCAGGTCCTCCTGACTCCACAGTTGGTGCTCCATTCATTGTTCCATTGACCTGATTTTGAAGTCAAAGAAGACCTGGGTTCAAGTCTCACCTCACATACTTCATTGGGCAAGAAACTTAATTTATTGAAGATTATGAGTTTTTAAATCTTTAGAATGATGAGGTTGAAATAGATGAACATGAAAGTCCCTGATCTCTGCAGGTTCTCTTAAAAATGGTATCTTTAGTTTTGTCTCAAATGATGTCTATTTTTGTAAGAAGCAGTTCAATTTTTTTTTTTGAGGGGGGCAGTGAGGGTTAAGTGACTTGCCCAGGGTCATACAGCTAGTAAGTGTCAAGTGTCTGAGGTCTGATTTGAACTCAAGTCCTCCTGAATCCAGGGCTGGTGCTCTATCCACTGCACCACCTAGCTGCCCCAAAAGAAACAGTTCAGAAAGAAAGAAATGTAACAACAGCAGAGGCCCGTTTCAGAGGTGGGTTGTAAATATTAGGTTTCTTTTCAAAGTTGAAAAAATAAAAGTTAGGGCATGATAACTGATATTCTGGTTTGAGAAATAATTCTTTGCCTCCCATGATATTTTACTGAAGAATTCTTAAATGAGCGGGAATTAATAATTATTTTTATATAGTACCTACTTATGAGGTAGGCACTGCTAAGTGCTTTTCAAGTATTATCTCATCTGAGACTCACAGCAACTATATGATATAGGCACTATTATTACATCTGTTTTACAGTTGAAGAAAATGAAGGAAACAGACTTGCCCAGGGTCATGCAGTTATAGGTGTCTGGGCCAGATTTGAATTCTAGTCTTCCTGACTCCAGGCCCAGTATTCTATCCACTCTATGACCTAATTGCCTCATTCATTTAAAATATGATTCGATATCTCAAGGTGTCATTTCTATGCAATTTTCCAAACAACATCTACTCTGAACAGTGACAGATAGTAAAAGGCTATCTGTCTTGGAAGAATAAAAAAGGTTTCTGGGTAAGTCATCAAAGGACTGCTATTCCTTGATAGGAAGAGCTGTCCCTAGTGGATAAAGTAGTGAAAGAAAGGGTCAGAAGATCTACTTCTTTGGTATGACCTTGGACCAAGTATTTAACCTCTCCAGTCTTCACTTTATCATTAAAATGAGTCTAATAATACTCTGCCCTGCCTCACTGTGAAGGATGTGCTAATTAAGGGGGTACAGTAGTTTGACCTTTGAATAAAGTACTTTGTACCGCTTCAAACATAGTTTCCAGGTAAAGAATCCAATTGCTTTCATAAATTATTTTAGTAATATTTATGATCATGCTCACTAATACAGTCTGATTTTATTCAGTCATTCCACACAATGGAAGCACTTCGGATTGGAAATGTTTATTGGATTACCATTCCTAATGTGAAGTCTTTTACAAAGTACTTTGCCCTAGACTGAGACTCATTTGCAGAAATACTAGCATATTTGTGAAAGAGTCTAATCAATGATAGCTTGGTATTGTGGAATTAGTACTGGATTTAGAATCAAAAGACTTGGGTTCCAATCTTGGTCTTGCTACTTATTTATTAGACCTTAGAGGGGTCCCTTTTCCTCTCTGGGCCTCAGTTTCTTTACCTGTTAAGTGAGAAGGGTGGATTAGAACAGATGTCCTTATCCTTTCTGGGTGCCAAAAATCCCTTTGCAGCTCATTGCAGAGCATTGTCTTTAAGTGCTTAAATATATAGGGTTACAGAGGAAACCAATTACATTGAAATAGGTTTAATTTTTCTTTTTTTTTTTTGGTGAGGCAATTGGGGTTAAGTGACTTGCCCAGGGTCACACAGCTAGTAATTATCAAGTGTCTGAGGCTGCATTTGAACTCAGGTCCTCCTGACTCCAGGGCCGGTGCTCTATCCACTGTGCCACCTAGCTGCCCCAACATATGTATAATTTCTTAAAAAATATTTGCAGACACCAGATTAAGAACACTTGGACCAGAAGATGGTCTTCTTTTTCTCTACATGGGAAATAACAAGGTTTAATGGAAAGATGATTAGATTTGAAGTCAGAAAATTTGAGTTTGGATCTCAGCTCTACTCCTTACCTATGTATGTAACATCAATTCTTTTTAGGCCTCCGTTTCCTCATATGTAAAATTAAGGGATTAGACTAGATTACAAAATCTTTAAGGTCCTTTCCAGTTCCTAAATGCTATGAACTTGTGACCTTTAAAGTCCTTTCCACCTTATATTTACTGTACACTGATGTTTGTGGTTATTGAGAGCTCAAATTCTAAAATTCTACAAGAGAAAAACCTCAAAATACATTTAGGGGAAGCTGTGGGCCACAATTTGGCCTAATCTTATTAAAAATCATGATAAATTAATGGGCATCAATGAATGCCATAGTCATAATCCTTCAATTTCCTTTATAAGAGAAGCATCCCAGGGGGTAGTAAAAAGTATGATCCTAACATCCTTAGGAGTTTAGTTGCAACATCATTTAGCAAACAGGAATGACCTTTCATTCATTTCTCTTTCCTAACTGAAAGCTGCAGGGAATTTCAATGCTTAATTACCATTTGAAGACCCAAAACAACTCTCTTCTTAAGTAAAGTTCTCTCAGAAATTTCCAGCAGTTAGAGGATTTTGGTTATCTGAAAATTTACTGCACATATGGCCCAGCAAGAGAATAATTGCATTTTATTGATATTTTCTCACAATGCCATGAGAGAACGTTGAAAAGAAAATCTGACTGAAGCTGTGAAAAATGAGATATTTATAAACCTGAGATCTCAACTTTTCAAATTTGTTTTAATCCACATATGTACTCCTGCTCACCTTCATAGTCTCACATATCCATGCAAGGAAAATACCCTACCCCTTGACTTTTGGGGGAAATAAAATAATATATGTGTATGACTCACTGATGAGTACCTAGCATCCTTGTGATTCTTCCCTAATACACAACAACCTCTCTCTTATCTCAGAAGGAGATTTTCAGTCATATAAAAAATATCATAGTCTCATCAGCCTTGATGATAGCACTAAACTGTGTATTAAACCATCCCCCAGGTATAAAATTATACATACTTCTTTGCCTGGAGATGTGCTTCTTATTAAAAATGTGCTAGGTCTTCATAACACAAAATGCCATGAACTGAAATTCCTCTTTCCTCTCTTCTCATTCTCTCTCTCTCTCTCTCTCTCTCCCTCCCTCCCTCCCTCCCTCCCTCCCTCCCTCTCTCTCCCAATCCAAAAAACAACAAAACAACAAAAACCCAAGTCAGTGCTCGTATATGTATGGTTAAAAAAATAAAAACACGTCTTACAGATGGTTCCTTGTAATGTCATGAGGCTGCTATTTGTACTGCAGGGGTAGCTTGAAAATGTAATTTAAGTGAAGTTGAGGATCAACATTTCACTGTGATGGGGACAATTAAAAAAGGTGAAGAAAGTGGCACTTCTTTGAAGGAATGAGATATATAGATGTACTATGAAAGTGTTATGGAAGGGGGCAAATTCTAATGATGCTTTTTTTAAAGTCTAGAGCTTTGATCTTAAAGGTGTAGAGATATCCCACTGGGGCGGCTCCTTCCATTGATGCAGATTGGTAGCAAAGAATCACAGAATTTGAGAGCTGCAAGGGACTTCCACAAGCTATTGAGTTCAACCATATATATGAAGGAATCCCTACCCAACAAATAGGGTCCACCTAAAATATAAACTCATCCTTCTGAGTTCAAATCTAGCCTCAAACATTTACTAGATGTGTGACCCTGGACAACTCACTTAACCTTGCTTGCCTCAATTTCCTCATCTGTAAAATGAGCCTTTACAAAGTCTACCTTCTACTTGAAGATCTCCAAAGTGGGAAGGGAACCCACCAATTCTTGAAGTGAGCCATTTTCTTTTTTCACAGCTCTAATTGATAAGCCCCCCCCCCCTTAACATCAAGTATAAACTGACTACTTTGAGACTTCTACCCCTCATTCTTGGTTTTGCTTCTGGGGACAAAGAGAAGTATAGCTCTTCTTCTACATCATCTTCTTTTTTTTCACTTCCATCATGTGATCCTCAGATGTCATAAACTCAAAATCCTTCACCCTCCTAGTTGGTCTCTTTTGGGCATTTTTTAAATGTACAGTTGTGCCCAGAACTGAATTAAAATACTGCAAATGAAGCCTGACAAGCAACCAGCATTTGTTAAGTACTTACTATATACTAGGCATTTTGCTAAGCATTGGCGTTACCCCCCAAAAATGTGGAGGACCACTGCCCTGCCTTTAAGAAGCTCACATTCTAATGGGGGAAACAGATAATGTACATACAAGATACATGAAGTGTAAATGAAAAGTAATCTCAGCAGGAAAATGTATTTGGATGGGGTAGGCCTTGTGGAGAAGATGAGATCTGAGCTGTCTCAAGGAAAGCCAGAGGTAAAGAATAGAGGGAATGGAGTAGAAGAAAGCAACAATTACATGGAGTGCTATCTAAAGGGAGCAGGTCAGAGTAGCTGGATCACAGAATATGTGGAGGGAATCAAGTATTAGAAGACTGGAAAGATAAGAAAGGTCCAGGTTTTATGAAGGGCTTGAAGTGCCAAACGGAAGATTTTATATTTAGTTCTGGAGGTAATAGGGAGCCACTGCACTTTATTAGAGGAGGAAAAGGTGTCATGGGATCACCCGAACTTAAGGAAAGTCACTTTGTCATTGTCATTGTTGTTTGTTCTTTGTTCTTGAAGAGGACCATGACATTGGGAAGATGTCATATCTTTGTAGTGAATTGGATTTAAGGGGGAGGAAGGGATTGTACAAGGTCACCAATCTCACTCTCTCTTCCAGAGCTATCTGGTTCCAGTGGGATGATATACATCAAGACAACTGGAGATGAACCCAGATGCAGTTGGAAACTTTTAAGCTAAGACCTTTCCCAGGTCTCAGTTTGCCTGAGGCATGTGCATTAAGGAAAGTCACTTTAGCAGCTGAGTAAAGGATGGATTGGAGAGTGGAGAGATAAGATAGGGAGACCAATGAGAAGGCTTTGATAGCAGGATGGACAAGAGGTGATAAGGGCCTGTGTTGGGGGTGGGGTGGGGGGTGACTGTGTGATTTGAGAGAATGGGAAATATATGTGAGACATAGTGAAGGTAGAAATGAGATCTGATAAGACAAAGAAATTGTCATCACCCTATTCCTGGAAACTAGGCCCAAGGAGTCCAAGATTATACTAGCTATTTTGGTTGCCACATCATACTGTTGACTCATATGGAGCTTGCAGTCCACTAAAACTTTGGCATCTTTTAAAACACACACCCTTGCTGTCTCCCCCATCTTCTATTTGTAGAGTTTATTTTTTGCATCCAACTACAAGACTTTACATTTAACCTTACAGAATGTCATCTTATTAGATTCAACCCAATTATTCTAACCTAAAGTTTCTTAAACTGTGGGTTAGGACCCCAAATAGAGTCATATAACTGAACGTGGGGGTCACAAAAAATTTGGCAATGGTAAAAAGTCATGTATACCCATTTTATATAACTATATACTGGGAGTCATGTCAAAATTTCTTGGGTGAAAAGGGGTTGCAGATGGGAAAAGTTTAAGAGCCCTGTGCTAGCCTATCTTTTTGGATCTGAAACATTATCTACTAGGTGAGCTAGCCCTCCCAGAGCTGCAAATTTAATGAGCATTCCATCTATACTTGTATGCAAATCACCAAGTCACTGTAAAAATGTTAAACAGAATAGGGCTAAATACAGATCCCCAGGGAGACACACAAGAGACCTCTTGCCACACACTCTGATTCATTAACAAATGTTCTTTGAGTCCAGCCATCCACTCAGTGAGTTATGAATCCCTCTGATTGTATTATCATCTAATCTGTCTGTCAATCAATAAACATTTACTAATTGCCAGAGATTGAAAACCAGAGATACAAAAAGAAGGAAAAGACAGTCCTTACCCTCAAGGAGCTCACAATGTAATGAATAATCCATCTCTCCATCTTCTCAGCAGAAATTTATCTAGGTAAATTATATCCATCTCATTTGTTTCATCTAATTTGGTAATCCTTCCAAAACCTCATCTAATACATAGTTAAAGGAAATTAAGTGGGGACCCTTAAACTTAGGGAAAATACTCCAAGTTTTCATATATTCAGGTAACCAAATATTGTCTCTTCCTCCAGCTAAAAATAGAGCTTGACGGAGTAGAGCTATGATCTAAGGGACAGGGTGGCAGTTAGCTTTAACCATTATAATATGGGATAATAAATATAGAGTTAGAAGGACCTTGAGAGGTCATATAATGCAACTACTCATTTTAGAGATTAGGAAACAGTTCCATGAAAGTAAAGTGATTTGCCCAGGGTCACACAGCTAGTGTCAAGTGTCTGAGACTGGATTTTGAACTCAGGTTCTCCTGAATCCAGGGTGGTGCTTTATCCACTGTGTCATCTAGCTACTCCCTGTTATGTTTTAATGTTGAGAGTAACTAAAGAATAAGTAACAGATTTAATAGGGATGCTGTAGTAACTTGGGCAGCTAGGTGGCACAGTAGATAGAGTACCAGGCCTGCGGTCAGGGAATCTCATCTACCTGAATTCAAATCTGGCCTCAGACACTTCCTAACTCTGTGACCCTGAGCAAGTCATTTAACCCTTGTTTGTTTGTTTGGGTTTTTTTTGGTGAGGCAATTGGGGTTAAGTGACTTGCCCAGGGTCACACAGCTAGTAATTATTAAGTGTCTGAGCGCAGATTTGAACTCAGGTCCTCCTGAATCCAGGGCCGGTGCTCTATCTACTGCACCACCTAGCTGCCTCCATTTAACCCTGTTTACCTCAGTCTCCTCATCTGTAAAATGAGCTAGAGAAGGAAATGGCAAACCACACTAGTATTTCTAACTCCCCTCAAAAAAAAAAAAATAACCTGAATGGGATCATGAAGGGTCAGAGATGACTGAAAAACCTCCCCCAAAACATTACAAAATCAATTGTTGCTAAAATGGCAAAGGATACAGTGGGAGATGGGCAATTGAGCATCTGTTAATAGGTTACATCCCCAAAGTTCTGTGACCTGTTTCATTCACTCTGGCTATTAAATGCAAAAAGGCTATCCAAAGTAAGAACAGGCCCAAACCCAGATGACCTAAATTAGGTGCAAATACTGAATTTGGAAGCTGCTTCAGAAAAATGTGGCCTATCACCTACCCACACTATGTATCAGAGCATCTTGAATAAGATGATTTAGAAATAGCACAGTGAGTCTGTTCAGGGAGATACAAAGTACTCACTGGTCAGAAATATTTTTGCTCCCACACAAAGCTTTCAACAGTCATTGCTCGCTCTCAGATGTTAGATACTTAGATTATCTGCTGAGCCTTTGCCTTTATTCTTCTCTGCTGCATCCTTTACCACTCTAGGCTCCCCTTTTCTCTCTAAAGCTATCACTAGGATCGTAGGTCTAGAGTTAGAAGGGCCCTCAGAGGCCATCTGGGTCAAACCTCTCATTTTACAGATGAGGAAACAGGCTCAGAAAGAATGTATGATTTGCTCAAGGTCTCGGATAATAAGTGCCAAAGGTGGGGCTGGAAACCAGGTCCATTTTCCACTATCTAAATTGATAATTTTCTGATCTTCAGAGTCCTTCCCCATTCCTGACTTTGCTCTCTTAGGATGTTTGCCCAGTTCGGTTGCAAAGGTATTTCCAACTGTGAGAAAATCCTTTATCCCATAGTAGTAATAATAATAATGCTGATGATTATAATAATAAATCCTGGTTAATTTATTTCTTCCACACTAGTCTGCTCCATACTTAGGCCAACTCAGGGATGGGTGAGTCCCTTCTGAGAACCACCCACACTGCTCCCTCACCACCTCTGTCTCACCTTCCAGCCTGTTTCACTAACATATCTCCGCAATGACTGCCTGCCTGATCCCCTTCCTTCCTCCCCTTTTGGGCTGTCCTTTGTGCTTTGTCTTTTCCTATTAAAATGTAAGTTCCTTGGGAAAAGAGACTGTTTTTCTTGTTTTTTATATTCCCAATGCTTAGCCCCGTGTCTGGAACACAGTAAGTGCTTCATAATATTCTATTTCTTCCTTCCCTACCCACCCCCACCCCCATCTCTCTGTCTCTGTCTCTCTGGCTCCCTCCTCCTCCCTCTCTCCTTCCATTGTACACTTTTGCTCACCATTCTCTTCCCTTTCTCCCTTCTTTCTCTATCTCTGTCTCTCAATCTCTTTCTTTCTGTCTCTCTCCATTTCTCTCTATTTCTCTGTCTGTCTACATAATCCATTCACCTGTTGGATTCCCCCTTTAGCACTTCCATCAAATTCCATAAAATAGTATCTCTTAGAGATAGACAGGACTTTATAGATTCATGTAATCCAGCACCTTCGTTTGACAGATGAGACACCTGAAGACCACAGGCAGTACGTAAGGTCGAAATCAAACCCAGTTCCCCAGAATCCACTTCTAGCACTCGTTCCAATATACCATGCTGTCTGTCTTTGTTTTCTAACACCTTCCTGCTTTCCTTTTGCAACTGGCTCATGGGTTCACTGTGATCTGGGCTAAGCATTTGTTTCAAGTATGTACCATAATAGCCTTGGCCATTATTACCTCCCAGACACTCAGTGCTTAGTGAAAGGCCTATTATATCAGCGTTGTCCTCACCCTTTAAAAAGTACCAGATCAAAGACAGGAGCAGCATTGACAATCTCTGCAGAGATTTTTTTGTTGCTTGTTTTTTTGGTTTTTGGTTTTCTTAAAAGATAATCTTGATAAAGAGCAAGGGGAGACCGAGACCTTTTTTTTTTTAAAAAACAATTCTGTGGCATTTTCAGTTGCCCTTTTTAAAAAAAATGTATTTGTCATTGTGCTTTCAAATATCAATCTCATAAAGCATTCTTTTCCTCAAGCTTGACATATTGATATTATCCTACCATAGATAAAACACAGAACAGTATAATATGGGCAGGTGATGGAATGATTTGCAATGCACAGAAATCTCTACTGATGTTTAAGGCTGGTGCAATATTAAACACATTACTTTCCTTGACAGTCATTTTCATTATACCCCAGCCACACAGGTGAAGAACCCAAAAAGAAAATAGTGTTTCTTCCATTTGGGTCTGTGTAAAAACTAAACAAACAAATAAACAGATAGGAGACTGTGTTTATGTGTGTGTGATATTGATGTCTGCCTGCCTCTTGTCTCTCCCCTCTCCAATGTACCCTCATCACAGCTGCCATATTGATTTGACTAATACACAAGTTGACTATCTTATTTCTCCTGCTCATGAAGCTTCAATGGCTCCTTACTGCTTCTAGCATAAAATATAGACTACTCTGTTTGGCATTTAAAGGCCTCATAATCTGTTTTCCAAAACTGTGGCCATTAAAAAGGGTCAAGACACATAGTTTCTGGATAATTTAATCATCTTGTTAATAAAGCCAGCACATATATTAATAAAAGGATGGTCATTTGGCCTTCTCTCTTAGACCAAAGATAATCATGGCAGCTGCTCAGAGCTTATATGTTCTTTTGGAAGAGGAATGGCAATCAATTCTGATGGGTTAACAATTAATGAGCAAAAGAATTACAATGAGGGACTTAGAATGACATCATATCCCCCTTGGACAGAGAGACTATGCTCCATCCAAGCATGAGCAGAACACAATGGCTGCCCCACTTTTGTGGGGTCTGAACAAGAAAGTTAGTTCAATCTCATTATTAGTAATATCCTTCAAGAGACAGAACTTGTAAAAATTAGGACTTTAGAAAAAGGGGAGAACTCTGGATTTCCCCAAATCATTGGTTATTAATAATCTCTCAAAACTGTCCTAGCAGAGTGATTTTATGTTGTTTCTTCTTACATATTCTACTTTCTGACAAAACTAGCTGACTTGCTGTTCCCTATACATGATATTCCATATTTTACTTCTGTGGCTTTCCATAGGCTATCCCCCATGCTTAGATTATTCTCTCATCCTTCTTATACCATTTATAATTCCTAGCTCTTTTTGAGATTTGTAGGAAGCTATTTGCTATGAGAGGCCTTTTCTGAGCTCCCCAATTCTTAGAGGTCTCTACCACCATCTCTGCCCCCCTCTGCCACTGTTTATAGCCTGAAAAAAATCTACTACTTATGAAAAATAATCAACACTTGTTATGTGTGTGTATATATAAATGTGTATATATGTATATGTATATATATATGTGCATATATAATATTTTATTTACATGTTGTTTTCCTCAATAGAATGTATGTGTTCCTTGAAGACAGGGATTGTTTCCATTTTGCCTTTGTATCTCTCTCTAGTATTTAATAAATGTTTGTTGACTTGAATGGAAATCACATCTGGATCTAGAGAATGGCCTATTAAAACACGCAAATACACACACACACGTGCACACACACAAACTCTAAATACTGAGAGCCCAAGAACATGTAGCAAATAATTGGAAAGGTTATCTGTTCCAAGTGTTACCCTGAAAAGAATTTTCATGGTTGAACCAGCATTATGGGACTATAAGGGGGTGGTAGGGTATATTCATATCTACCTTTAGGAAGATAATTGATCAGCAGAATGACATCAGAAAGACTATTTTGGCAGCTGTGAGGATACTGAACTGAAGAAGGGAGAGACTGGAGACAGAGAGACCAATTTGGAAGCTATTGCAATAGTCCAGGCAAGAGGTGATTATATTATGGATTAGAGTGGTCGCCATGTAAGTATACAGAAGGGCACAATAGCAAGGAGATGTTTAGAGGTAGAATCAACCAGACTTTGATAAATGATGGATATGAGGATGGTGTGGGAGAAAGAAGAATAGGGAATGACTTAGAGGTTGTGAACATGGATCATTGAAAAGATGAGGATGCTTTTTGTGGAAAAAGAAAAAAAATGGGAGGAGGGACAGTTTAAGGGGAAAAATAAGTTCCATTTTGGGCATATTGAGGTCAAGATGTCTGTGGGACATGCAGGTACAGTTATACAACAGGAAGCTGGTGATGTGGGATTGGCATCAGGAGGGAGTTGAGGACTGGGTATGCAGATTTGAGTGTCATCTGCATAAAAATTACAATAGAACCTATGAAATCACAACATGAGAATGTAGAGAGAAAAGAAGAGGTATAGCCTCTTAGATGTCCTTACTTGCCTGGGTTAGTCAAATCAGGATGGAAATTGAACTACTCATAAATTTTAATATTGTCCTGAAATAAGGGAATTAAGGAATGTTAAAAAGAAAAAAGGAAAAACAGTTATACTCTGTGTTCTGTATTGAAATACACAGTTATCTGCCCAACATGTACATAACAAGTAAATATGGAAGCAGCAAAATCTCAACCCACAGTTGTGTTCCCTAATGTTAAAAGTGAAGCCCATTGCAAAGGTCTCTATGTGCCATGTAGTATTCTTCCCAAAATAGAAGCATTTTCTTTCATTCTCTAGATATAAAACATTTTATCTCATTAACCTGCTGGATCCTTATGAGCATTCTAAGGAGTCAAGTTCAGTCTTACAATGCATAAAAGTTATTTATCTTGAATGCTGTAAATTTGGCATATGGGGGGAGGTGACGAGGTTAGGTAGATTTATTAGCATCCTGTCAGGAAATGTCCCATGAGCAGGAGAGGCTTGTCAGAGAGCTGTGTGTAATTGATAGGAGCAAGTTGGACTAATTCTTAGCAGATACTTACTGTCTCCGTTCACACCTTTCCATTCAGTCACAAAATGTACTAAGTGTGGTGCTCATTAAGGAGACCTGCCTAAAAACACACTCTTTGCACCTTTCTTTCTTTCCTTTCTATCTTTTTCTTTCCTTCTTCTCCACTGTAATCTTGCATACTTCAGAAATGTTATGGAACAAAATCTATTTTTCATTCATTTATGTGTATCTTAGAACTCTCCAAGGGAAGCCTTGAACTCAGGGAAATAAGACTCAAAATGATTCAGTTATCTTTACTATTCTCTACATTACTCTTATTTTTTATGTAACTTTTATTTTATTTGTACTCTCTTGCAATTGGCCAGCATTAGTTTTCTCTCTCTTCTGCTTCCCCATCCCTAACTGAAAAGAAAGAAAAATAAAACCCTTGTAAACAAATATGCATAATCAAGCAAAACAAATTTCCATATTGGCCATATCCATTTTGCATCTTTAACACATTTCTCTAAGGAGGAACTAGAAACTAAGGAAGCACTCATCAGTTGGGAAATGACTGAACAAATGTGGTATATGAACATAATGGAAAACTATTGGACTGCAAGAAATTATAAAAGGGATGATTTCAGAGAAACCTGGGAAGATTTGTATGAACTGATGCAGAGTGAAGTAAGCAGAACCAGAATTTATACAGTAACAGCATTGTGAAGACAAAAACAAAAACAAAACATCTTTGTTCCTTTAACCCAAGGATGGGGAGAAAGGTGAGAATTACTAGGAAAGGGATATAGAAAGGGAGGAGAAGGACGTTTAAATACTAATTATGCCAGCTGCTAATCAAACTTTTTTTCCACTCTGAAAACCAACTGCTTAGAAGATTGCCATGCTACTATAATCAGCCTTTCACAGGGCTCAAAATTGCAGGCTTTTGAGTTGGAATAGGTCATAAATTTGGAGCTAGAATGGAGCTTAGAAGTAATTGGTTTCAAACTACCTACATTTTACAAATGAGGCAACTGAGCTTCAGAGAGGCTGTTTAAGGTTCAGTGACTTGTCTAAGGTCAAAAAGGTAGTAACTAAGAGAACCAGTGTTCAAACCCATATCTTCTGTCTTTAGATATGGTGTTGTTTTTTTCTTTTCTACCTGGATGTGATTCAACCAAACCAGAAAAATATAAAAGAACCTACAAAATCTCCATTATCTTTATTTCCAGTCATCCCTTTTCAAGCTTCACCTTATATATCAGGAATTATGAGAGTGGACAGGGGAATCTGTTTATATCACATGTCAGGATAACCAACCAATATCT
Source organism: Dromiciops gliroides (assembly GCF_019393635.1). NCBI lineage: Eukaryota > Metazoa > Chordata > Mammalia > Microbiotheria > Microbiotheriidae > Dromiciops > Dromiciops gliroides. The sequence continues at coordinate 230,758,103 of NC_057862.1, read as the reverse complement.
CCCTCAAACAACCAAACCTCAAAGGGACAGACTTTAAAAAAAAAAGTACCTCAGGTATTATTTTTAGGTAGACCTCCTGAGGCTGATTTATAGGGGGGCATGAACAATAGTCACACAGTTTGGCCAGGCATAAGTTGTTGATCTGCTTTATTGAAGGGAATACCCATATCTATGAGATCACAGATCCATTTGAATATTTGAGTATGTGTTTTTCATCTTGTTTCCCCACCTTGATTATAAATTCCTTTAGAGAAGAATCAAATGGTGGTCCAGTGGTAGAAATAGAAAACCATTTGTCATATGAACAAGATGTACTGATTTTCTTTACTTTCCAAGTCTTCTTCTTTCCCTCTGGTTTAACCATCAAGATCAGCTATGATATGATGCCAAGGGGAGATAGATTTTTAATTGTTTGGATTCAGAGAGGTTTGACATAAGATATTTCTATATTTCCTAGCAAAGTGAATGACACATAGGAGAGGTTTAATAAATAGTTGAATGATTGATTAGTAACTTTAACATCTTTTCAGAGCATATTTTATGTGAGTGAACCTCAGTTTTTCCTGAAAGGGCCTTCTAACTATCCATCATTCCAAGGAATAGTAGAAAGTGGCTTTAAGCCACCAAGAATTGTCTTGTGATAGATTTTTCGACTATCACCTCTTCCCCGTAGTGTATTTGTCTCTTATGTTGGGACTATTTGAACACAGGCTTTTGCCATAGTCAGTTAGAAGCAGCTAGTGGCATAGTAGATAGAACAATGGGCCTGGAGTCAGGAAGACCTGAGCTTAATTCTCACATCAGACACTTAATAACTATATATCCCTGGGCAAGTAAATTAACTTGTTTGCCTCAGTCTGTTCAGTTGTAAAATGTGGGATAATAGCACCTACTGCCCAGGGTGGTTATGAGGATCCAATGAGATATTTGTAAGAAGCACAGTGCCTGGCACATAGTAGGCACTAGATAAATGCTTATTCTCTTTCCCCTTCTCCTACAATCCACCTAACAATCTCACATACTCTTAGTGATGCCACAAAATATTTTAAATTCTCATTTATTTTGATAGATTGTGATATCATGAGGGAGTGGCTTAGAGAAAGAGGGCAGGCAAGGGTTAGTAGAGCTCTAATGGGGACTTTTAAAAAAAGTTAAAGTGGATAACAAGTGGTGAAGAAATAACAACTATGACTAATATGGAAATAAGGGGAAGTTAATTTTTTAGGTAATAAACATTTTATTTATATTTTTGAGTTCTAATTTTAATTCTTCCTTCCCTCCCTCCCCTCTCCGCTTCCTGAGGTGGTAAGCAATCAGATATGGGTTATGTAGCTATGATTTATGGTAAAACATTATCACATTAGTCATTTTGTACAAGAAAACTTGAATAAAAAATTAAGGAAAGTGAAAAATATTATGTTTCAGTCTGTGTTCCATCAATATCAGTTCTTTCTTTGGAGGTGGATACTATGTTTCATCAATAGTTCTTTGGGATTGTCTTGGATCATTGTATTATTGAGAATAGTTAAGTCATTCACTGTTCTTCGTCAAACAATATTTCTGTCTCTGTGACCAATGTTCTCCTGGTTCTGCTCACTTCACTGTACATCAGTTCACACAAGGTCTTTCCAGGCCTTTCTGAATCATCCTGTTTGTCATTTCTTATAGCACAATAATATTCCATCCACCATCATATACCACAGCTTATTTAGCCATTCCCCAATTGATGGGCATTCCTTTAATTTCCAGTTCTTAGCCCTACAAAAAGAGCTGCAATAAATATTTTTTGTACAAAGAAGGTGTATTTTTTTCTTTTTTTTTATGGATGTTTTTGGGATATAAACCAAGCAGTGGTATTGCTCCATCAAAGGGTATGCACAGTTTCTATAGTTCTTGGGCATGGTTCCAAATTGCTCTCCAAAATGGTTAGATCTTTTCACAACTCCACCAACAGTAGATTAGCATCCTAGCTTTCCCACATCCCCTCCAACATCCAATATTTTCCATTTTTATTATATTTGCCACTATAGGGTAGTAATACAGTCCCTTCCCCAAGTTACTTAACGAGGGGGTATAAAACCCACAAAAAGTAGATGAAAAGGGAATTGTGTGGTGAAGGTGTTTTGAGGGTATGGTGTTGAGGTGTGCAACGTTAGTAGCCTATATGATAGGAAAATTAAGGTTGGTTGACTTGGGCCCTTGCCCAAGATAAAAGGCACCTGGAGGAATGCAACAATCTGCAAAGTGGGGGGGGGCGGGGGGCAGCTAAGTGGCACAGTAGATAAAGCACCTGCCCTGGATTCAGGAGGACCTGAGTTCAAATCCAGCCTCAGACACTTGACACTTACAGCTGTATGACCCTGGGCAAGTCACTTAATCCTCATTGCCCCACAAAAAAAAAAAACCCAAACAAAAAAACAACAACAACAAAACGAAAAGGGGGCAGGCATGCGGATAGGAGTTCCAAAGTGAAGCAGTCTTAGATACTGACGGAAAGTTCCAGGATGGAATTGCATCTGAGACATGGCATTGAAGTGTAGAATGTCAGAAGCACAGCTGGGAGAGATTCCAGGATAAAAGGAAGAGAATGTCTTTGTAAAATATTAAAGAAAGTATGCAAAGAAGAAAAAGTTCACTCTGTAAGAGTGCAAAGAATTCATGTAAAATAGTCCTGTTTTGCCATTTCCATCCTAAGGTGAAACCTGAAGCATTAGAAGGAAAAAAATTATTTATTTTGGAAATGAGAAATGTGAGGTGATAATTTTCTGCCAGAGCGAACATTTGCATGGAGAGCCTTGCCAACCTCTTTGCTGAAGATGACCCGCTGGGGATGGTTCTGCAAATGGAGTGTTTTGATTGGTTTTGGAAAGTGGACTTGTACAGCAGAGAGCTGAACAGATTGTTCTATTACTGCCAGTTAGGACAGCAATAGATATGTTTTGTCATTTTTTTCTTAACCATTTTTTTTTTTAGTGATTTTTGAGTACCAGGGAAAAGAGCAAGACAGAAGGAGCTGGAGGCTGAACTAGTCTCCCTTTGCATGGGGTTGCTATGCCTATATCAAGCTGAGAGTCAAGCTCCTCAGATGTAGGAGAGAGAAAGGGAAGGAGACAGGAGGAGAAAGAAAGTACAATCAATGGAACTGCAGGGATTTGAATGGTTGCTCACTGGTAGCAACAGAATGGTGGGTTATTGCTGCAAAATGAACTGATTTTTTTTTTTTCTTACTTCTTATGTCCCCACATTATTTCTCCCTTTTGCAACTTTTTTTTTTTAAACAAAGTAAGACAAAGCAAAACAAAACCATGGGAATTAAGCTCCATTTACATTTAGGTTGGTACTTGACCTGTCTTCATTTTTTCCTTCATATGCTTATTCTCCGTCTCTGAAAATGACTGTAATTTGGAAGTTCTAGTATGAGAAGCAGCATTTTATAAAATGGAAAGGATATTGGAGGTAAAGTCAGGAAAAATCTGAATTCAAACCTGTGCTCTGAAACTTTGTATCCCATATTAATTTTGCTTACCCTAAATATCCTCAATTACAAAATAGTGGACAATGCCTGTTATACCAAAGGGCAACTAGGTGGACACAGTGGATAGAGTGCCAGGCCTGGAATCAGGAAGTCAGGAAGACTCTGAATTAAAATCTGGCCTCAGGACAAGCTGTGTGACCTTGGACAAGTCACTAAATCCTGTTTGCCTCATTTTCCTCATCTGTAAAATGAGCTGGAGAAGAAAGAATGGCAGAACACTACATTATCCTTTGCCAAGAAAGCCCCAAATGGGTTCATGAAGAGTCATGCATAACTGAAACAATTAAACAATAACTATTACTATACAGAATTAGATTCCATTAAATAAGCATTTCTAAATGACCTACTATGTATGAGAAACTTTGCTTGGTGTCAGGGACATACAAAATTTTTAAAATAGTTTCTACCTTCAAGAAGTTTATATTATCTTGGCAACATTATGAGGAAAGTGTATAAACTTCAAAATTAATTCTATCTATCTTCTATCCATCCATCCATCCATCCATCTATCTACTTGTGACTCAACATTACATACAATTTAGAGAGCAAGTTGCCACAATGGTTAGAATGTGGGACCTGGAGTCAGGAAGATGTTACTTCAAATTATATTTACTGGCCATGTAATCCTCCAGGTAAGTCACTTAACAATTTGATGAAGGATTTAGGATGGTACAGCACAGTTACCTGCTGTCTGCCTGAGTTTTCTTATCTGTAAAATAGGGATAATTATAATGTCTAAATCCCAGGATTGTTGAGAAGATCAAATGAAATAATATTTATTATGACCTTTAAAAGCCTTAAAATATAAATATTTTCATCATCACCATCTACAATATTATTACTTTCTTCCAATATCTTAGAGAACTATTCCCATCACAGAGAGCAAACGCTTCCTTTCACTGGCCACAGTCTTGACTGTTAGAGGTGGCAAATGCAGTGCCTCAAACTTGCCTCTTTAAGTAAGATACATCTGAATATCAGAGTGATTGGCATTAATAGAAGCGAATAATAACCAGAAATTGAAGTTATCTTCTGTGATCTTAATAGAGCATCATCCTCAGGAGAAAAACCTTTCAATTTATCAGGACTTAGAACTGAAATCTATTTACCTTTCATTTGTTTTTCCACCCTATCTATTGCTGTGGTTTTCCCTTTTAATTACTAGTGATATGTAGGTGGAAAAAAAAGGACTTTTTCCACTCCCTCCTTTCCCATTTCTTGTCAGCTATTGTAGTCAAAACTTTTCTACTTTTGTCCCTAACCCCCCAGTCATCTTGTCAGTTACTATGGCTATAGACTGAATATTTTATTTTTAATTAAAAAAAATATTTAGCCTCCTTAAAAGCTCAGTTGGAAGAAGACAGAATACTAGGGAAGAGAAAAGACTTCATGACATATGGTATCTCTTCCATGGATCTGAGAATTAGGGGACATAGGTGAAGACACAGGCCTTATGCAAAAAAGAACTGCTGATTTCAAAGATAACAAATATATGAAGATAATCAGATGCTCATACTTTAAAGAGTGATTAGGAATTTTGATTCAAATGACCAGTAATAATTGAGCCTGGGAAGCTAGGTGGCATGGTGGATAAAGCACCAGCCCTGGATTCAGGAGGACCTGAGTTCAAATCCGTTCTTACTTAGACACTTGACACTTACTAGCTGTGTGACCCTGGGCAAGTCACTTAACTCTCATTGCCCTGAAAAAAAAGGAATTGAACCCAACGATATGTTCCTTTAGGTACAGGATCTAATGGGTGAAAGTAATCCTGATGAGAAAGTTTTACTATTAGAAAGAAAAAAAGGGGGCAGCTAGGTGACATAGTGGATAAAGCACTGGCCCTGGATTCAGGAGGACCTGAGTTCAAATGTGAACTCAGACACACTTGACACTTGCTAGCTGCGTGACCCTGGGCAAGTCACTTAACCCTAATTACCCCCACTGAAAGAAAGAAAGATAGAAGAAAGAAAGGAAATATATGTAGTAGAAAGAATACTGGTTTTGGAAGCCAGAACTGAGTTTATCACTAATACTTCTTGTTGACCTTAGGTCACTTTATGACTCTGTGTCTCAGTTTTCCACATCTATAAAATGAGGGATAATGATAGCACCTACCTCCCAGGGTGGTGAGGATCAACTGAGATAATAATTTTAATGCACTTAGCATGGTGCCTAGTACATAGTTAAGTAGAAAATGAGACACAGAGACATAAATTAACCTAAGGTCTCACAAGAGCATTGTAAAAGAACTAAGTTCTTCTGCCTTTAAAACCAGTATTCCTCCTACCTCATCATACTTCCTTTCCAATAGCAAAACTTTCTCATAAAGATTACTTTCTGCAATTGGATCCTGTACTTGAAGGATAGCATCTTTGGATTAAATTCTTAGGTATTAATAAAAAGAATTGCTAAGCATTAGCTATTTTTATTAATTAGCTATTATTAATAATATTGATGAGAAAGTTTTACTATTGGAAGGAAATGTGATGTAATAAAAGAATTCTTATTTTGGAGGCAAATAAAACTAAGTTCAGCTGTAATGTTTCCCTTTGTGACCTTGAATAGATCATTTTTTTCTTTGATTTGTTTTTTGGGTTTTTTTGCTGGGCAATGAGGGTTAAGTGACTTACTCAGGTCACACAGCTAGTAAGTGTCAAGTGTCTGAGGATGGATTTGAGCTCAGGTCTTCCTGAATCTGGGGCTTGTGCTTTATCCACTGTGCCACCTAGCTGCCCCCTTTTGTTTTGTTTTGTTTTTTTGGGGTGAGTTTGATCATTTTACCTTTGAGCCTCAATTTCCTCATTTGTAAAATGAGGGAACTGGCCTAGATGACCTCTAAAGTAACCTCTGGATCTATGATCTTTTAATCCCACTGTGTGCTGCAAACTGCTAGGCTTGGCACTGGTCAAGGTACATACAAAGTTTAGAGGTCCTTGTCTCTTGGAATTTACAGTCTAGTAAGGGATGATAGAGAATGGAGAACACCATTATAAGGGAAGAACATCAGAGATCTACTTAACAAAGCGGTGCACTCTGAGGAGGGGGTTCACTTAGCAACCTGGAGGCTCAGGGCACACTTTATGAAGGAGTGGTGCATTAAATTGAGCTTTACCTGTTGGAGCAGAATCAATAATCAAAAAGGGAAAGGAAAGTGCTTGCTAGCTTAGGGGGCTGTGAACAAACTGTGCATATTGGGAGCAGAAAGTATTTCATATTAGGTGGAATGTATAAAAGGTAAGAATTTATGGCAGGGAGAGCTAGGGTGGCACAGTTAGATAAAGCACCAGCCTGGATTCAGGAGGAACTGGAGTCAAATCCAGCCTCAGACACTGTGACACGTACTAGCTGTGTGACCCTGGCCAAGTCACTTAACCCTCATTGCTCCCCCCCCAAAAGAAAAAAAAGGTAAGAATATGGATAAGGCGAAGCCAAAAACGTCTATTAAGGAGATCTGGGTGAAGGAAACTGGATGTTTTCCTAGTAGTAATTGGATAGTGTAGTGGATAGAACACTGGAGTTGGATCAGGAAGATCCAAGTTCAAATCCACTTCAGACACTTTATTAGCTGACAGACTCTAGGTAAGTGACTTAAAACCCTTTCAGCCTCATTTTCCTCTTCTGTAAAATGGTAATAATGGTAGCACATACCTCAGAGGGTTTTGTGAAGATCAAGTTTGATAGTAAATAATAAGCATTCCCATGAATCTGAAAACACCTGTATAAATTCTAGAAGTCATTTTTTTTTATTAGGCAATAGGAAGCCTACTGAAGAATTCTGAGTAGTTACCAGATCAGATATAAATCCATGTGTAGCAAAGGTCATTCTGGCAATCTTGTGAAGGACAATCCTGAGGTGAGAGAGAGTAGAAGGCTGTTAGCAGGTAGTGAGGGTCTGCACTACAGTGGTAAAGCAGAAGGAAGAGAGAACAGATGTATGACAGAGAGGAGAATTGAAAGGACTTGGTAACTGACTGGATATCATGAGTAAGGGAGAGGGAAGAGTAAAAGATAAGTCTAATGTTTAAAGCATATGGCAGAAGATACATGGTCAAATCAAACAGAAATAGCAATGTTAGGAGCAGCAGGTTTGGGGATGGGGGGAAGAAATAAGGTCAATTTGGGACAGTTTACTTTGAGGTGCCAGCAGTATATCTAGGTACAAAAATCATGTAGGTAGTTAGAGATGTGGGTCCAGGATTCAAAAGAAAGTTTAGTCTAAAGCCATAGACATGTGAATCATCTGTATGGGAGCAGGGGAATAGTTGTGGCTGTGGGAGTGAATCTGTTCATCATGGGAGAGAGTGTAGAGAGAGAGCAGAGAAGAATTGGAAGGGACCTTTGAAGAACATCTATATTATGAGGTTGGAGAGAAAATAACATGTTAGAAAAAGAGATGGAAAGTTATCTTTAAAAGTGGACAGCTAGGTGGCACAGTGGATACAAAACCGGACCTGGAGTCAGGAAGACTTGAGTTCAGATCTGGTTCCAGGCACTTACTAGTTTGTGTGATATTGGGCAAGTCACTTCACCCTGTTTGCCTCAGTTTTCTCATCTGTAAAATGAGCTGGGGAAGGAAATGGCAAATCACTTTACTATCTCTGCCAAGAAAAACCCAATGTGGTCATGAAGAGTTGGACAGGACTGAAATGACTGAACGAGAGAAAGAGAGAGACAGAGAGAGACAGACATAGAGACAGAGGCAGAAACAGAAAGACAGAAAGAGTTTTAAGCTTTAATAAATCCAAACTAATAAAATTAAAGGATTTTTTTTTCTGGTGAGGCAATTGGAGTTAAGTGACTTGCCTAGGGTCACACAGCTAGTAAGTATTAAGTGTCTGAGGCTGGATTTGAACTCAAGTCCTCCTGACTCCAGGGCCGGTGTTCTATCCACTGTGCCACCTAGCTGCCCCCAAACTAATAAACTTAAAACTGCACTAAGACTTTTGGGAAGCTAGGTATAAATCAGTATTTCAAAATATATAGAGAGTAGGGTGAAAAGTGATCTAAGAAGGGAAAACTGCAGCAGCAGGGTGAGATCAGCTAGGTCTCCTATAGAAAGTGCCTCTGATCTGAGTTTGAAGGAATCTAGAAATTCTGAGAGGCAGAGGCAGGGCGAGAAAGCATTCTAGGCTGGAGGTCAACCAGTACAGACACTTGGACACTTGGAAATGAAGTGTCATTTTCAAGGAACAGCAAGGAAACAGCAATGGCTGGATTATAGAGCTTAAATAATAAATAAATTGTAAGAAACTACACACAGGGACAGAGTATAGAGGATATATGTGCATACACATATATACCTTATACATATAAGTTATAGGTATATATATATTGTTATGGCTAAAATTCTAGCTAGTCTGTCTAAAATATCCAATGGCTGGTCGCCAATAAATTATAAGCTTTAGCAAGAGTTAGACTTTTAAGCATTTATTAAGGAGAATACGAATTTGGTAAAGAGAGAAAGGCCTAGATTCCTATCTGTTAAAGGGAGAGCGCATTTCTCGCTCCCTTCTCCACCAGTGTCCTCAGGAAAGAGCGTGAGACAGAGCGCTAGTCTCTCCTTCTCTCCCACTACCCAACGTCACTTCCTGATGCCCAAAGAAGAGACTCCTGGTCTTGCCCAAAGACCTTCGCTTCATGGGCAGAGCTCTTCTACAGTAAGTCTCCAGCAGGGGGCGTCATTCCAATCGTTACAATATATATGTGTGTGTGGAGAGAGACAGACAGACAAACAGACAGATGGATGAACAGATAGACAACAAAAAGTAGATACAATGGCTGGACTTGAGATTTCTTTGGGAATTCTCAGAAGAGGTGAATTCCCTCTAACAATATAGGCTAGCCTCATCTTTGAAGCTTATAGTGTCAGTCCAAAAGTGACTTGTCCAGGGTCACACAGAAGTGTGTTTCTGGTAAATATTAAACAACTGAGCTTTCAAAAAAAACCCTACTTTTAAGTTTAATTTGTATTATCATGCTTTTCGAATTGTAGACAATCAACCAAAACAATAAATCAAGCCCTGTTACATTGTGACTGCCATTTCTAAGGTATAAAGGCCCAACACTGAAAATTTAAACAATCAGCTCTTCCAAGCATGTTTAAAACGGCTCCAACACCATCCTTGACAGCCAATATATGTCAGAAATAGATTTGAATTAAGGTCTTCCTGATTTTTAGGTCGCTTGTTATCTACTATGCTAAGACACCTTGAAACAATTGTGTATATGTGTAACATATTACATACTTACACATATGCACAAACCCACATACATGTACATAAATATACCTATATGAATAACGCTATATATACATAAATATATGTATAACATGTGTAAGTATAAGTAAGTACCATCTTTATTTTGTGCTTTAAAAATAAAAAATAAAAAGAATTGCTCTTAAGAAAGGGGACCAAATAAGTATATTTGGAAAGGATTGACTTAGTGAAGTTCCTTGGTGACTTTTTCAAACTGTTAGAAAGTTAAAAAGGATCAATGTGCCTTTCTCTCTACAGGCTCAGATAGAAGAAAGAGAGGCCACATTTTAGGTTGCTTTGTTTCTTTCACACCAAGTGTTTTACACACTGATGTTGATGGAGTACGAACATGATAATAAGTATATTTTCAGCCAGCATAAGTCACCCTACACTGTTTGGTCAAGGTTTGGTTTTTAATGAGCAAAGTAATTATCAAGCTGCTGGCCTTGGATTATGTTAACTTAGAGCAGTTAAGTGGCAAAGAAAGAACTGGGTGAAGAAAAGTATATTTCATTAGAGGCCTCAGAAAAAGATCCCAGAATCAATATAGCAGGGCTATCTCATTTTCTTAATCAAGTTTTTTTTTTTTTAATCATGATATCATCTATTCTTTCAATGCTATTAGTAGACGAAGCTTGATCAATTTGCACCTGGATTTGTTTTCTCAAAAGAATTACTTTGATTGCTCTTGGGCTCAGTTTCCTCTTCTTTAAAATCAGGGATTGGACTAGAAGACCCCGTGGCTCTTTCCAGTTCTAGATCTATGATCCTATAATTCAGGGGCTCTTAACCTTTTCTCGTGTCATAGATTGCTTCAGGAATCCAGCAAAGCCTATAGGCCTCATCTCAGAATAATGTCTTTTTAAAAATTCATAATGGAAGGAAATGCTAAATTGCAGTTAGAAGTCAGGGAAAATCGTGATGTATATTTTTCCCCATCTGAGTTCATGGGCCCTCTCAAATCTGTTCCTAGACCCTTTGGTCAATTGTGGACCTCAGGCTAAGAACTCCTGCTATTATTGATCATTGATAGCCAAACCCTCCTTTCAAAAGGAAACATTTATAACATGTAAATAATTAGATGCAAACAAAAAAATATAAAGAGTAATTCTAAAGGGGAAGTTATCAGCAGTTCACGGGACGGGGAAGCCTCCTGGGAAATGTTGGATTTAAGCAGAGTCTCAAAGAAAAACAGGGAGACTAAGGGACTGAGTATTCTAGGTAAGGGGAACAACCTATGGAAAGGTGTGGAGATGGGAGATACAGTTATGTGTTTGACGAACTGCAAGTATATCCGTGTAGGCTTCTTGGTGAATCTTCCCCCAAAACTTTCCAGTTAGATGTGTTCTATTCCTCCTTGAATTTCCCTATTACATTTTGCCTGAAACTCTACATTGCTCCATTACCCTTCATCTTTTTTTTTAATTATTATTTTTTTTTTTTTAGTGAGACAATTGGGGTTAAGTGACTTGCCCAGGGTCACACAGCTAGTAAGTGTTAAGTGTCTGAGGCCAGATTTGAACTCAGGTACTCCTGACTCCAGGGCCGGTGCTCTATCCACTGCATGACCTAGCTGCCCCCATTACCCTTCATCTTTAAGAATAATAGTAACAACAACAATCACAACTCACATTTATCTAGCACTTTAAAGTTTTTAAAATGTTTTACAAATACATGATTTCATGTGATCTTCAGAATAATCCTGGCAGGTAGATGGTATCTTCATTCCCATTTTACAGATGAGAAAACTGAGGCTCAGGGAAATCAAATATCTTGCCTAAGGTCACAAAACTAGCAAATGTCTGCTGAGGTAGGATTCAAACCCACATTTTCCTGACTTCAAGTCCAGCATTCTATGGCCCCATGCCTTTTGTCTATCGATTCTATCCCCATTAGTAGACTATAAGCTCTTTGAGGGCAGGGTCATGCCCCTGTCCCATTTTTGCAATGTTAACCTATGGTACCTACGATTAAAGATCTTATACATAATAGACACTTAATAAGTTTGCTGTATCAGATGGAATGAAACATTTTGAACTGAGATATGATAGCTGAGCGTTTTATACTACAACTATTTATTGCTATCAGGGATAATATTTGGTTTTGCCATTCTTAGAGCTCACTCCCCATATTCAAGTTCTTAAGAGCCCTCAGATTTTAATTCTGGAGAGCTAAGAATGAATATTCCCTGGTAAATCACCACTACACCATTTTCTGTAGCACAGCGCCCCCTAGCACTACACCATCTGGCTCCATTTGGTTTTCCAAGGTAGCAGTTATTTCCTGGGACAGCTTTTTCCACTTGGGATCCTAGGATGCTCTCCTGTACTTCTTGCACATGCAACTAGGCTATCCCTCCTGGGAGAGTTCATATAATCTCACAGCAGCCAAGCTGAAGAAGGCGTACTGTGACATCCTATTCAGCTAGAAAGAAAAGCAGGTGGCCTTCTCACCATGTTGCGATTGAATTAGGGAATCCCATTAATATTGTCAAGTCAACTTAACTTAATTCTCCTAACCTGCTAATGAGATTCCTTTGGAAGAAGAAGCAATAGAGATGTAGGCAGAGTTCTGTTAGCCAACACTTAAAACTCTCCTCTGTGTATATGTAACAAAAGAGCTTGGGGGGCCTGTGTGTGTGTGTGTGTGTGTGTGTGTGTTTGTATACATCTTAGGGCTTCTTGAAATGAAGTTTCTTATTTGTATTTATACTGAGTGGTCCTTACTAGCTTTGAAATAATGTCCCAAGATATGTTTTCAAAGTATTCACATGTCTGGGAAGAAGGTGGTAAGCTCACGAAGCTGAGCTTGGAACCCAAATTCCTTAAACCTGAACCAGGAGGTAGAGATCAAGTGGGGAAGGTGTGAGATACTTGAAAAATAAGAAAGCTGCCTAAATTCCTTGCCAACCTCCGTCATGCTGAGTGGAGCCTAAGTAGAAAATGACCTGTCATTCTTCCAGATGACAGCTATTTAAGGAGTTCTGTTCCATGGACAGCAATTGTTTGAATCCCTGGTTGGGTTGGGGGTTGGGGTTGGGGTTGGAGGAGATATAACTTAGCAGAAAAAAAACCCCACATACTTATATGTGGTACGTGTCCTTATATATTTGGCAGGTAAGGAGAATAACTCTGAAGAAACAAATCTTAAAGTTCATCTTTCTGGTCTTACCCAGTGCAGACTAAACTCTAATATTAAAATCCATAAGCTATGGAGACAACTCTCTTTCCCTCAACACCCCCCCCCCCAATATTATCCGTAAGAAATAAATTTCTAGGTCAATAAATATTACCCAGGGGCAAATGTTTCTTAGAATTCAACTTAAACTTCTCTTTACACAATTTTACCTTTTAAAAATAATAATAATCTTGAGGTTTTTATTAGCAATTGAATGAAAATACCCAGGACCTGTTAAGTTTTTCAATTAGGTGGTAGAGGATTTCTTTTAAAACTAGATTTAATTGACCCATTTAAGACAGTGATGCCTAGGAGGGAAAGGTTGGCTCAGGGAGGTTTATATCTTATGAAATTTGTGGTGTTGATGGTCTCACTTTTATTATAGAAAATGGCCCCCAAAGGATACATTTTATAATAACATTACTTCCAAATTTTAATACAGAGAAATTTGAAATGTTCCTTAGCCCATTTAATATTGTCTCGTCTTTCCACGCTTAAAACTCCCAACTGGAAGTTCACGGAGAAATCTTGATTTCTTATTTTACAGATCTAATTAAGGGATAGAAAGGTAGGAAAGTATAGTGGATAGAGTCTGACAGTGGATAGAGTCAGTAATTCTTGGATTAAAGTCCTATCTCAGATATGTGACTATTGGTGGGAACAAGACAATTAAGTTCTCAGGGTCCTGGGAGAGGGAGAGGGACAACAACTTATGACTATAAGTTATACAAGTGTTGCTTATTTGCCAATGATGAAGGTTATTTCTATCCCTGAAGGTCATTTTCATTCACTAATTTGGACCAAGGTGAAAAACGCAAGTTCAGACCTTGCCCTACCAATCTCCTTTCTCAATTGTGTCCACTCCTCCTCCCTAAACAGCCATTCCTAGCTTTCTCCTTGGTAATCACCACTCTTAGCCCCTTCTCTCCAATCCCTTTTCTATTCACTATACTCTATGAGTGTAAAATCTGGATATATCCAGAAAATAATAAAATTTTGATTCTTGGTCCATGCCAGAATGGGATCTAGTTTTAAATTCACATAGGATTTTTAGGAAGTAATATAGATTTAGATTTGGTCACCTAGGTGGTGCCATAGTGCTGGGCCTGGAGTCAGGAAGACTCATCTTCCTGAGTTCATATCCATCCTCAGACTGTAGCTGTGTGATCCTGGGCAAATCACTCACCCCTGTTTGCCTCAGTTTCCTCATCTGTAAAATGAGCTAGAGAAGGAAATATAAACCAGGTCCTTCTATCCTCTATCATCTCTCAAAGTCTGTCCAAGGGTAAAAGGGACACTTGATGTGATACAAGATGCCTTTTTTTGTTAATAGAAGTTGTGATGGTGCCTAGATAATCCCTAAGACAGATCCAGACCAGGATGACCTGGGTGTGGCCCAAGTTTCTCAGTTAAATGTAGACTTGGGAGAGTCAGGGATCCTCGAACCTTATAACACTGGCCGATATGCTTCACAATGGCCTGTTTCTCATGTTACTATTGGGATGGAAGGCCAATTCTACCACTCCTTATTAGGGTAGAGAAGTGGAAGCATTGGTGGTCAGTAAACTGGACAAAAATACCAGGATGTAAATTAGAGAGTTTTACTACTTATGGTAAAAGCAGCTGGTATATAATAAGTACCAGTTGAGCTAATTTACTTGCTGAAGGCGTTATTATTATTATTATTATTTGGTGGGGCAATGAGGGTTAAGTGACTTGCCCAGGGTCACACAGCTAGTAAGTGTCAAGTGTCTGAGGTTGTATTTGAACTCAGGTCCTCCTGAGTCCAACGCCAGTGCTTTATCCACTGTGCCACCTAACTGCCCCCTAAAGGTGTAATTATTATTATTTCTTTTTTCTTTTTTTTTCTAAAGGTGTAATTATTAACATGTAAAACATGAACTGAGGCATCCACATAGAGCAAAATACACAGGAAAGAACTATGAGAAATATTTTTAAAAGATATTAGTTTGTATAAATATATTTATCTTAACTGCCAAAAGATTCTACTCTCCATGACCCATAGATTTTTTTTTTAATAGTCAAGTTACATATGTTTACAGTCAAGGTAAAAGCATCTGGTAAGTAGTAAGCACTAGAAACATAATTAAGAATTTTTAACTCACGGGGGAGCTAGGTGGCTCAGTGGATTGAGCACCGGCCCTGGAGTCAGGAGTACCTGAGTTCAAATCTGGCCTCAGACACTTAACACTTACTAGCTGTGTGACCCTGGGCAAGTCACTTAACCCCAGTTGCCTCACTAAAAAAAAAAAAAAAGAAGAAGAATTTTTAACTTGCAACAGAAACATTTGCAGAAGTGGAAGGGAGTTCAAGAGTCCCACAAGACTAGCTTGTTTATGTACGTAGTCAAGCTAAGAGAGGAACCCAGATTCTACCCCAGGAGAGGGATACTTATTGTGATAGAATCCTGAGGGTGGAAGCCTAGAGGAAGAGTGGGGCATGAAGCACCACATAGTGCACATAGCAAAATCCTCCAGAACAATGATTGCCATAGATTAGAAACACATCTCTTTATTACTACTATATTCGCATCCTGGAGCATGCTAATTACACTTCTCTATAATATAAAGGGAGAATGATTTCCAGTGACAGAAGATCAAAATTTCTAAACGTTGTCTAGAATATAAAAAATGCCTAATTAGGGCTCTGCCAAAAGATTGGGATATGGGGGGGGGTTCTCTTTCTAGACCTAGGTATATAGTTAATAAAGGTGTCAGTAAAACTGGAAAGAGGATACCATTAAAAATCAATTGCTTTGAGGGCAGCTAGGTGGCTCAGTGGATAAAGCACCGACCCTGGATTCAGAAGGACCTGAGTTCAAATCCAGCCTCAGACACTTGACACTTACTAGCTGTGTGACCCTGGGCAAGTCACTTAACCCTCATTGCCCCGCTAAAATAAAATAAAATAAATTGGTTTTACTTTCATTGTTGATATTCCAGAGATGTTTATCATGAATTTTGTCGTACTCCACCCATTTGACTGGAGCAAGAGTAATCAGAGTATAAAGTAGGTTTCAGATGTGTTTTTGTTTGTAGTAGGAGAGAATTATTGTTATGTTTGTGGGACAAGAAGGGCAAGGGATCCATCAGCATATCCCTGGCCATATGAAACCTAGAAGATGGGAAAGAGGAAAATGAAATGTAAAGGCTATTAGTCTTGGGGGAGGGAGGGAGAAATGGGATAGAAATGAGAAAGAAAGGAAAGTTTTTAGTTCTGAGGTCAGTGTTAGGTGAACTCATCTCTGTTCTCTTGGGGAAAATGAGATGACTTTTTTGAGGTTGCCCTGGGTCCATTTCATTATAACCTCTAATGTGAATTGGGGGTCCAAGAATATAGAAAGGGGTATCACCTGAGCCATCATTCTGCCAGTTCTCCATTGCCTTTTTAAGAAGTTGGACAAAAAGATACACCTATATTAAAGTTCAGACTAAACAGAACACAGTGAAATATACTTCAAGAGAATTACCTTTGAGGGTCAGTGTAGTGGGGTAGATGTATGTATTCATGTGTGTCTGTCTGTTTTCTGCCAAGGGCCCAGGTTTAGACTCACAGGAAGAAATAAAAGGTTATGATAAAGTATACAGCACCATATGTACCACCTGTGTGGTGCTACTTTTAACATAATTCACAGCATCCTATCATTAGCTTCTCCCTTAATGGTTCCAAAGATACTGGTTTTTGTTGTTTGTTTATGATGCTAAATAGGAATATGGGATGTTTTCTCATGCTTCTCCTCTCCCTCCTTTCCATCTTTTGATATCATACAGCTGAGTACTTAAAGGCTTTGTCTGATTTACATTGAATTCACCCCCTTTTTTCCTCATTATTCAGAGGTTTTCTAAAATAGTATTTTTTGTGGAACCTCAAGGTGGTTCCAAAGTCTTTGGAATATTCATTCCCTTGTCCTCCCATTTCCTTTTACTCCTCTCCAATTTTAAATCACTTTATTGAGTTAAGAACGTAGATCTAAGGACCCATCTTATGAAATTTGTGGTGTTGATGGTCTCACTTTTATTATATAAGAGAGGGAGGAATTTGGAATTGGGTCCCATCCCCTTCCATCCCCCCCATCCCTGACTCCTTGACTCCTTGACTCCTTGCATTCATTTTTTTTGGGGGGGGGGTCAAGGCAATGAGGGTTAAGTGACTTGCTGAGGGTCACACAGCTAGTACGTGTCAAGTGTCTGAGGCTGGATTTGAACTCAAGTCCTCCTGAATCCAGGGCTGGTGCTTTGCATTCCTTTTTTCTTTGCCTCTCCTCCCTTCCCTCCCATTCTTTTGATCAGTTTTTGGTCCCTCTCTTCCCTTCCTTCCCCTCTTTTTCCTTCTTTCCCTCCTTCCCTGTTCCTGGCTTAGTCCCCCAATTTCACTGAAAGGATGATGGAATGATGGTGACCCATGAATTGATTCTATAAAATTGTACAAATCAGAAGCTACCTTGAGACCCTTCCAAAGTTTGTAAATAAACTATTATTTCTGCTTTCACTAAAGACAGCAAAGGGTTAAACAATATGTCTATGTATGTATTTGTGTATATATACATATATATATATATATGTGTGTGTGTCTGTCTGTCTGTCTGTCTGTCTGTGCATATATATATATGTCTGTGTGTGTGTGTGTATTTTTTCCTGTTCACTCAGTAGCACAAAATTATTTCAGTCCTTATTTCTGAAGGAGGAAACCCCATACTACACACCTGAAGAGGTTGTATGTATCCATTTTACAAGAGGTTATCTGCAGGTTTGAGCAATGGGATAGAAATGAGCAAAGGCAGGCACAAATCCTGGACTGTGAGAGAGTGGGATGGGTAAAGATTCCTTTAAGCAGCTTTGCAAGAAAAGTAACTCAAGAGCTTCATCATTCAAAGCCCATGGAATTAGACTAAACAAAGAATCTAAGAGGCCACAGTCAGGAGCCCTCCTGACAAATCCTCATCCTCAACCCCCACATGCCACCTACATTCTAGGCGTGTATTGTCTCTGCATGATTTAGTATCTGGTGCTATTCTGTAGTTCTCAATTTGGGGGCTGAATTCTTCAGCCTCCTTCCAATGTTGCAAAAATAGAAAAACCAGTATCAAAGTCACACCACCACCTCTTTCTATTCTCTCCCACATCCCTAACAGAAATGTATCATCAGATCTCCACACACAGTACCCCCACCCCAACATACACACACACACACACACACACACACACACACACACACACACACCCTTTCTGAAGTTGAAAAAGAAGTGGATATCTATCCTTGGCTCATCTCCCTGCAGATATAGGATTGCAGCTTGGAATGCCAAGGTAGGGGGTGCTCTTTGATCACAGTATTTTGCAGAGAGGGCTGGTGGAAAAAGGAATCCTTCCTAAATGTATTTTTTTTTCTCATCAGCCATCAGGATCAAGCTTCTGCTGAAGCATTTGAATTTTCCACCTGTATTCCCCAGGTGAGAACAGTTTGACTAAACAGAATCAGAGTAGGGGCAAAGAATGAGCCATTTAGGAGGCAGGGAACAGTGATGAGAGTTCCTCACTCCGACAGAAGCAAACCCTTATTGTTGTGCACAAATGGCTAAAGAAAGCAGATGGCTTCTCAGGCAATATTGATACTGCCATGTCCTCAGTGACTAAGGAAGTGGAATACAACTAACTTGCAGGTCTCAGCTGGGGTAGCTCTCTGCTTCGGGGTTCATTCCTGCTGTTGTGTCCCTGCCTGCCAGTTGGCAGTGTAACTTGAAGGCTGGGAAATTTAAAACCATTCACTGTTCTCCTATCCCCTCTCCAACTTCCTACAGACGATCATCTAAGGAAATAAAAATTATCTGCTACTAATTCTTGATCATATATAGCACAACATGTTTTATAAGGTAGGATATGGTTATCCCTTCCACAACAAGGCTCCACTGAGATCTAGACAATTCACATAAAATTTTTTGGCCCTCCCTTCTTACTAGAGAAGTTTAAAGTATTATGGTGAAATAATATAAAATGTGCTGACATCACACAATATTATACTTGTATTTTGCGTATTTCTGAGTTTCCAAACTTCTGTGTTGTCTATGGCTTCTGCAAAACTCCCCTCAAATTCCCAATTTTTTTTTTATGGCGACCTGTGATATATCAAAACCATAATGGGGAAAGTCATAATGTGGAAGGGATAACCATATTGTTTCTTGGCTACTATAATTTGGGGACATTATATAATATCCTTTAATGATATTATCTTATTGATGATAGGTATAGAAATCTACATGTATAATTTATGTACGTATTGTCCAGCATAGATAGCATAATAAGAATAAAGGATTTTTGACTTTTTAAAATCACTCTGAAGTCAAGGGGAAGATGCTAAAATTGAACAATTTAACTGAAAAACTTCATATTAATAGACATCTATACAGAGTCCTACATCTAGGTCTTGCATCTTAAATCTACTGAGTACATCAAACATTGATTAGGGATTGGGGGCAAACAAAATTACTTCATAGGGTAGTGGAAGGTGCCATGTGTTGGCAGTCAAAAGACCCGAGTTCTCATCAGGACCTTGACGTTCTTTGTGTGACTGGCCAAATCATGTAACCTCTTTAGGGCTTAATTTTCTTCCCTGTAAAATGAAAGGATTACATTAGAGTTAAACCCCTGTATGTGTTCTTTTGTCATATCTCAACTGTGCATCATTGAAGAAATCTTAAGAACTGAAAAGGGACCAGCAATAGGAAAAAACAGCTCTTGCTTCAAGGTTTACAAAGTTCTTTCTTCACAGGAAAACTCTGAGGGAAGGCAATGTAGTAAAAAGTGTATGTTTGCTTTTATAAATCAGGGAGGAACAATTATTAAATCTATAGAATGGAGAGCAGTGATTTCATTAGTATGGTAGACTTCCAGCAGGAAATGTAGAAATTCCTTCTAATAATGTAAACTGGAAACTTGGAGGCAAAACTTAAAGCCAGGCTTTCCTGAATCTAAGGTTAAACATCTAAACAATATACCATGATGCTTTTCTCTGTGGTGCTGACATGACTTTTTAATCATTTGTTACTTGGCATTCTTTCTCACCACCTCTTTCTAATTCTTTGTGGCACTAGTAATTTTCAGTGCATCTTTAAGTAGTTACTGCTGTTAGAGGAACGCCTCTGGCACAGTGTTTTGCACTTATTTAATTAATTAATTTATTTTTTAAGTGAGTTATAACATTAAATTGTATATCCTCAAAAAATAGATGAATGGATGGGGAGAGAACATTTCAGGCTACCCTGAGCATAATCCTTTTCCTATGTCCTTAAACAAAACATAGAGAGGCATTCTACATATCTTCCCAGATGTGTCAGAAGACTAGAAGAATGGTGGTACTTCTTTGTTTGTTCACACTATCATGTTGCCCACAATGGTGGCAGGATGAAAGAAGAAAACAAAGAGAAAGGTCAGTACTGTTCCATAGTCTGGTCTCTCAGTGATTCCTAGTGTTGCTTTTGGCATTCACTGCCCAATGAGGAATATTCTAGGTAATCACACTTCTAGATCACCCCATACCCCAAAACACACACAACACCCCATAGTTCTTTTGTAAGGTTTAATGATACTGTATATATTGGCACCATGTTGTAGTGGAAAGATGACTAGATTTGGAGTTTTAAGACCAGCCATCAGGGTTTGACTCTGCTGCTTATTATTATGTGACCTTGAACAAGTTGCTCAACATCTCTAGGCCTTCATTTGCTCCTGTGCCAAATGATGGGATTGGATTAGGTCATTTCTAAGGTTTCTTTTATTGCTAAATCCTATAATCACATTAGCTAAGTATTTTCAAGAAGAACAGAATTAGATAATTGTTGAGTATTATGATTATTACTAAAACATTCTCATGCCTCTATCTATGGCTATTTAATTTATTTTTTATCAATGACCCAAGCCTGATTTTTCAATGTTAGAGACCCTTTAGGAGTTCCAAACCATCACAATCATAGCACACACTCCTTTTGTCCTTCCAGCTTTAGATGCTCTGACCTTTTCTCTGTTCATCTTCTGCACACTGACAAGGTATACATTTTAGGAAATTACATCTATCAGACTGTATGACTTGCGTACAGGCTCCCTACTCCCACATAAGCAACTTCCATCGGAGGAAATGGCTCACTCTTTGCCTGAATTGTTCTAAGATGTGTCACTAAAGGCTCTCTCTCTCTCTCTCTCTCTCTCTCTCTCTCTCTCTCTCTCTCTCTCTCTCTCATAAGAAAACCAATGTAAATGCTTGTCATAGAAAAGTCATTTGCTAGGAAATGAACAAGTACATTACTAGTAAAGTGAGAAAGGGAGAGGAGGGAAGGGGGAGGAAGGAAAGGAAGGACAATAGGAAAGCAGAAGAGAACAAGGGACAAAATGGTAAACAACAAAATAGAATTATAGAGTTCTAATGGAATTTAGGGTTCATCTATGCCAAATGACTCTGTGACCTTTTACAAATCACTTAACCTCTCTAGGACTCAGTTTCCTCATCTGTAAAATGAGGGAGTTAGACTAGATGGCTTCCAAAATCCTCTCTACCTCAAAATCCATGATTTTATGAATTTTATGAATTTCCTGAATTTCCAATGAGAAGATTAAGACCCAGAGAAGTTATTACTCTATATAATAATATCATAATCATAGCTCACATTTATATAGCATGTTAAGGTTTGCCAAGCATTTTCCTCACAATGATTTTAGGAAACAGATATTATAAAAATCATTATCCTCACCTTATAGATGTGGAAACTGAGGGGAAAAGAGAGAGAGGTTAAGTAACTTGCTAAAGGTCACACCACCCACACATCTAGTAAATATTGAATTCTGGCCTTAAACCTAAATCTCTCAACACCTAGTCCTAGAGTCTTTTTACTATATCAGCAACCCTCTCATCAGGAGAGGTTTACATTACTGAAATCACTCATACACTGACTAAAGGGACAAAGACGTATACTTTTCTTCAGGTTTGACTTCTGAAAGACTTGAGATTTTCTCTGAAGAAAAAAAAAAAAAAGAAAAACCTCCTCTCCTCTCTCTTGTGGGTGAAAATTAAACTCCATTCTGGCTCATTCTGACTGATGCTTTAATCATCCATTGTAAGGTTCTTTTTTGGACTAATGTCTCCAGGGAGCTTCACTCTTTAAGGATCAGAAGTCACGGTTCATCAGAAGCATTTCCCCAGCACTCAGTTCCCAGGTTGCCAAGTACCTTTTAATGCCATAAATTCATTTCTGTGATAATCTTGAATCTTGGTGTGAAGCAGGCTAGGCTGGCTGTCTTTGGAAAGGGGCATCTTCTCTTTATTCTTATGCTAGTTTACAACAACAAGGTCAGGGTCACAGGAATTCACAATCCACATATATCAGCTCAGACCTGAGAGTATAAGGGAATACCTTCAGAAGGAAAGAACTAGAATTTACTTCCTACCAACCTATTCAGACTTTGGCATTTTAGTTGATGCTATCAACAAGAATAGAAATAAGCCCAGGGTTTTCTTAGAAGGTACATTGCTGATATTATGCCATTCTAAAAGTCATTGGCTCAAGAAGGAATTGAAATACCTGTGTGTAGATTATCTGTATTTTGGATTATCTATGACAACATCCGATTCAAATCTATTTTCCCCAAACACAAGTGATGTGTGCTTACTGATAATAAGCTGTTAGTCAAAACTAGAACTTCAGGGGTAATGCCCAATACTATGCAGTGAACTCCAAAGTTAACAAAATATTAAAGAGATTATGCACTGGTAGGTACAAATAATTGAGAGGTACAAGTATGTGTGTAGGCATATATTTATATTTCTATATACACTTGTATTTATATGTATATGTGCATACATTTATGCACACACATTCACATAAACATACATGTATTATAGTGTATATGTGTATGCATATGCATGTGTGTATATACACATCTATATATCTTTGCCATCAACACAGATAAATGGGGATTAGGTGTTATAGACAATAATCTGGATTGAATAGACATAGCTCTCAGGTGAGGTGGGTGGGGGTATGTGTGTGGGTGTGTATGTGCCTGTGGATCCATTATTTTATCTCTTAGAAGAAGGAACATTTTAACCTGCTTGAGCAAATTACTATAATAATGATAGAAATATATAGGACAGAAGTATGTATATGTGTGCATGTGTTGTATGTGTAAGAGAGAGACAGACAGACAGACAGAGATGGAGAGAAATGGGGGGAGACAGAAAGAGACAGAGACATAGAAACAGAGAGAAATGAAAAGAGATGGAGAAAAGAGAAGAGGGGAGAGGGAGGGAGAACAAATCTTTTCCTTCCAGAGGATTCATTATTATCTGTTCTTAGACCTCTAAGTTTCCCTGCTGGGAAAAAGCACAGTAGGGTGAGCAACTGAGAGTACTGTCTATGTAGCAATGGGCTCTTCACCATGAAGAATATCGTCTCAGAACACTGGAACAGCTGCTGAGTGGGTGTTTCTACTGGAAGAACCAAGGTTTGGCATTTAAAATAGAATCATAAAGTTAATATGTCTAGAGACAAGTTGTGCTATACGCAGGAATGCAAAATGAAGCTCTTTTGTGGCAGTATCGCCTAACCCTTGTAGGGGCGTGACATTATATTAAAACCCCTCCTCCCCAAATGGGGAATTTGGATGGAAAGGGACATTATTTCATTATGAATGCTTAATACCTTGTAATTTGTAAGTCTCCACATTAAGCCAAGGCTACTAATTTTTTTTTTTTAACTTCTGGGTGATACTGAATGTGAACTGAATCATAATGATATTGATCTTTATCATGCTGAAGCTTTGAGTAAAAATTATAAAATAAGTATTCAGAAACACCAATTGTTTTATTCTGTCCAATATATTGGAGGTGTCCACTGTTTAGCTAATCTTGATTTTAGGAGGAAATTGGAAGCTTTGGAAATAAATACATCTATCAGTAACATAAGCTTAAGTTCCAAGTTACAAAGCAAAAGTTTGCAAATGGTTTTTCTTGTAGCTTACCATCTCAGAAATGTGTTCATATCTTACTTTTAACAAAGCCCCCACCCCAAAATGTGGCCCTCGAGAGACAACTTAAATATTAACAAATTCATCCTATTGGGGTGGATGTTCTTAACCTGGGGTCCATAGATAGATTTCAGGAGTTCCAAGTTGTCTGTGGATGTATTTTAAGGGATCTGTCAACTTGGATAGGAGGAAAAGGCATTTTTATTTCACTAACCTTTGTTTTCCTTTGTAATCCTGTATATTTTATTTTATTTTCCACTTCCTAACTTCTGTTTCCTAATTTCCCTGGCATCCTTCAAGTCTCAACTAAAACACTGCCTGCTACAGGAAGCCTTTCTCAAGGGTCCTTAGTGCTAGTGCCTTCCTTCCGTTTGTTGTCTCTACTTTATTCTGAATATATCTCGTCCATACATATTTTTTGCATGTTGTCTCCCCTATTATATTGAGAGCTCCTTGAGAGTAGAGACTATTTGCCTTTCTTTGTGTACTCAGTGCTTAGCATAGTATTTGGCGTATAGTAGGGACTCAATAAACATTTGTTGACTGATTTGACCTTTGCTCAAAGATCAACATTAAGGGAGAGCTCATGTCCTCTCATACCAGTACTTTCTGCTTTTTTTATCGTTTGCTCATATCCAACTCTTTGTTACCCCATGGATGGAAGCACACCAGCCCCGTCTGTCTTCCACAATCTCGTGAAGTCTGCCCAAGTTCATGTTCATTGTTTCTGTGATACCACCTATCCATCTCATCCTCTTCCATCCTCTTTCCCTTTTGCCTTCAATGTTTCCCAGAATCAGGATCTTTGCTAACGAGTTTTGTCTTTTCATTATGATTACTCTCATTGTTAGAAAGCTTTATGTTGTTTTGTTTTTAAAATTTTCTTCTATCAAGCCTACATTTTTCTCTTTGTACCCTGCTCCCATAGTTTTGCTAACTGGAGTTAAACAGAATAAGTCTATTAACACTTCCATATGATTGGCCTTTCAGTGCTTGAAGATATCTGATCAATGATTTTATTTTCATGACAGCTTGTTAAAAATATGATAAGCATGTATGTAGGTACATATGCATTGGTTAAAGAGCACGTGGTAACTCTGGCCTTGTTATCTTATTGATCTAGGAAATATTGTTAGTATATGAAAAGCATCTGGTTTCCTTTGAGCATTCTCTGTAGGGTACATCTTCCAAATCTAGAAAGACCAGAAGTGTCAATTGTCACAAAAATTTGCTTGGTCCTTCAAAGTCAGTCAGTCAATAAACTTTTATTAAGTGCCTACTATATGCCAGGCACTGTGCTAATGGCTGGAGTATTCTTTTTTTTTTTTTTTTGGTGGGGCAATGGAGGTTAAGTGACTTGCCCAGGGTCACACAGCTAGTAAGTGTCAAGTGTATGAGGCCCCATTTGAACTCAGGTCCTCCTGAATCCAGGGCCAGTGTTCTATCTACTGTGCCACCTAGTTGCCCCCTGGAGTATTCTTAAATTCTGGTCCTTCTATTATTATTATTGCCATTCATCTTCTTAGGATTCTAATGTTTAGACTGATAAGGCAAGAAGCTCTTACATTCTCTACACAGCAATGATTCTCGTTGGATCATAGGATTCAGAACTGGAAAGGATCTTATTATATATAAAGAGCTTGGTTGAGGAATCTAAGGCCCAGAAAATGAAATTGACTTATCAAAGATCATTTGAGTAATATGTAACACAGCATTTGAACTGAACTCTTTTCCCTGTATCACATAAAATGAAGAAGGCCTTGTCAAAGCTCAAAAAACAGTAACTAGATATTCTCCAGTGAATCAACCCACAACAGGTTTTGCTGTGTTGATGTCGAGATAAACTTAAGACATAAAAAGCTATTTGTAAGAAACATGGTAATGTTTTACTCTATCTCCCTTGAAGACTGATCAAGAAGACCCTGTTTCATCTCCATGTAAGCCAAGCATGAACCAGACCTATTTTCACAAACATTGTTACCTGAACCCACATTCCATTTTTCTCTGTCTGAAATGACTTATTGATCCCTAATGTACCCTCATGCTAGCAGGTCTCATAGTGAGAAGACTGTCCATGGCCATAACCATGCTGTTATATATTGTGATGGGGAAGGGGCAAAGTTGGGGTGAATATACTCCTACTAAAAGTCTCTGAAGCTTCTGAGCCCCAATCAGTGTTCTTCCTATTTACACCAAATCAGTTACTATGAAACCATTGTCTCAGACATGAACCACTGATAAAATAATAAGACAAAACAAGAATAATCATTTATTCAGTAGAAGGCAGAAGCAGAAATAATATAATTTTTAAAACCTACTCATAAACCTGTGTCATACTTCTACAAATGCATGTAATGGCTGGGGTGAGATGGGGAATAAATGGGCAAAAAAATTAAAGAAATTTAGCAAAGTATATGGGTAGGGAAACGCATATGCCCAAAGCAACTCATAATTCTTGATGAGAGGCCTAGATGTCCTTGGACTCTTTAGAGAATAGTCTGAAATGCATAATCTGAACCTACTGGGCAAAGTCACTATCATGTAACTCTTAGGCTGCTGAAATAGTGAAAGTTTTTTAGTGCACAGCCAACCTTGGCAGACACCTGAGAAAGTACTATACTCTTTGAGTGACAGTCTCAGTCACCCTTCAGTTCTGATTTATTTCTCCTTCTTAAGCTGTAGCGATAGGGCCACGAAGACTTTGGCCAGCTAGTTCTTAAGCAAGAGATTTTTTTTTCTCCAGTTAATTCTTAGCAAAAGCCTGCCTCTTCTCATAGCAAAACATTTCCATAGCCTATCTTTTCCCTTTTTTGTTTTGTTTGTTTTTCCCCCCCTCAAACCAGAGAATTCAAAAAAGGACCAGAAAAGCAAACTCCTAAGAGGTTTCCCATCTCTCAGGCTATAGATGGCACCAGAGGATATTCCTGCCTTTTTCCAGCCAATCAGTTCTCTGCAATGCAATACTTCTCATCCAATCAGCATGACTCCCAGCAAAATATTTGTAAAGTCTGCCTATCAGCTATAATCAGCTCCAGAAAGTTTCTCTGCTGTCTTCAGTAAGCACTTCCTCAGCTGCCTCCTGTGGTCAGCCTCCTTTGATGCTTCCATTTTTATCTGGCTATTTCCTATCCCTCCTACCTGTCTAATGTCTCATCAGAGCCACTTTATAAAAAGCAGTGACCCATCTCCAACTTATGATGTGAAACTCAAAATAAAAAAATCTCTGTTAGGTATGATCCCCACAGTCTTATATAATCTTCTCACAATCCCAAAACAGTTATTTGATTTATAATTTATCATCTATATCTTTCAAAACTCTGAAAACCATAAGTAAATAAACTGATAGCTGACAATGCACCACAACCATCTTTAGCTCATTCAGGACTCGACCTGCAAACATATTCAGTACATTTACATGAGGGATGGTTTTCTCTCAGGTCTTCAGAATAGTCTCTGTCTTTCCACAAGTTTTTATCTGAGAATTGTATTTCTTCTCAAACTGGTCTTTATCAGTGTTTCTTCTGCAAATGTTATTTTTCTACCCTCTTTCAGCAACCAACATGTCTTCATTTGCAAGGGGCAGTACCTTATATGAAGCTGCAGGAGAGAACCAGATAATGCATGAGGAAGCACTTGCTAACTATAAACTATATTGGTTAATAATAATAACTCATATGTATATAATGCTTTTTGATGACAAAGTGTTTTACAACCACAGACTTGTTAAGTAGGCAACACAGATGTTACTATTTTAAATCAACAAATGAAGAAACTGAGGCTTAAAGAAATTAAAAGACTTGGCCAAAGTCAAACACCTAGTAATAGGGGCAGGTCATAAATGTTTTTCAGTGCACTTTCTAGCACCATCACAAGTTACAGAGGAATGCTGTATAGTCCATTACTATAGGCATTAAATTCTAAATCGAGTGGATGAGTTACTTAACATTTATGAGCCTCAGTTTCCTCAAATGCAACTTGATTGAGTTGGCCTCTGAGGTTTCTTCATGCTCTAGAGTTACGGCCCTATGGTCCATCAGGATATATAGCTTTCAATTCAGTCTACTCTAAAGAAAAGAAGAAGAAAGATTAATATGAGCCTCTCAAAATATATTTCAATCCGTGAATTTGAGTACTATTTAGAAAAATTAAACTGGTTTCTTTCCAGATGTGTGTTTTGCTCACTTGGTCTATGATCTTAAGACTGGACAAGGGCACCTATGGAAGGTATAAAGGAGCTACCTTGTGGGAGATGGTTTTGTTCATTAATGTCTTGGATTGCTCATAGTTCTGGGCTTGCAAAGGAAATTGGTATCCATTTGCTAGAAATCAAGATTTGCAAGAAATCCTTGATTTCTCAATCTAGGGTCCAAATAAGGTGTTGGGTTTTGTTTTTGTTTTTTTTGTTTCTCAGGAAAGAAAGTTTCTGTTATTTTTCTCTTTCTTGTGATCTATAACAGGTAAGGCAAAATATGTGTAGAGGACAGCCTGGGGTTTTCTTCCTCTATGGAAAATGCCTGAAAGTTCTCAGGATAGCATGATTCTTGGACCAAAGAATATTGTATACTTGTCTTGAAGAAGGGTTTCTGAACCTCCAGACTTCTGAGATTCACCCACTTCAGGTCTGAAGGCAAGAGAACAATGGTTAAAAAAATAGGGCTGACATGATGTATACTTATCCCAAGCACCCAAGTATGTTAAGAAGTCTTTCAATAAAATCAAATACTTATAAGTGTAATGTTGTTCAAAGAATAAAACGTCTATATCAATACCCCAAATGGAAAATATAATAATAAAAATCTGCCCTCATCCTAGGATGACTTTCTTAAATAAATGAAAGGAACTATGAATTATGGGGCTATAAATATATGTGCTGACACCCAATAAAGCAGAGCAGAGCAAAGTTGGACTATTTTATGATGATGTCACTGGAACCCTGGGAAGTATTTATAGCCATGTTAACAGTCAACTTTTTTTAAAAGAACTTTTTATTGTCTTTCACATTAAGAAAGTTTAGATCTGCTTCAGTCTTTCTTTCATTTCTTCATTGTAACTTTTCTGTCAAACTTACCATTTCCTGTTTACACTGAAAAATCTAGTCTCTGGGACTCTTTCTTTTGCTATCATTTGGAGAAAGAAGCCTACATTCCAGGGGTTTATGTTATATCTAAGAAACAAGGTATTTTCTTTTTTCCTTATGCTTCTTGGGCCTTTTCTTTCTGAGAAGTTATACTAGACCAATGTCTTTGACAAGCAATTTGACAAGTGTCACCTGCTGGCAGCAAAATGGCAAGGCAGGTTCTGAGATTCAGAACATGTGTGTTCCAAATATATTATGAGTTAACCAAGGGAATTTTGTACTAGGCCACAGGGATATTAATTAAGGATATTATGCAAGGCTTTTCTTAAAAAACAAGGCAAATGGTTTATAACACCTAAAGCCTACTCAGCAAGGTTGCTTATTTCTTGTGTAGCAGGAAGGTCAAAGAAATAGATGTTGCAAAAATTCCTCAGACATTTGTCTAGGGGAGATAAAGTAGTTGAGTCTCCTAATATATTCTAATAGAATGGAGGCTGGCCCCAGATCCATGATTCTAGATTCTGTAATTCCTTATGCAGCATTATAACAAGACAGAAGAGATGATAAAAAAAAAGTCAGGATAGAGAGCAACTTATTGCAAAACTCCCTGAAAAAAAAGTTTGGATTTTTTTTTACGTTCCTGAGTCTGTGTATTGGAGAGTAGGCAGTGGACAGGACCCATATTACATTAAACTATTCACTATAGATAAGTAGTTCTTAGCATGAGGTCTGTGAACTTTATATATACATATTTATATGCATGTGCATGTATGTAGATACATATATGTACATACGTGTACATATAAGTATTACAATATCATTGGTTTCCCTTGTGATTCTATATTTTTTATTTTAAAATAGTATCCTGAAAAGATCAGAGGTTTCACTAGACTACCTAAGGAGTCCATGACAAAAAAAGGTTAAGGATCTCTGTAATTTATGGATTGCAGTGTAAATTATCAAAGGTGGTCATCCATGGCAGGATTTTTCAAGTTGTGATCCACTAAGTCATCCCATGGATGCTTGATAGGGTTCCATGAGCTATTTCACAATAGTATGAGATTTTAGGGTTCCCCCACCCAGTGTTTTAGATTTGTACAAAGATCTCTTTAAGTCCAGTTCTTCTCTTCTCTCTGCAAATTATACCCTAGTGTTCACTCTGGCAGTGTGCTTATTCCCATGAGCAATCAAAAGACTCATCCAGCAATGTTTCAAGTGTTGTTCCCAATAGGTAGAAAATGTATCACATTTGTTTTGCTCAACTTGGGAAAAAAGAGAAAAAGGAAGTGAAATAGTTTGTGAGGCAGCATTTCATGGTGGGGAGAGCACATGACTTGAAGTCAGAAGACCCAAATGGAGAGAGAAGGAGAGGGAGAGGGAGAGGGAGAGGGAGAGGGAGAGGGAGAGGAGAGGGAGGGAGAGAGAGAGAGAGAGAGAGAGAGAGAGAGAGAGAGAGAGAGAGAGAGAGAGAGAGAGAGAGAGAGAGAGAGAGAGAGAAGGAAGGGAGGGAGGGAGCTGGCATGAAAACACTTGGGTTAATGTCCTATGATTTTTACTGTTGTTTGTCCTTCATTCTAGAAGAAGATCATGACATCAGGGTGATGTCATGACTTGGAATGAATTAGATTTAAGTGAGGGAGGGCTGTGCAAGGTCACCAACCTCACTTTCTTCTCGAGGGCCAGTGGCAAGATATATATCAGGATGACTGGAGATGGCCCCTGATGTTCAAGGCAATTGGAGTTGTGACTTGCCCAGGGTCACACAGCTAGTAAGTGTTTGAGGTGAAATTTTAACTTGGGTCCTCCTGATTATTATTAACTATTTGACTATAAGCAAGTCTCTTCACCTGAATTATTAGTCTTACTTTCTTTATCTATAAAACAAGGAATACTACCATTTATACTCAAAGCCATAACTAAAATTCTTTCAACTGAGTGTTTGGGTGGGAGAAAAGTAGATTTGGATATATGAACTATAAAATGCTCCTGGGGGCAAGCAGAATCCAGAGTGCCTCCTTCTTTGCCTAATCTCAAATTAACTTTTCAAGGGAAATTGAAATTGTGTGTGCTCTGGGGGAAAGACTTCAAACCTCAACACACAAGTCCCATTGGGAACAAAGACCCACAGATATCACTCTGTGGTGGGGAGGCAATGACCACTAGCCTACTTGAGGTTGCTTCTGGGAGAAGGATCTGGATGGACCAGACAGGAGAGAAACTCATCTGGGCTTCAGCAATGGGGGGACATTGGAGGGAGGAAGCAAGTCATCTGATAGCTTCGGTATCTTGACTAGTTATTCTTGCCAAGTGAGTCAATTGTCTCTACCTGCTGAAGAAGCTTGCCTAATATCATTCCCTTAATATTTGAGGATTCCAAAAAAACATTCTATTCAACCCAGGACAAAGTTCCGATCACTCCCACATTAGTTATGGTTTTTCTTATATTATGCTACTTCCCAGAGTTGTTGTGAGGAAAACATTTTGCTAATCGTTATGAAGTACTTTGGGGCAGTTAAATGGCACAGTGGATAGAGTACTGGGCCTGGAACCAAGAAGACCTGAGTTCAAATATGGCCTCAAACTCTCTTACTAGCTGTGTGACCCTAAATAACTCACTTAACCTCTGTTTACCTCGGTTTCCTTACTTATAAAATGGGGATTATAATAGCACCTACATCCCAGGGTTGTCATGAGAACAAATGAGATACTAAACATTAATTAAATGTGAGTCTTTATTATTTTCATATTGTTATTATATTGCTATTGTAAATCATATTCAATGGATCTGTGACTATATCGATGTGGTCACTCCCTCTAGTGTATCAGGACATAATTTTTTTTGGAGGGGTGGCAATGAAGGTTAAGTGACTTGCCCAGGGTCACACAACTAGTAAGTATCAAGTATCTGAGGCTAGATTTGAACTCAGGTCCTCCTGAATCCCGAGCCAGAGCTTTATCCACTGCACCACCTAGCTGCCCCCCCCCCCGACACAATTTATCTATACCTCTCATATCCTAAAACTTTTATCCATGTCCTCCCATAAATCTTCCTTAGAAAGTCCATGCAACTTGCTAGAAGCCTTTCTCCAGGTCTTTTTCCATTCCATACACACCAGCATAGTACCTGTAACGTTCATCTGTTGTCCGTTCACTACAGGATTCACTATGTGATTGGCCCATTATATAAATGTAAGCAATTATGACCTCTGATTTCTGATTTGTAAAATCGATTAAGTGCAGGAATCGGGAGGGGGGAAAACAGTCTGTTGGGTTAGAAAATCTCCAAATTCCCTTATAGTTCTAGTATCTTATGTTTCTGAGATAACTACAAGAAATGAAGAATCACTTACTTCGTTATTCAGTAAACATGCATTAAATGCCTAATATGTGAAAGACCTTCTTAGGCATTCAACCAGACTTCATATTATAGGTAGAGATTAAAGTTCTGAGGGAATTGAGTTCTGAACAGAAATGCGACTGGGTGGGTCAGACATACTTTAACAGGGAAGATATTTAAGGAAGTCTGTGATCCAGGTATAACTTGAACAGGACTGAGTTAGCATGACAAATGGGAGAGGGCTATCATTTTTCCTCCCCCTGCCAAAGGTGCATGAACCTGTTCCTACATCTTTTCCTGTTATACTGTTTCTTGAAACCCAAACACAGACTGTCATTCACCCCACACAGTCACTAATTCAGCTTCTGAACCGCTTTGGTTCCATGTATCCCCATCTTTGCTGTAGTTTTCCTCTCTTCTTGTTCTCCTCCTGCAAGGCACATAGCCTTTAGGCACAACCATGAAGCCTCTGTGTGTGTGGCACATACATGGATGCACTCTAGTGATATCTGTTTTCACCTGTGCTTGCCACTAATGTCCTCCCACATGGGCTACAGCTAACCTAGCCTGACATGATTCTGTTTTCATGCTCAGTGTCCTAAGAGAGTTTGCCCTCACTTAATGTCCATAAATTAGCTTAGCAGAAAAAAGGAAGAGAAAATAAGAATTAATAATAATAACAATAATAATAAACTAACTTTTATATAGCACTTACTATGTGCCAGGAACTGTCCTAAGCACTTTAAAATTCTTATTTCACTTGACCCTCATGACAACCCTGAGAAATAGTGCTATTATTACCCCCATTTTACAGTTGAGTAGACTGAGGCAAACAGGTTAATGTAGCTATCCAGGGTCACACAGCTTAATGTCAGAGGCTGGATTTGAATTTGTCTTTCTGACTCCAGGCCCAGTGCTCTATCCATTGTGCCAACTAGCTGTCTATGATAAAAAAAAAAAAAAGCCTCACTTAGTAGCATTAAGTAAAGGGAATGGCAATACATATACATTTTATGCATGTATCTACGCATGCATGTATATGTGTATATATGTATATACACACACACATATGTGTATGTGTTCTAACAAAACTATATCATAATTATACATTCATTATATAATACATAAATATATAAATATGACTGCAAATATATAAATGACTTTATAACTTAAGATCAGAAAAATAAAATTATTTAATTTGTGAAAATGCTTTTATTCAGGATAAGCATTTTGTTTTCTGCTGTAGTTGAAAAGAAAGAGCTCCCTAATATATTACTCTTCAGGTAGTAAGGGAGGTAGAGTGCAGTATAATGGAAAATGCATTGGCTCTGGAGTTAGTACTGGTGTTCAAATCCTTTTTCTAACACCATTTCTGTGATTGTGGGTAAGTCAGGGAACCTCCCTAAGCTTCATGTTCATCTATAAAACTACAAGAGGGGAGTTAAACTAGATGGTCTTTGAGCTATGTTCTCCCTTTCTCCTCAACTGTGTCCCTACCAAACTGCTTTGTGGGGATGCCACAACAAACATCAGCTGATTTTTATGCAAAGAAGTAAATAAATAAATAATAAGTACGATGAGTTAAATGAACAGTTCCAGCTGTGATGTGCCAGCAGCATTACCAGATTTGGGGGCTACATTAAATATTTATTTTCTCTTTAATGCCTAACAATGAATTAATTGGAAGGTCCATTTATGCTTTCCATGTTTCTTCTGCTAAGTCAAAACATGGTTCTAAAAAAAGGCTCAATATCCTTTTAGAAAAGAAAGCACATTAAACGGAAATGTGACCTGTTTATCAGGCTTCTGTTGTACCTGTCTTACTCTATAAATGCCAAGAACACCCAGATGCATTTTTTTAAGTGAGACAGAGAGTGTTAAGAACATGTGGATGTGTGGGTGGGTGTACAGGGATGTTGAAGGGGCTTGTAATATGATTTCAAGTTAAATCTTGAGATCTCTTCCTGACTTTCCTGCTGATGGAGCAATTGAGCAATTAATGTGCCTTGCTACCTCAGTTTATCTATTTGTTATGTAAGGTGTTTCATGAGAAATTTATGAGAATCTCTGGGAGAGAATTTGTAATCTCCAAAGAGCTTAAAATTCTATCAAATAAGACAATGCTCCTAGGATACCAGAAGCTAGATTTGAACTAAGTCTTCTGATTCTAGATTCAATACTCTTTCTCTTGTGCTACGTGGTCTCTTTCTACTGTATGATAATGGAGATGAGAGGCTTTCAGACATTATACTAGAATGCTATATAAGATTATTGGTTGGAGTGGAATTTAGTGTAAGGCCAATTTATAGCAAGGAATTTTTAAGGTCACTGTGGAGTATGGTGCAGTTGGAAGGAACATTATATTTTCAGCCCAGTGATCTATATTCAAATTGTGGCTCTGCTGGTGACATTGGACCACTTCCTTTCCATGTCTCAGTGAAATGGGGATAAGGGTATTGGGGAAGGGATTGGAATAAATAACTCTAGGGTCCCTACCAATCTTCAATCTACAATCCTATCTAAGATAGGTCATCTTGCACATGATATTGCACTGGACATCTTCCAAGTTCTTATTACAAAAGGATATACCCCCTAAAGGATAAAAGAGATTCAGTGTTTGTAGGATGAAGTGACTAATCATTTCTGTAGTTGCCTTTGCTAAAAAACTTCTCTGAAGAATTTTCTTTTAAATGGTAGCACCAGGAATAGTCAAGAAAACCCTGATTTAGAGGCCGGAATGCCAGGTGACTGGCTTTTCATCTGCAACTGACTTGCTGTTTGACCTTGGAGGCAAATCATCTTCTGTACATCTTAAAGATTCCAGCCCCTCCCCCCAACCCACTAGGGTATTCATCACAAAGATAATAAGTCTTTAAATCCCTGTTCTTTATGACAATAAGGTTTTATTTCCCCCCCCCCTTTTTGGTGGGGGAATCCTCAGGAGTTGCATATTTTAAAAGGTGCTTAAGACATCAGGAAAAGCAAAATGCAGCATGGATGCAAGGTAGTGAGTTCATGGCTTGGTGGAAAATCAACTTAACTCCAAAATGGCATTTCTTTCTCCCCACAGAATAAACAAACAGCAGCCGTGGGGCTGGTGAAACGATTATGCCTAGGACCTTTTCAGCCTTGGCTCTGCTGTTTACTGCTCCTGGCTCATTTGCCTAGAGGGAGAATGCTGCCCATTCTCTGGTATGTCATTGCTAAGAGGTACCCAGCACTATCCAGCCAGCAGAAGCCTGGGCTAAGTCCCCTCTTTGTGTCACAGATGGCAACACCTTTTGGGAGACTTTTCCTTCCTCCCCTTTCAACTACCGGTACCACCTGGATACCAGCCTAATAATGGACAATCTTATTTCTACTTCCTGAGCATAGGGCATAGATTTGCAGACTTTTTTTTTGTAAAAGGGTGGGGAGGATTCTTAACCTCACACTAGACACCATCTTCTGTTTCTCCTATCCCAGTTTTGTTTTTTTTTTTCCCGCCTGCCCTAGCTTTATAAAAATGCATTTTGCCTTTGGGGCTCTCCTTCTCTTCCAGGGGACAGGGTCCTAGCTCCCTCGGAAGTAGTTTTCGAGGGGCAGCAAGCAAATTAACCTCTGGACTCTGTGATGCAAAAGGAGGTTTGAATGCGTGTGTACATAGGTAGAGGCAATATCCCTGTAGAAAAGCGGGGGAAAGCAAAAAACCCGGAAAGACCCTCAACTCAGGATCCACTGTGTCCTACATGGTCAGCTCCGTCAGACTTTACATCTTTCCAACAGCTGGGATGCGAGGTGCCGCTGTCCTGTTCGCGTTGGGAACTAAGGCTCTTAATTCCAAGGAGAGGTGGCTGCCCTATGAGAGGATTGCAGAAGAAGGGAAGAACTGGAGGCATCGGCAGCAACCGCTTTACTCCTGCTGCTGACTCAGGGGGTTTTATTTTTATTTTATTTTCTGGTTACTTCGTTCTCTGCTGCCTGGTCTACCGTGTCAACTCCCCTCCCCCCCCCCCCACTCCTGCCGGATAACCCCGTGCGCCCTGCCCCCACCTCGTCCCAACCTCTCCTGCCAAATTGCAAAAGAAGCCTCAGTCGCCCTAGTTGATTTAATGAACCTAAGAGAAAAAAATGAAGGAGACAAAGAACCAACACACGCACACACACACGCACAGGCACACGCACACACACAAACACACCGAGTTGCGAGTGCACAAGACGCCAGGCAGCGAAAGAAGACTGGGTGGATATTTGGACGCGGGGGAATAGGGATGGAGAGATTTGCGTTGTTGGAAAGCATGCCTCTGCGTGAGTGAGTGAGTGAGTGAGTGAGTGAGTGAGTGAGTGAGTGAGTGAGTGAGTGAGTGAGTGAGTGAGTGTGTGTGTGTGTGTGTGTGTGTGTGTGTGTGAGTATGTATATGAATGGAGGGGAATGGGGGTGGGCGCAAAGCCCGAGGAGAGGGCTGGGATTTCAGGTCCCAGTTCCAGCCCCTCCTTTCTCAGGAACCAGCCAGTCCCCTCTGCAGAGTGTTCTGGCTTCAATGATTTGCTCTCTCGAGTGTGCCCATTTGCATACGGCTTGCCCATTTGTGAATTTGGCTTCCTAACTCCTCGCTTCAGTTCACCTGAGCTCCAGAGTTGCCCTCACTTTGTATGCGCCAGCCCCTCTGCCTTCTTCTCCGGACTCAGCCGGGCACTGCTCCTACCCTAGCATCCCTCCCTTTCCTTGGATCCCACCCCCAACGCTCCCCTTGTTTCTGTTTCTGTTTCTTTTTTTTTCTTTCCTTTTCTTTTTATAGTTGTTGCTGTTGTGGTCTTCCCTTATCCCCCACCCTGCTCCCCTTCTCCTCACCCCCTGTCTTTCTCTTCCTCCTCCTCTTCCTGCTGCTGCTTTTCATTTTGTTGGGAGACCAAGGAAGAAACGGAAGAGGATCCGTCAGTGCCCTTCCAGATCGCACAGGGTTAACCACAGTCTCCGTTCTCTACTGCCTAGAATCGGAGGAGGAGAAGAAGGAGAACATCCCCCTCCCCCTTTTTGCTTGGCAGTTCTGCATTGCATCGCTTGGTAGTGAAGAAGCGAAAGAAAAAAAATGTTCAAACTCCTTGGATGTTGGGATACACTAACCTAAACCTTACTTGGGTCTTCTGCTATTCTGCTGTTTCTTTTTTGTTTGTTTTGATTTGTTTTTTTTTTTTTCGCCTTTCCTCCACATGTGATATTCTTGGAGTTTTGGCAATTAGAAGCATCAGGACCCTGGGTGACTAGGAGGAAACATCACAACTGGAAGATTGCTGGGGCCTTCCGTGACATGTGTGGTGTTCCCCGGCTCACTAGAGTCTTTGTACATCAGGGTGGACACTGGCAGTTTAGTTTCACTCAGCACTAGGGGGAAAGGATTGGGATTTTTTGGTTTGGTTGGGGTTTTTTTGTTTGTTTTTGTTTTTGCCATTTTGTATCTTTTTCTTTCTTTCTTTCTTTTTTCTTCCGGATATTCACCTCTTGCTTCTTTTGAAAAAGTGTGTCCCTCACCTCCTCCAAAGACAAACGCCTTTTTTCCTGCTATGATGGGCCTCTGGGCATCATGAACTTCATTTTTCTACCCTGGCTGGAATTCAGACTGCCCTTCGGTAGTTGTGCAGTGCATTGACCATGCACCTGAGAATACACACAAGCACCTTGCCCAGACGGAGCTCGCCTCGCCGTCCTGCCTGGACCCTTGGGATCTGGTCCCTCTTTTGGGGATGTATCGTCAGCTCTGTGTGGAGTTCTTCTAATGTTGCTTCATCCTCCTCTTCTTCCTCTCCAGTGTCTCACTCTCAGCATGAGCACCATTTCCATGGCAGCAAGCATCACTCAGTGCCTATTTCTATCTATCGCTCCCCTGTCTCCCTTCGAGGAGGGCACGGTGGGTCTCTACTCTTTATCCTTATAACTTGTCATAGCTATGTTTCAACTCCTCTCCTTCAGGAAGAATGGGGATGGTGGGGGGAGGGGGAGAGAGTTCTTAATTGAAAGAAAGAATAGGATAATATAAGTGAATGAGAGAGAAATGTCCCTTTCCTTTTAAAGGCTGGCTCCCTCTCCACTCCTACCACAAACCTTGTTTTCTTCTTGTCTGCCCCCTTCCTTCTTGATCCCAGAAACTTTTTTTCTCCCTAATATCTCATAATGGCAACTAACTTCTTATACAGCTGCCCAGTGTTGTACTTTGACAGTTAATTTGTTGATCTTCCTTTTCCCTTTCCTTATGTTAGTTTTGTTTGGAAAGCTAATCTACAGGAAAGTAAAAGAAAACCAGATCCTTAGGTCCTCAGAATGAAATTAATTGAACCGATGAACTCCTCTCGTGGATTATTTTGTGCAACTGTAGATCAGGAAGAGGAGGGTATTAAGCTTGGGGAATATAGAAAAGATAACAAATAATCAGTGTCCAGTTTGATTAACTCTGGAAGCTCTTTATACCTCTGTAACTCTGAAAGCCAGGATTCTCTAATACAGTACATATTCTGCTGCATATATTTATGAGAAAGAAAGCATGGTACAAGATAAGGTTAAACCCATTTGCAATTTACCCCAGTGGGCTAAGCTGCTCACAGTAATAAATTCTGTTCAATACTTGATGCAGATGTGTGAGAAGATGCTAGGGTGCACAGCATGGGAATGCATGTCCATACATTATAGAGGAAATATGTATAATATGTATGTTTGAGAAAGTGAAGAGGAACTAGGGTCTCTCTCTCTCTTGTAAATATATATTCAGCTCTCAGTGGGTCATCTCTGAAGGGTTGCTGTTTTGAGTCACGGTATGGGCTTGCTATAGTAAACTGTTATAAAAGAGCTACAATATTTGTTTACTATGCACTACACTCCAGTGGTGAGAGAAGTAAAAATCATAGATAAATCTCTTACCACAAAAGTAGGTAGCCCAAGAAGGACAGAGCATGTAATATCATGTAGTTCCCCTGCCCTGACTTGGGTTTTGAAGACCTAAACTGGTGTAACATGCAGACCCCATTCTGGATGTCATCTTTCCTCTTGGTGCCCTTCGCCCTGGGCTTCTGTGTGCTGTCTGTCATGTTAAGTGGAAGCACGTTGAGAAAATGCCAACACTCACTCTGGCTCTTGCTCTGTTCTCTCTTTAAATTTTATTTGATGGAGTTGTCAAGCGGCTCAGAGCTTGTAAAAGGGGGGGCTGCTTGATCTTGAGCTGTATGCTGTTTTCTCTCTGGCTCCTGCTGGGTCTGCTATGGGCTTCCTGAAAAACCTAGGGAGAGGGGGGAAAATAGCAACATATTGAAATGCAAACTGGCAAAGAGCATGGGGGAGGGGGGTTGAGATAGAGGAGTAGAGAGAGTGGGAAGAGAAAATGGGGTGTGTGGGAAATAAGCTAGACTATTCCTAATAACCATAATTAAACACCCAAAATGCTCTGCAATAATTAGCCAAATTTGGCTAATTAGTGTAAATGATCAGCAGGGACATGGAGATTATGTGTTGGTTGGAGGTTGCACATTGGCAAGATCTTTCTGCCTTTGCTTTAGTCTCTAAACAGTTAAAAGCAACTGCTGGTGTAAGTGATGGAATCTAATAATCAATCACTCCCCAGGAGTTCTGCACTTTCCTTTCTCACAGGGTTCACTTTCTCTAGACTGAGGGTTTGAGCCCTGTACAGATTAAATGTGACTGTCCCCCCTTCTCCTTTTTCACCTATGTTTCTTGGGGTCCTATACCCTGCCAAGGCAACCTCACTCTTTGCAATTAGCTTCCTCTTTAGCCTAAATTGGGTGAGATTTGGGGTGAAGGACAAGAATAGCTAGCTATTCTAAATGAAATGACAACTGAAACAAAATACACTTTAGCATTGATACTTCCAAGGCTTTGCCTTCAGATTAAAGGAGCAGATGCATCAGAGCCATGTGCTCTAGGTTCTGCATGTCTCCACACTTAGATACAAGATTAAGTAGAGATGCAACCTCCCAAATGGAATTTAAATGCTTTCTTTCATAGAGTTTCAATTCACTGATTTAGGTCTTGGTGCGTAGATTCGCCAATATTAAGTAGACTGTTTTTGTCGATTTAATAATATGTCTGTGAACTTGAAACCAAAGACCGAGGTAGCAGCTTTCAGGCTACTCTTGACCCTGCTGCTGCATTTTAACTCTGGCCTTTTCTATTTCATGTCATAAGAATCTTGAGCCACTATACAGTTTTCCTAATATGCCTCAGTACCTACCTGTAGCCCATCTACCAGGATTTGCAGAACAAGACTGAATCGATGTAATAAGGAAAACATTTTAGAATTTTAATGGAGAGACAGAAGGGTTGCAATAGGGGTATTGTAGTATCATGAAGTAGATGCTTATTATATATGGACAGCCGTATATGGCACGCTGATTC
This sequence comes from Dromiciops gliroides, assembly GCF_019393635.1. Taxonomy (NCBI): domain Eukaryota; kingdom Metazoa; phylum Chordata; class Mammalia; order Microbiotheria; family Microbiotheriidae; genus Dromiciops; species Dromiciops gliroides. Next base: position 230,717,316 of record NC_057862.1, on the reverse strand, counting down.
AAGTCATCATTCTCAGTTGTCTGTAAAGAAGGAAATGCCCTCCTTTCATGTCTGAAACAAATATAAGAACCCCGAGTCTCAGAACCTCCTAGGTAATCTCAGGAGAGCAGAGATCCTAAATAGTCCTCGGTCGAGAGACCAAAAAAGCCTGTGTGTCCAGTTGGGAACGTTGGGTATTGCTTCTTTATCTTTAACATATTTATTGGGGGTGGGGGAGGGGATGAGAAACACATAGATCTAGAATAGCTTTTTTAAAAAAATTTCTGCACGAGAGTTTGAACAAAATCATAATGGGTGGAAAGTGGGTGGGTCAGGGGGAAGGCAAAGAGGGAGCTGCAAAGAGAAGTACTATATCAACAAAGTACTTTTTTAATATGTTAAAAGAAGTTTATATTTATCTCCCACTTCTCTATTGTTGATTGTTCTTCACTGGTTTCAGTAACCAAAAGGAATTCATGTGTCTGGAGATAAGCCTCTTCCATACTGAAAGTGGTTGGTCCTTGAAGGATATACAACTAATAGTCCCCATGTGCCATGATGAGAAATAAGAGGAAGAGGAAGACAAATGGAAACTTAATGAATATTCTTGTTATATGTCTTCAAAAAGATATGTGTCCTAGGTCAGCCATGATGACAGAGTAAATAGCAATAATAATTATAATAAATGACATTTCTATAAAGTTTCCAAGTTTTCAGAGTGTTTTTATGGCATGCATCAACTCATTTGAGCCCTTGCATTGACCTGGTAGAATAAGTTTTGTAAGCATCGTTATCCTCATGCTAGAGAAAACTGAAGCTCAGGGATATTATTATAACTTGCCATTTGTTCTCAGCAGTATAGAATACCAGAAGTGGAATTTGAACCCAGAGTCTTCTGTACTCCAAGTCCAGAGTTCTCTTCACTGTGTCATTGTGTCTTTAATTAGAAGGGAGCCTATTTTTCCTATATCAATCAAAAATACCGTACTTTTGACTTGTCTGTTTTTCTGAACTGATGTTTCCTCTTACTTTTCCTTCCCTTCTGAAATATCTCTCCTGTTTTCTTGACCATTATGGGGACAGTTTCATATGATTTTTCTCTACTTATAAAAGACTTTTTTTTTACCAAGGCAGGGATGGAAAGGCACATACTGAAAAAGTTTATGAAGATTGTAAAGTTTTTTAAAAAAACAAATGGACCTTGTAAAATGAAAATTTGATACAGGTATCATTCAGAATATTCATTAAGATATTTTTTCTTCCTGTACATTTTCTTACTAAAATAGCATGTTAACAAAATGACCTCAATACTTTGGTAATGTTCACTATGCACACATTAGGATATCTGCAATTATTCAACTTCCAAACATCAATATTCCAAAAAGCAATTACCTGTGATTTAAAAAAAATTCACCCCCACCCCCTTTGAATGCTGAAAACTAGATCTGCCTAAAAAGTATTGAAACACAGAGGCACCTAAATTTAAGGGAAAGAACTTAGGTTCCTTTGGTAGAAACAATTCAGCTCATTACCCTGGCTCTAGTTAAATGTGAATAAAAGTTAAAACAGAATCCTACCGAGGCTATATTTTTCCTCTACCATATCCAACCAAATCTGTCTTTAAAAGTTATCTTGAGGACTCATTTCATGCTTCTTGACCTGGGCACATTTTCTCAAGTTTGCTCCCCAGGACCAAATTGCTACTTAGGATTCTGCTACTGTGTCATATCTTAAAAAGCAGGGTTCTGGGAACCACCCCAGTCTGATGTGTCCCAATACAGCATACTCTTCTCCTGACTGATGAAGCACCCTACCTATTATGACTACATTTGCCAAATTCAGTTTTACCCACAAAATACAGATCAAAGTAACTAAAAACATGAAATATCTCGGTCCCTCTACTTTCAATAACATTAGCAAAAATCCACAGTTTATTGGATAAATATTCATAAAGCATCTAGGGTGTTATATAATAGATAGAATGTCAGAAAGTCAGGATAGACCTCAATTCTAATGTTGCATCAGACCCTAGCTATAGTAGGAGCATGCATAAGTCTCATAGCCTCTATATTTACCTATCTGTAAAATGGAGATCACATCAACCTCATAGGGTTGCTGGGAGGATCAAAGGAGGTGATATCCATAAAGTACTCTGCAGTCCTTCTAGGGCTATTTAAATATTCACTACTATTATATCAAAAGCTGGAGGAAGAGGTTTGGGTAAGGAAAGGACTCCCATTTGTATTATCTTGGGATCACAGATCAACTTTGTCTTAGTGGTAATTGTGGTCTAGTATTGGCAGGAATAATAACTGCAGCATCTTGTCTTCCTTAAAGAAGGATGAAGCTACTGACTTCCTGATAGTAGGACCATGCTTTTCAGTTTTTGTAGTCATGACCACAGATTTGCACTAATCTAACTAGCACCTTTGCTCAGCCAGCTGCTCTCTAACTGCTTTCTCTGCCTTCCTTTCCAGGGCTGGGGTTGCTGAATAATTCATAACCCTGGTTGACAGATAAAATCAGTAGATTTATATGTTTTTGGCCTTGGTGATGAATTAATTAAATTGACTTCTATTTCCACCCACCCCCCATACATTACTTTTGCTTCTGGAATTTGTAAGCAAATGGGGCGTAGGGAGAGGAATATTACAATTTCCTTGTTCAGACCACCAAGTGAGGGTGGATGGATTCCAAAGAAATCATAACTTTGATTTTTGAACCCAGAGAGTTAGGATAGAGAGGAAAAGGGGTTATATACTTTGTGGTATATGTAGGATATAAAAGAATTGGTAGGCGTGTATGGGGAGGGGATGCCAAGAAGACCTCCTTCCCACCAGAAACCTAATTAGTGACTAATGCATGAAATTCCATAATCCATCTTTCATTCCTTTGGTCTAAGTCAGGCATTCTTAACTTTTCTTTGTGTTAAGTTATGGAAGCTTTTTCATAATAATGTTTTTAAATGCATAAAATAAAGTTCAGAGGGTTACAAAGGAAATTAATTATATTTCAATAAAGGTATAATTTAATTCCTCATCTATGCTCAAGGACAACCCCCCCCCCCCCCCCCCCCCGCCCCCAAGTCAATCCACAAAATTCTTGGGATTTCATGGATCCAGTTAAGAACTGCTAGTCTAAGATTTACTATTTAGTTAAAAATCAAATACCTCTGTTAAGGATATCTTGTTAAAAATCATATTAGTCCTTTAAATTAGAAAGATTGTATTCCTAGAAGCAGAGGGCGGGGAGGAAAGCTTAAGAACCCTGGGCTGAGGATGGAGAAATAGTGGTACTATTTACCATTATAATGGGATAGCGGTGGGAGTGGTTGGTTGGAACTCAAAGATTGGTCAAAAAAATTCACCTCATCTAGAATTTTTCCTTTGGCTGGACCTGGTGATTGGGTAAATGAGTAAAAATAATTCTATCCAGAGATTCCTCAATCAATCTCTGTTAAAAGTAGTTTCAGAGTGAAAAAAGCAGGTAGAAATTTCCCCAAACATTAAAGCATCTGTCCAAAGACAGAAAACTCTATTTGCCTACATGAAAAAAAAGTTTGTGTCTTTTTTGTTATTCTGATTGCTTGTTTCTCCCTCTGGTTTTCTTTTGTGACTTAGAACCTGAACTCTACATGTCTATATGGCCAGGTGTTCTGCAGGTGTTCTCCCATTTCAGGAGTCCCCTCAAACATGTCTTGGAGTACATCCTGTAGTTTATTGAGTGCCCCACCCTCTGCTCATCTGCCAGCTCTGTGAATTTATGATCTGCAATTTCTTTTTTTTCTTTTTTTGGTGAGGCAATTGGGGTTAAGTGACTTGCCCAGGGTCACACAGCTAGTAAGTGTTAAGTGTCTGAGGCCGGATTTGAACTCATATACTCCTGACTCCAGGGCCGGTGCTCTATCCACTGCGCCACCTAGCCACCCCATGATCTGCAATTTCAATTATTTTTTATCCATCCTGAACACTGTTCCAACCATCCAGTCCCCTACCGTGCCTTTTTCTTTTCAGTAACTCTTTTCAGTAAGTTAACCAGAAAACTTGTGTTCAGATCCTATTTCTGCTACTGTATGATCTTGGGCAAGTCACTTAACATCTGTGATACTCAGTTCCTCATCTTTAATACAAAGAATTGCACCAGATTACTTCTAAAGCTCACTTCCAAAAATAAATCTATGATCCTATGATCTCATTATCTCACTCAAGATAGGGTGAGCATCGCCCCAAGAAAAATCAAAATGTAAAAAACATTTTAAAATGTATATACTGAAACCAAATCATGCATGGAAAAGGAAAAATGTTGGTGGTATGAGGATTGATATATTTGGAGGGAGAGCCCAAAAGTAAAAGTTCTAATATAATAAGGGGAGGGAAGAGGGGGAAAGGGAGCAGGATTGAGTGAGAGAGCAAGAGAGAGATTAAGGATACTTTGAGAAAACAAAGTGTTTTTTTTTCTTCCCTGGTACCAATTTAATGTCATACTTAACAGGAGATATCACTAAAATAAATTCCAATTAATATAAAATATATACCATAGCTTATCTTTTATATTTAGTACAAATGCCATTTTATTAATTTTTCACTTTTAATTCATTTTCCTGCTCTCATCTATGAGTCCATCTTAACCCTGACTACTTGATTAGAATATTACCAAAATCATATTAGTTAAAATATGTAAAAGATACTTTGGAACTATAGTACACAAATTTAAGGCAGAATATCAAGCTTTTTTTTCTACCTCACTCTGACTTTTATTAAACTTTTGCAGAAAAAAAAACTTCCTTAGAATGATACATATGTTTAACATGGCAGCTAATTAGGCATGGTCCATATGTAAAAATGAAGCAAGGGATGGTTCATTTCAATAACATCTTCTCGGTCTTTCACTTTTTGTAATCTTTCTGGTTTCCTGATCATTGAAGAAATTGCTTGGCTTTTCATCTGTAAATGACAGGATAAAACTTCATGAGATTTGGGTAATGTCTTCATTGGGTCCTAGATCTAGAACTGAAAAGAACCCCAGGAACCATCTAGTCCATCCCTCTAATCTTACAGTTACAAAAATGGAGGCCCAGTGAATTTGTAAGTTGCCTAAGGTCACATACATACTTAGTATCAGAAGCAGAATTGGAAGGGAGGTCTTGTGACTTTGCATCAATTGTTTTCACTGTACTATGCTGCCCTCCTCTTTTGCTCTTTGTCTATAATTGATAATGGGCATGATGGTAGAATTCTAATCTTTCGCATTATCTTCATTTCATGCCTAGTAGAGTGCTTTATACATGTTTGATGTTTAGTAAATAATGATTTGTTCCTTCAATTCTAAGTGCACAGATTTACCAGCTCATCTGATTTACCAATCTGCAGAAAGCCTCTGTTATTTTAGTCCTGGGTTTGCTACATGTGGGGAAAGCTTAAAGCATATTTACTCTATGCTGGTAGCAGGGGGACAATATTCCCAAAGATGGACTTGGCTGTTTTGTTAATTGGCAACTATCGCTAGGACTATTTATAACTCCCTCTAGCTAGGGATCCATTAACACAAATCAGAAGTATGAGTCAACTAATTATAGGAAATCCCTTATAGCCATTTATCCCCTCCCCCATACAGGAAGAATGAAAAAAAAATCTGGCATCTGGAAAACTTGTAGGGCCTATGAGAAAATAGGCAAAAATAAAGACATTCAAAATGTGGTGCCAAGATTAGTTGAAAAAATAGTGGAAAGAACTAGATTTGGAATTGGAGAATATGAATTAAAATCCCAAACCTTTCATTTCTTAACCTGTGTGACTTTGGCTAAGTCACTTAACCTCTCTGGGTCTCAGTTTCCACAACTATAAAACAAGGGCATTATGCTAAATAACCTCTAAAGTCCCATTCAGCTCTAAATCTATGATAATATGATCCTATTGTATCTGAATGTTCATATTAATTCATGAAGGGAAGCAACATGCTTCTCTTAGTGAAATGATTTTCTTCTTTTTTTTTTTTAAGTTAATAGTATTTTTTCCACTTATGTGTAAAGGCAATTTTCAACATTCATTTTTGAGAGATTTTGATTTTCAGATTTTCTCCTCTTCCTTCCTCCCTCCCAAAGTTGACAAGCAATACGATATAGGTTATACTTGTACAATCATGTAAAACATATTTCCACATTAATCATGTTATTAAAGAAGAAACAGAAAGGAAAAAAACCATGAAAAAGTGACAATAGTATGCTTTGATCTGCATTCAGACTCTATCATTTCTTTCACTGGATGTGGATAGAGTTTTTGGAATTGTCTTGGATCATGGCATTGCTGTGAAGAATTAAGTCAATCATAGTTCATCATTGTAGTATAATGATTTACACACTTTTCAATGGCTACTTTCCTTTATTGTGTCTCCTTTCCTTGCTGGACCCTAAATCTTCCTAGACCTCAAAATGTTAGAGCAAACATAACCCTAGTTTTTCCCATCTCAGGAAGCTTCCATTTCTGACACATGAACTCATCCTGATGATTATAGAACTTGATCTATATCTAGAACTAGATATAGATCATAGAACTTGAACTGAGATCCAAAAAACAAAACAAAACAAAACTAGATTTTAGTTCTAGCTTTGCCACTAACCTTGGGGCCATGAATAAGGTGTCTTGAAAAAATATTGTTCTACCCTTCCCACTCTCAGATATTCCACTGGATCATCTTAATTTCTGTTCTTACCTGTCCCTTATCTTTACTTATATTTGTGTGTGTTTCTATTTTAATAAGGAAATTGGGACATGTGTTATTTTCTTTTTTTTCTTCATCTGTAAAATGAAAATGTTAAACTATATGATCTCTGAGGTTTCTTCAAGCCCTGATTGTATGATTCCATGATTCTTATGTCTTTAAAGATACCTCAGTGCATCTTAAACCCGTCTAACTTCTATAGGCCTTCCAATATTTTATTGGTCTATTTTCTTCACCATCAAAAGTACTTATGCCCAAGCCACTGACCAGGTATTCTTTTCTTTTTTGACTCAGACTCCTAATGTACCAAAGCAGCACATTGTGATGTTATAAAGCCAATTATCAGACCTCACTGCATAGTCAAGCAGAAATGGGAAGGAAGCAGTTTTCATTCATTTCATTTATTAACGTTATAAAATGGCAATGTGTTGTATATAGTCCTTTGCTGTTTTTGTAGCTATTGGCCCTAAAGAGAAAAGGACAAAACAGCAACTGAATTTAATATGACTTAAATGTTAATGAAACATTTTTTCATTCTCCCAGAATTCCCTCACTATATCTTTCTATCTTGTCAGGAATGTAGCACAAACTTGTTAACATCTTTTAGTCTTAAAGTCCCATAAATTCTCTGCCTTTTTGGGGGGGATTAGGTAATAGGTGTTTTGGTTAGCTAAATATTTCTGACTCAGATTTCTGCATACTGTAGCAGTGGGCTGCCAAGTTCTTGAACATATTCTTAGAGGATGGAATCGGGTGGATGGGTTGGGGGAAAAGGGCTACAGGAAAAGGAGAAAAGAGGAAGTCAGATGAATTGAACAAGGAGCATAGTAAAATGTCGCCTTTCCCTCTTCTTCTCCCCAAATAGAATTTTAGAGAATTTTAGAGCTTGAGAGTCCCTTTGATTCTCAAATGGACCAATGTTACCTAACTGGGAAGTAGCAATATCAATGGGGGAAAATCGAATATATAAGATCCTTACTTGAAACTTGCAAACAACAACAACAAATCTGAGTTTTCCTCCCTGAATTTTCCTAACTCTTGGTCCTATTATTAAAGATTATATGGAAGAAGAGTCCTCAGCAGAAAATTTCATTATTTTAGAAGTTTAAGGTTTTGTGTGTTGTTTGGAAAGAGGTATCTATACAGGGTTACACTAGATTTAGCTCATACTGGCCAATGAGAAATGATTGTTAAATTTTCAGTGTTAACATTTATACCTTAGAAATAAGCAAATGCTAAAAATTGGGATTTAATTTATTATATAGATTATTTAGATTTTTAAAAGTGTTGGAGAAAATGTTAATAACACAGATTAAATTTAAAAGTGAGTTTTGTGTGAATTTTTCTTGAAGAACTGGTTGTTAAACACCAGAACACTCGAGGGGGGGGGCAATGAGGGTTAAGTGACTTGTCCAGGGTCACACAGCTAGTAAGTGTCAAATGTCTGAGGTCGGATTTGAACTCAGATCCTCCTGAATCCAGGGCCGGTGCTCTATCCACTAGGTAATGCCTTCTTTTTCAAGTGTGTGGAAAATCCCAGAACCATTCTATGTATTAGAAATTCACTTGGGTTAATAAACTTCTCTTTGAAATTGCAGACAGGCTTAGAAAAACTAAACTTTTGACCTGTAACACCTTAGTATGAATTTCTTCACTCAGCTACTTCCCTGAGGCAACAGGAATAGTATAGTGGAAAGAGAAATGGGTTTGTAATCTTGAGGGCTCTAGATTGGTCCCCTGTCGATGCTTTCCAGCTGAGTGATCTTAGAAAGTCACTTTATCACAAATTGGAAATAATACCTGTAGTACCTACCACATTAAGGTTGTGTGGAGGATTAAATGAGATAATGGATGTAAAGCATCTGGAAAATCTTAAAACCTAGGTAAATGTCAAATCCCATTGTAAATAAACAGAGAGCAGCTTGGGGGCAGAGGACATAGGTTCAAATCTTGGCTCTGCCACTTACCACGTGTGTGACTGTGGGCAGGGAGTTGTATATACACCTCTCTAGGCTTTATTTTCCTTATCTGTAAAATGAAGGGGTTATAGTCACTGATCTCTAAGGGTCTTTCTGGTACAAAATCTATGATCCTATGCTCTTGATATAGTTGGGTTGGTTTAAGAACTTCAGCTGGGGAAAAAACCCCACAGTGATGTGTGTTATGATTATTGTTTCAGAAAATATGGTCATTAAATTTATGCTCCCAGGAAGCAAGCACTTTATGTACCTGCAGAAATTCAGTGGCCATATTTTCTGAACCTTGTAGGGATGGTAACAAAGAAATAAATAATAAAATGAGAAAAAACTCTATAGAGCCTATATAGAGCTTTGTCTCAACTTAATTGCATTTAAATAATTGTAATCCTAAATACTTTATTATATACATTTTAAAATGTTATTCTGAGAAGGGCTTCACCACAAACTTCACCAGACTGCCAATGGAGTGCATGAAACACACAAAAATTTAAGAACCCTTGGTTAAATAAAAAAAAGAGAGAGTTGGATTCTATAGTAGAAGTAGGTTAAGCCAAGAATGTGATCACACTCCTCCCTTTATAGGGAAAAAAGCCACCTGTGACCTTAAATGTTTAAGCAGAATAGTATAGCTTTCAATTTTATAAGCCTATTATCAAATTGCAAACTTACTACCAAAAGAAACTCTCTCAATCTGATTGTATCCTGTGTGGATTCTAGTGGCTTCATATTTCCCTAGCCATTTTCCTCTGTTAGTATTTCATCAATATTGCCTGGGTATTTGGTCTCTGGCTCTGAACTCCAGAGCATTAAGTGAATATCAGCTGGTCACATTTTATGCTTTTGCAGGTGGTGAAATGTTCTTCTCTAGGAGTGAATACCCTTAGGGGTAGTGAAATGTCTCAGGGCTTTGGCCCAAATGCTGTGGGCAGAGTCAAATTCTAGGGCTTGGAGGCAGGCTCTCTTTGCCTCTTTGCCCATCAGGAAACAGAGGAGACCCAGTGATGTTTCCATCTGCAAAGAAAATCTGGGCACTCCTCTAACTGTTTCCCCTCCTGCTTTGGAAACGTCCATAGTATTGCTTTTCAAAGCCACTGAAAAATTGTTTTCCTTGGTAATCCAGGGAATGTCGAGCAGGTAACCTCAAAAGCAGGCCTGTAGCGTTATACCCTTATCCCATTACTTTCCTCACACTTTTTCCTTTATTTCTTTCACATTAAAACATTGCTGTGCATACCCCTGAGTGACTTTCCCCCAAACTATGAATTTCAACTATTTCCGACACTGTCTTTCAGAATTTGAATATAATTACACGCTTTGAGTGCAAATTGTGGTTTTTGCTACACAAGGAACTAATGGAAATGATCTGCCTGTTCCTGTAGTTTACCGATTATATGCTTTAGATCTGGGGACATATATTTAGGCTGCTTTTCTGTGTGGCACATTAAAATGAAAATGAACTCTGTGTGAGCCATGGTGGTTGCTAAGCATTGTAACAAGTTGATAGAGGACAATATTAAACTGAATCAGGACTGAAGTTTGACTTAACATTTCCTTTGCCCTTTTTGTCACTTGATGTTCTTATAGACAAGAATGGTAAAGCAGGAAGGCAGGGTAAGACAATAAATCAGCATATAGGAGGGCAGACAAGCAAAACAAATGTCCACATTGCACGTGTCTAAAAGTTTTATCTCATTCTATATATTAGTCTTTCATATCTCTGTCATGATGTGGGCAACATTCCTCCACTCCTCAGAATGTCAGGGTTTTGTTTTTCTTTCCTCACTATCCTCTGATGGGAGGTGGAGGAGGAAAGGAGAAAAAAATGCTTAATAATTGACAATGTATGTGTGAGTGAATGAGTAAGCATGTGTGTGTGTGTGTGTGTGTGTGTGTGTGTGTGTGAGCGAGAGAGAGACAGAGAGAGAGAGACAGAGAGAGAGACAGAGAGAGAGACAGAGAGAGAGACAGAGAGAGAGACAGAGAAAGACAGAGACAGAGAGACAGAGAGAAACAAAGATAAAGACAGAAAGTGACAGAGACAAAGAGACAGAGACAGAGACAGAGAAGAGCACACAACATAGTGCAGAGGATTTGGGTTTAAAGACTAGGTCTGCTACTTAGCACCTGAAAGGGCAAGTTGCAAACTTCCTAGGGACTGTTTCCTGGCATGTAAAATGATTAGGGGTTTCAAAATATTTTATTTCTTGTAGCCCCTTTGGCATTCTGCTGTAACCCCTGAACTGTTTCTCAGAAGAATATTTTTAAATGATAGAAGAAATACTATAGTTCAATTAGAGGCTAGTAAAAATAAATATATAATTTTCTCCCATCCAAGTTTATGGATATCTAGAATAGATCATCTCTAAGGAACTTTTGAGTTCAAAACTTTTGTTCCTATGATCCTAAAATAATTGACTTTATTTAAATTAAAAAAAATTTTTTAATTAAAAAAATAATTGACTTTAGAAGTTAAATTGGGTGGTGGTGGGGGGGGGGGAGTGATCAGATCAGAATCTGGGTTGAGTCATATAAGATATTATGAGGTAGCTATGGGTGGCAGAGTGGCTAAAGCATTGGACCTGGAGTCAGGAAGACAATTGAAATCCACTTGCAGATACTTACTAGCTCTGTGACCCTAGGTAAATCCCATAACTTTTTTTGGCCTTGCTTTCCACATCTGTAAAATGGCATACTAATAGCATTTATCTCTTGGGGTTGTTATAAGGATAAAATAAAATAATATTTCTAAAATACTGTATAAATTTGAATATGGGAGAATCTCTAGACTCAGATTGAGGTATGTTTCCTGACACTAGTTACTTTCTGTTTAGACATGTTTCACAACCATTTATGGGGGTCCATTATAGCACCAGTCTTGCCTATAACACTAGATCAACCTATCCTAACCCGTTACTTACATCCGGATGCGTCCAAATGTGAGGCTCTGCTATAGCACAATTCCAGCCTACAAGCCTAGATCAGTCTATTCCTATACCATGAGTCTCACTTAACAAACAAACAAAAAAAGACAGGATTTTTTCCACTTGGGTTTTCCCACAAGTGGGAGCCATAATGAAAGTCTGTTTTCGGGAAGTGAATTTTAGGATTGTGGAAGAAAACGATTCATGCAGTGTCACTGGAAATAAAAGTTAACTAGTCTTTGGAGGTGACCAAGGGCCTATTGACCATGAAGCTTCTTAACACTGGGCCTTCTTTGCTTTATATGACCAAGATGAAGGGAATCCCTGTTGTTGGAAAGGAAGAGAGTCAGACCTTTACTTTTAGCTCAATCCCTGGCTTCAGTCCTGAGACTGATAATGAGCAAATGTCAATAGACATCAGGGTCTTTTCTGACTTCTTTTTGATTGATGACTAATGGCCTGTGGGAGTTCCTCCAATTGCTTTGAAAAGCCAGTTTTAATAAAGATTCAGAGAGGGCCTTATGTATGTGTGGGGTGGGGGGAGGAAGGGAGGGGGGAAAAGGGTAGAATGAAAGGGAAGGCAGTGTTATACTGCAGTACTCCAGACCTATTTATAGTAGAGGGAGTTGAGAAATATGATCTGCTATTATAGAACATTAATACCTCAGCTACCTGATGCTCAGTTATCCAGCGGCTTCATTTATCCAGATTATAGTCATCATAGAAGGTGGAAATGGCAAAACAAAAAAGGCCCTGAGGGGGTCAACAGCTAAAATACCTGTACAATAAAAATAGGAGAGACCCACAAGACTTAGCTCAGTTTATTTGGTTTATAAGCCCACAGGATAGTAGAATCAACAAGGTAGAGGAGGGCAGAGAGGCTATTACAGCCTCCTTGACATCTGGGGAGAAGCAATAAGGGAGGCATAGCAAGTCTTAAAAGTGGAAAGAATGGGGGCAGCTAGGTGGCGCAGTGGATAAAAGCACCAGCCCTGGATTCAGGAGGACCTGAGTTCAAATGTGGCCTCAGACAGTTGACACTTACTAGCTGTGTGACCCTGGGCAAGTCACTTAACCCTCATTGCCTCAAAAAAAAAAGTATATGAAAAGTGGAAAGAATTTTCCCAGGTTTTGAATTAGTGGACCTGGGTTTGAATCCTCCCTCTACACTTCCTATATGAGGCAGTTCAGTGGTGCACTGGATAGAGTGCCGAACATAAAGTCAGGAAGACCTCAATTCAAATCCAGCTTCAGACACTAGCAGTGTGATCTTGGGAAAGTCACTTAACCTTAGTCAGCTTCAGTTTCCTCATCTGTAAAATCGGGATAATAACAACACTCTACCTCCCTGGGTTGTTGTAAAGATAATATACTTGGAAAATGCATTGCAAACCTTAAGATGCTATATAAATGCTAGCTATTATTATGATAGGACCTTGGTCAAGTCCATTAACTCCCCTAAACCTGTGTTTCCTTATTTATGCAAAAGGAATGCTAGGCTAGATGACCTCTTCAAGTTTAAACCTATAAGAAGAGACAGCAAGGGAAGAGATTGAAATTCTATGAAAAGCAGACATAAGAACTAAAACATCACAGCAGTCCCCCATAATTAAATGAAAGAACAAGAAGTCCTACATGGCTGAATAGTCCCTGAGGGCATTGTTCTATTACAGCTCAGGATGGAAATTGATGTTCATAATGATGATTCTGAGTCATTAAGAAAATGTTAAATTAGGATGAGTATCTGCTTGCTTGAGAAGCTTAGGCAAAGCAGCATGACAGAAAGATGGCTAGATCTGAAGTCCAAGCACCTGGGTTCAAATCTTGACGTTGCTGCACTATATACCACCCATAGGACTCTGAGCAAATCACTTAACCTTTCTAGGACTCCATTTCTTCCATTGTAAAATGAGGGAGTTAGGCTAGGTGACTTCTAAATTTGCTTGCCTGTCTAAATCTAAGAATAATCCATTTTACAGAAATTCAGTTTAGCATAATAACTGGCGCACAATAGGTGCTTCATAGAAGTTTATTGACTTTTCATTCAAAATGGCAAAATTTAAAATATTTGTAAATGGTGCTAAAACAGAGAGCCCAATAAATTATTCTGAACCATTCTTTCCTAGAGGACTCCATTGTATTTAAGTTTCTTGCATGTGATATGGATTCATTCAATAAAAATGTATTAAGCAGCCATTGTATGCTAAGTACAATGTTAATTGCTAGGGGTAGAAATCCAAAGGACAAAATTGTTCTTTCTCACAAGGAATTTACTACTACTAGGGGGATCTAATAGGTGCCCAGCTAAATCAATGCAAGATAATTGGAGGTTGGAGAGAACATGAAGAACTAACTGGGTGTGAGGAGTGGGCAAGATTAGGGAAAGCTTCCTGTCAATCTGATGCCCAAGCTGAGCCTTGAGCCTTTGAGGAAAGCTAGAGTCTAAGGGTTTTTTTTTGTTTTGTTTTTTGAGAGCACAATATTCATATGTGTACATATTTATGAGCATTTATATATTTACTATTATGTCTACATACATGCCTATATACATGTATGCATGCATTTGGGTGTATATGTATGTGTGCATGTGTGGATGGATGGATGGATGGATGGATGGATGGATGGATATGTGTGTGTGGTTCAGACTTCAGATTTCACTAGTATAGAATGCACCTGGTGCAGAAGCCCATTCACTGATGTACATCTGTACATTTTTTAATGTATTGTCTTAACTGCCAATGGCTCTGAAAACTATTAAATGACTTGATTGTGTCTGATAGTGAGAGTAGATAGTAGCTGCCTCTGAATAAGGAATACCTAGGTTTTAAGTCTTCCCACTGACAAGAAACCAACAAACTATCTAAGACCTTAAATGAAGAGAAGGTTGATTTGTACAGATGGAAGGGAATCTCATTGCATTTGGAGAAGGTCCTAATGATGAAATCAGAGGTCTGACCCCCCAAAAACCACTACCACCACCAACAAATAATTCGACAGTAAAATAATCTTAGTCGAGAAGATAAACTAAAGAAATGAGCTTTCTTGGGGTTCATGGAAAAATCATTGTATTAGTCATTTTTCATTCTTTAATCAATTTCTTAACATATAACTTGGCAGACTGTTTTGGACATTTCAGTCATTAAATACATCACAGGTTCTTAACTACCTGACCTGCACCAAAGAGAAAATGAAGTCTCCATTAGAAAAAAAAAAAGTCAAGTAGAATACTTCATCACTTGTATACATATTTTTTACCAATTGGTCTAACAAATTTCTGCAGAAAAGAATAATTTAAGCATAGAGCCTACAGGTACTTTTTAAATATTAACAATGACAGTCTGTGTCTTTAGGATAGTGTTGTTTGGCTAAGAACAACTGGTTGGATCTTTCTGGAGGAAGGGAGGAGGTACTGGGTCTGAAGTCATGAAGGCCTCAGTTCAAATGGTACCTCACACACTTAAATGTGTGATCCTGGGCAAGTGTCCATTTAATGTCTATTTCCCTTAGTTTCCTCAACTGTAAAAATAGAAATAATAACAACATCTACCTGGTAGCATTGTTGTGAGGATCAATATTTCTAGAGCGATTTAGCACATTACCTGATGCACAATCGGCCCTGTAGAAAATGCTTGTTTTATTTCCTTCCCTTCCTCTTAAATTCACAAGCCCTTTTATATGGGTGGAAATGCTCTGAAAAATATATTTGCATAATCACATCATTGTGTGACTTGTGTTGGGCAGGGCATAATTGTGCAAAGGTATAGAAACCTCCATCTGATGTAATAATGTAATAATGTATTTGAAAGCACACTTTCAGTCTTTATTAAATCACCTTTGTGCTCTTATTACTGGCTCTTTGCATAGTAAGCGATTGTTTGTCAATTTTAAGAGGGAAGAAAACCAAACCCCAAAGAAATCATTTTTTCTTAGGAGTCTCATTAAATGCATTAAATTAGGAGCTCATCAAATGCATCAATCTGAGATATGGGCATGTGTGTATATGCTGGTTAGAACTATGTTGCAGCTTCTCAAGGAAGTATTCTAATTAACTCTTTCTCTGAAATGTAATCAAATATGATCGCTGCACACTGTGCATTTCAGGCATGGAAGGGAATCAGGATTTCAGATAACTTCATTTGAACACTCATTTTTTCCCCCTACTGGCTGATAAAGTGTCCAGGGCTGCTATGATGAGTTAATGACAATAATGGGCATTTCATCCCAAATTTGAGATGACATTATTACTGCAAGAAAAGTGGTTTGAAGTCTTTTATATGCACCCTCCCATATTCAGTGGCTTTGAAATGGAAAAAAAGGAGAAATAACATCTTGAGAAATGAATCTTAAGATCAAACTACTTATTTGCAGATGGGCACAGAGCCTATCAGAGTATATATGTGTTTGCACATGTATGTTTATACTTACATGTATATAGAATGTATATAGTTTTTTTTAATATATTGAGCCTCATCAAAGGAGCTAATTGGCTAAATACCATCTTAGATATTCTGTAAGAACTCTAGTCCAATGAATATGAGATGATAACTGCTTGCTTTCCTAAGTTATATTCTTATATGTAATAGTACAAAATGAAAACCCCTCACTATAGAGTCTTCTGTGCTTTTGCTCACTAATATTGACCTGAAAGAAATTAATTAGGGTCTTGGTAGACTTATAGATGCAAGATCTATTTGGTATTCATAAACGCATGGAATTATAAACTATTTAGAGATTTTCTAAGCCCTTGATTTAACATATATTTATCAATTGATACACAAAGAGGTATATTCCAGACAACCCAGTTCTAGCTAGTGGACTAGAAAGCAGACATCCTGCTTTATAAGTCCAATATACTTTCCATGATTTTCCCACTTATTCCTTGGGCTTTCTCATTTTCACTGCCTTTTCCCTTGATTACCAGTGTTTGCTTGAGAAAGGAGATTGGAATTTCCTCTAGGTATAACCTGAGTAACAAATCAGCACAGCAAGGAGCAGAGGGAAGGGGTCTAACTGAGACACTCGAATAATCACACCACTTTCTTTAATTGCTATCACAGAGTGCTATGCTCCCTTCATCCAAGCCACTCCAGTCACATGCGGTGTCCCCTGTTCTTTCTCTCTGCCCCAGCAGCCTGGAAGGGAAGCTGTTTGCCGCAGTTCAATCAAACCATTTGATGAGAGCTTTCGAGCCTAATTACATGGAAGGTTTCATCCAGTGAAAGGAAAGAGGAAAGAGAAAGAGAGAAATTAAATTGAAGTGTAAATCAGTCAAGGGTTTAGATCCTGTTCTTTCTTTCTTTTTAATCAAGAGTAAAAGGAGAGGAGAGTTATAAGGATCATCACAAGATACCATTAACTACCCAAGGAGCTCTTGACTGAAGACAATTTGTCATGAAAAGAAAAATGTGTACTCTGTCCAAAAAATGAAAAGTAGCTGAGAGTGGATGTATAGTTTAAGAAGACTGTTTTGGATGATATTATCATATTGGGTTTTATGTGTGAGAGATGCTCACCTATATATGATTCGTATAATTCACTGTTTCGATACTATATCTAAAGTTTTAAACATATTTGGTTGGGATGCATTCACTAATGGTTCCCACAGTCAGCAGCAATGCTCTGCACTCTTGATAGTTTTCACAAATTAATGAGATGGGTGGAATGTCTCCATGTAGAATATCTAAGGTGAAAATGCATGGCTGTGAGGTGTAGGATACTGGTTGAGGAGGGGACAGCAGCAGTGGCACTACTAAAAAAAAATAAACCAGACCATAGCTAGGGGAATAACAATGGACAACTGATAATGTGCTGATAAATCTTTAGCTGGTAAAATGTAGGCACATTTTAAAGTCGAATTGCAGTCTTAGCATGTTTTTCCACCACTCTCTTGAATGTCGACATCAACATTTTAATAAATCAAGCCTGATTTATAGCATTTACTGATTTTTGAGGTGCAAATAATAAATCCTCTGAGAATTTAACAATCAATTGTGGCTCTCTAGTTTGAGCTGTCTCCAGCACACCCCTGATACCTAAAACATAAAGAATTTCACCCAAGATGTTTTATTTGATACACTAATCAGAGAGTGTTTCTAATCACCTTTGCTTTTGATTCAGAACAAAAGAATATAGGTGTATCTTACTTTAAATCCTGGATGGTGTGCATTTGAAAAATTGTGTGTAGAACACTTAAAAATGTAAATTCAAATATGTTTTGCAGTCAACTTTAATCATCAGCTCAGAGATGTTTAGCCTTTATTTCTAAATCCTACATGCATCTTAAGGAAGGTTGGAGCCCAATATGCTAACTATTCATTTCCCTGTTATAGATTGATCCACTTTCAAAGCAACAGGTCATTCTGCAACATGAATAATAAACTCCAAATGGCTCTCTTTTTTTTTGCAAGTCCAAGATTTAATATATTAGAGTTTCTCAAAGTGGAACATACCTGTATTGTAATGGGATGCTATGCCACACACCAATTTCTAATTCACAGAAAAATAAGTAGGAGTAATTGCCTCACAAGGACACACTTCAGATAATAAGGATTCAGTTCCAGATTTGTGTTAACAGCAAATCTGTTCTTTACTTATTTTTCAATTATATTGAGTGGGCCTGTGTGGCCTTCAGCTCTCAGAAGGCCAGATGACCACATATCCTTGGGTAGATGTGCGTCCTTACAAAAAATTCCTCAGCAGGATGCTTTAGAAAGCCTAATATATAGTCTTCAAATATACTAGCTGCTATCAATTTTCTATCCCATATCTACCATCTATTCAAGCATGCCTTGAATATGAACTACTATGGGATTGAATAATATATTAGGAGGCAAGTCTTTAGGAGGAATAGATGCTAATCTCCATAGTATAATGGAAAGAACCCTACCCTAGGAATCAGGTGACCAGGGTCAAATCCCAGCTCTGACACTTATTGTGTGACCATAGGCAAGTTACACCAGCCTTAGTTTCCCTATCTGCAAAATGAAGATGATAATAACATGTACAACAAAGGGTTGTTGTATCTATTAAGAGGGCATATGTAAAATGCTTTGCAAATCTTAAAGCACTATGCAAATGTTAATTATTACTAATCGACAATAATAATAATAATAGCCATATAACTGTAAGCAAGCTATTTCCCTTCCACTAAGGCTTGGTTTCCTCACATATAAAATGAGGGGCTTCTAGGTCTCTTCTAGCTCTGAAATTCTGTTCAGATACAGATGTGGAATACAATGTCCATCTTCTGTTCAGATGAAGACCTTAGTTGGTATATGTGGGGGGAAGAGCAACAATAATATTTAAAATGCTTCTAGTAAGCATTGTGCTTTTTTTAACTTTTCAAAGCACTTTTGCATTTGCTATTCCATAGTAATCCTTGGCATTGTGTTATCTTTCTGGACTCAGAAATAGGTGAAACTTAACCTTTCAGTGCTGCTGTTACAGAACTGCATACTCATACTTTCTATGACCAAAGAGAGTTGTTTGAAAATTCCATAGCATTGTCTACTGGAAGTCCAGGTGAGAGCTACAATCTCTGTAGAGCTGTTTAAGACTTCTTTGCATCCCCCATACAGTACAATGTCTAGCATGTAGTAGAGACTTAATAAACGTGTGTGTGTGTGTGTGTGTGTGTGTGTGTGTATGTTAAACTGAATGGTGGTAAGATAAAAAACAGGAAGAAGCTTAAAGTTCAGTGAAGGAATGTCAGTTTCATGGGCTCCTCCCTACCAGATTTCACTGGAATAGTCATTTTGGACCACTGAATTGAAAATTAATAGCCCTCCCTCAACTGGGGCAGTACATTTTGCTAAATGAGATATGTCAGCTCTGGGGTTGAGATAGCTGGGAAAAGTGTCTCCGGTAGGGAATGCAGCAGGTTTTGTGTGATAGAAGTAAAACTGAAAGAAATAGATTTTTCCATTAGTTGCAAATCTAACCCCTATACCTCATTCCTAAGAGTTGACAGACACCTGGCTTTCCATGTTAGGTTTGGAGCAATTTATTTAGACTTCCAGAGGAAAATAAAGGATTTACTGAATTTCAGGTATTCTTACTTCCTTTTGTATGCTGAAGCTGTGGTATTAATTTTGGAGTACCAACTAGGGGAAAAGGTGGAAATTACTGGTAGACAAATGTAAGCTGGGATATTTGGGTTGATAGGACAAGCATGTTGACAGGTTATAGGAAATTGATTGTGGGGTAAGAGAAGGGAACTGGAAGGAGCTTATAGATGTGGACATTTTAACCTGTAGAATTTAGGAAGGGTACAATGATTAGAGTTTTCAACCCTCACTATGCTAAAGTGGTAGATGGACCATAAGCACTTCAGACTAAGGGAGGATGTAATGTAAAAAGTCTAAGAATCTAAGCAAAGATCATAGTTTCATAGAATTTTAAATCTGAGAGAGATAATTTGGTTCAACTTTCTTATTTAACAGTTTGAGAAACTGAGGCTAAGAAAGCAAAATGACTTACCCAAAGCCACACAGTTAATTACTCACAGATTACACCAGGTCTGCTTTCTCCCCACTGAAACATTTCCTTTTTTTCATGTGTGACATCTGGAGCTAAAGATGAAGTCCAAGGTCACTCACTAATGGACAGCCTCAACCAAGTAGAGATATAACATCTATTGAGGTCTCTCTAGGAAAGAAAGTTACTGTTAGTCCCTATATTATTGTAGTATTATATAAACAACTTACAAATATATGTACACATGGAGAGAGAGAGAGAGAGAGCAGAGAGTTTTAGAGTGCAGAGTTGGAAAGAGGGTCTTAGATATTCTCTTGTCCAACTCTCTCATTTTATAGATGAGGATACTGAGGCTCAGAGAGATGAGTGACTTGTCTAATGTGACATAGTAAATTAAGTTTAACTTTGCAGCCAGTATTTGCTTCCAATTCTCTGACTTCCTAGACCAACTCTTTCTCTCCCCGCTATGCCTCTATATACTTAGAAAAATTATACTTGAGAAATGTCATAGTTAATAATGCTAAATTAGAAAGAAGACCTTGTATTCAAGCACAAAGAGATTTTATATCTATCATCACTCTCTCTCTCTCTCTCTCTCTCTCCCTTTCTTTCCATCTAGATATGTGTGTATAAACACACACATATACACACATATGCATATATATATATATGTATACATACAGAATTCAGTAGTATACATATGTAAAGCCAGGATCTTAACAACACTACCTCATAGGGTAGATGGGGGCATCAAATTAAATAATATATGTAAATTGCTCTGCAAACCTTAAAGTACTACATAAATACTAGGTATTAATTACAATAAGTAATAACAGTACTATAACTTTGAGCAAGTTATTTGACTTCCCTAAGCTCCAGTTTCTTCACCTATAAAATGTGGGTATGGAAAGAAGACATGCAAAAAGATGTTGATTCCTTCCTGGTTCCATTCCTCAACAGTCCATATAATGATATATCAAATGGTTTGCAGAAATACAGACTGGCTTTCTTTCTTTTTTTTTTTAATTTTAATTTTTTTTAGTGAGGCAATTGGGGTTAAGTGACTTTCCCAAGGTCACACAGCTAGTCAGTATTAAGTGTCTGAGGTCGAATTTGAACTCAGGTACTCCTGACTGCAGGGCTGGTTCTCCATCCACTGCACCACCTAGCTGCCACTCAGACTGGCTTTCTGAAGATAAGAGTTTTCACACAGTTACTATTTTGTCTCACTGTGAATAATTTTGCATGTATGGGAACTTGCTTTCTGTTCTTTACCTCCCTGGTCATAATATACATAGTAGTGTTATAGTTGGATATGTTTAGAGACAACATTTAGAATATAAATAATGTAGAATATAAGAACTATTGGTTGGTTGGTTGTTGTCCTTAGTTCTCGAAGAGGACCAAAATGACATCAAGTTACAGTATGTCTGACTGGCCGATCAGACCAAATAGAGCTTGGAATGCTCTATCACAGGTTAGGCACGAATAATCCATGTAAACATTTAGGTTGGATTCTTTAAACTTGTGCATCTCACATTTCTTTTGAGCTACTTCAATTCTACTTTGCTCATAGAGCACAGCACCTTTTCTGAAGAGGGTACGTCATGCTTGGTGGTCTTGTGCCAGTGTCTCCTATGTCATACAATCAATTCTAAAGTTCTTGAGAGAGACCTTGAGAGTGTCCTCATGTTGCCTTTTCTTACCACCATGTGAGGGCTTGTCCTGTGTGAGTTCCCTATGCGATAGTCTTTTAGGCTAGTATACATTTGGCATTCGAACAGTGTGGCCGGCCCATCAGAGTTGTGCTCTCTGCAGTAGAGCTTGAATGCTCGGCATTTTAACTTGCAAAGGACCTCAAAGTCTGGTATCTTATGCTGCCAGGTGATCTTATATTCTTATAGAATATAAGGAAACTACTATCTTAAATGGAGCAATTCAGAGTTATCTGAAGAAAAGATATTTCATACCTGTTCCAGGTACAAATGTTAGCAATAGGAGTAGGGTGACAGGTTTAAGATAAGCCTTGGAATTAGAAAGAAAACAAAAAGCCCAGTTTTGCTTTGAGCAAACCACTTAACCCCTATGACCTCAGTTTCCTCATCTATCAAATGGAGAGGTTGAATTAAATTATCTGTAAGGCCCTTCTAAGTCTCTAATTCATAGCATAGTGGCTAAAACACATTGGATTTGAAGTCAAGAAGACCAAGATTTGAATACTGCTTCCAATATCTTGTCTGAGTGATCTCGGGAATGTTATTTAAACTCTCTGAGGTTTAGTGTCCTGCAAAGCAAGATGATGCTTTACAAAAGAAAGGATAGGGGCAGCTAGGTGGCGCAGTGGATAAAGCACCGGCCCTGGATTCAGGAGTACCTGAGTTCAAATCCAGCCTCAGACACTTAACACTTACTAGCTGTGTGACCCTGGGCAAGTCACTTAACCCCAATTGCCTTACCAAAAAAAACAAAAAACAAAAGAAAGGATAAAGCTCTCCACGAATGCTACCTATTATTAAAATTGTATAGTCATAGCTAATTTGTAGATTAAAATTTTTTGTGGAAGGGATGTGGGTCTGGTATGCATTTGGGTTGAGATTCCAATTAAAGGATCTGTTTGATTTGCAACCTTGAAGAATATCTTTCTTTTTTCTCCTTCAGAAGATAGTGGTGCCCTAGTGAGAAACCTCAGCCACTGGGCAAGACAAAGTTAATGATATGAATTTATCCTGTCACTGAATTGAAATAAATGTAGATTCAGTTGACAACTAAAGAGGCTGAAACAATGGAGTAGGCCTGGTTTAGTGAGAGGTTACTCACTAGTATGTTACAGTAGAAAGAACATTAAAAAATGGAGTGAGGACCCTGATTTGAATCCCATTTCCCCCCATTACTACCCAGGTTACTTTAGGCAAGTCATTTTATCTCTCTCAGTTTTATTTTCTTCATCTGTCAAATCATACTACTGGACTAGATGAACTCTAAGATCCCTTCTAACTCTAAAGTTATGATTTTATGTCCCCAACTTGAAATGGCCCTGTCTAGAGAAGACTCCATTACTGTTGCAGAACAAGCTAGATAATAGAGTCTTGGGTCAATCTGAAGTTCTTCCCATGGAAGTTGGTACAAATTAATTCCATTGTAATTTATTTATTGAAAAGGAAAATAAATTAAAGGCATACTAATCACAAAGTATAAAGAGAAAATAAAACTCCATTTATTTTATTGATAGAAAAGGAAAAAAATCAGAAGAATACTCAGGGTTGAGTACTCATAAAGTGAGTACTCAGTTCTTCAGTACTTGTTTTATTATCTCTTTGCATTTTTCCTATGACTCTTCTTTTTTGGTTCTTTATTGTGATCAAATGAGATAATATTTTTACCTGGTACATAGTAGGTGCTTAATAAAATACTTGTTCACTTCTTCCCCTTTGTGGTAATATTTCTTCCATATCTTGAAGTTGAATGACCTGGCTACCCATTTATATTTTTCTGGCTCATAGAATTTGGAGGTAAAGGGGGTAAGAGAGCTCATCTAAACCAATTCTTTCATTTTACAGTTGAGGACACTGAGGCCCAGAGGGGTTTGGAGGCTTGCCAAGGTTTCCCAGGTTTTCTTATTCCAAATTCATATCCCAGTAATTTTTTGTCCCCTAAGGTTTATCCTTATACATCTTTTTGAGATAGTAATAGTTTACCTGGATAGAGCACCGGCCCTGGAGTCATGGATAGAGCACTGGCCCTGGAGTCAGGAGTACCTGAGTTCAAATCCGGCCTCAGACACTTAATACTTACTAGCTGTGTGACCCTGGGCAAGTCACTTAACCCCAATTGCCTCACTAAAAAACAAACAAACAAAAAAAAACCAAAAAAAAATAGTTTACCTCTAGCACTTATAGGTTTACAGAGAACTTTAAGTATATTATCTCATTTAATATTTTCTCTCCTATTAATATTTTTACCTGTAAAATCCTTTACCTTGAAGGGTACTTTTTTTTGCAGTTGTAGCAGTCAGTCCTCCACCTTTACAGTTTTTTTAATACAAGGTTATTTGTCTGCTTCGTTGTTTTTTTTTTTTAATGGTTATTCATTAACACTGTGATCTTATCCAGAAAACTCATTTAGTCTGTCCTGAGCTGGGGAGGTTTTATTCCAGTCCCCCTGCTGTCAGCCCACCAAGGTCTTGGCTAGAGCTGGCTTCTTGCCGTTCCACTCAGCCCTGACACCTAGTTCATCATCAGAGATAAGCCCTGATGTCTGCAAATTGCAGTCGCATCAGGTCTGCAAAGATAGCATCTTGTTTGACTCTTTTCTGCTCATCCCATTAACGCTTTGGTACCAGAGCTTTGGGGAACACCAGACTTCACCTTGTGGGAGATACTGGGTGATTAACAGACTCTGTTTTTACCCATTATTGGCTTCATTAAACTTGACAGTCCTTTTAGTCTTTAGAAAGGGTGTACCTTTTTCATTGACCCTGATTAAGAATTGTCGACTCAAGAAGAGTCACTGGGGAAGGGGGTGAGCTGGAGGTCGCCTTTCTTCCTTAAGGTGGTTTATTTGTAAATAATCTTAATTTTAGAGGTCAAGAGCTTTTTCTTCACCTTGGTTCAGCTTTGTCCCTTTTGGTCCACTTTTCAGTATTAATTCTCTTAACTTCTAATGATCCATTAAAACTTAGAATCAGTTCAGTTCCACAGAATTTTATTAAACAGTGTGGTATAGCAGAATGGATTCTGTCAGCAAATAAGTGAAAAAGCATTTATTAAAGACCTACTAAATGTCAAGTGGGTGACTAGGTAGTACAGTGGGTAGAACATTGGTCTGGGAATCAGGAAGACTAATTTTTCTGAGTTCAAATCAGGCCTCAGACATTAGCTGTGTGACCCTGAACAAGTCACTTAACCCTGTTTGGCTCAGTTTCCTTGTCTATAAAATGAATTGGAGAAGGAAATGGCAAATCACTCCAATATCTTTGCCAGGAAAACCCCAAAATGAGGTCATGAAGAATCAAATATGACTGAAAGTGCTGAACAACACAGTTAATACAAATGTAAGTTCTTGTCTCAGGCTACATAGAAACCAGGAGAGCAGTTCTGACATAATATAATACAGATAAAAGGATCTAGGAAAGCATTAATCAAGCTCCTCATTTTATAGGTAAAGAAACTGAGATCAAGAAAGTTTAAATTACTTACTAATATGCCTTAAATATTTAGAAGTAGGATCTAGAGAGTTCATCGAGGTCAGTTCCCTCCCAGTCTTAGATGAGGATACTAAGGCTCAGAGAGGCTAAAAGTCTTGCCTAAGTTCACAGAGGTCTTTGACTCCAAATCCAACATTCTGGAGAATATTTTACAAAGTCAAAGGTATGAAGCTAATTAGTCGTATAACTGGGAGTGGAATCTGAATTTTCTGACTCAATGAGAGTAGGGCTCTTTACATTTCACCATACACATTCCCTTTATATCTTGTAATTTGGCAAGCTTTTCCCTGACACTTTAGTTAGTGACTAGGAAGCAGACTGAGTTACTGAAAAATAAAGTATTCATCATAGTCATATCCATAATGTACCATTTGTTTCCTTTGGAAGAGCTTTTACTTTTCTTTATGAAACCTTGTCACCTTCCATATAAATTTACATTTTGATAGAAAATAGCAAAGTTTTATAAAAATGATCATATATGAGGAAGGATTTCCCCTCCCCATCCTGCTTCAGTTGGAGAGTGTGGAGCTATAAATCTTTTATATTCTTTTTTTTTCTTTTTGTGGAGCAATGAGGGTAAAGTGACTTACTCAAGGTCATACAGCTAGTAAATGTCAAGTGTCTGAATCTGGATTTGAACAAAGGTCCTCCTGAATCCAGGGCTTGTGTTTTATCCACTGTGGTACCTGGCTGCCCCTGGAGCTATAAATCTTTGTTTTTGTTTTTGTGCGGGGCAGTGAGGGTTAAGTGACTTGCCCAAGGTCACACAGCTAGTGTCAAGTGTCTGAGGCTGGATTTGAACTCAGGTCCTCCTGAATCCAAGGCCAGTGCTTTATCCACTGCACCACCTAGCTGCCCCCTGGAGCTATAATTCTTAAAGTCTTCTAGATCATGTTAGATTTAGAACTGAAAGGGACTTCTGAAGTCATCTAAGGCACAGTGGAGAGAGTATAAGACCTGGAATCTAGAACACTTGAATTCAAATCCAATCTGAAATACTTACTAGGTGTGTAACTTTGGGCAACTTACTTAACTATTGTCTGGTTTTCCCATCTGTCAAATGGAGATAATAATATCTACCTCCCACCAGCACTTAGCACAGTGTCTGGCACATAATAGGGGCTTAATAAATGTTTATTGATTAATTTCTGTGAAGCTAAAATAATATAGTATTTATAAAGCACTTTATAATACTTAAAGTTGTGTATATTATTATTAATAATTTAAAAAAAAATTTTTTTAGTGAGGCAATTGGGGTTAAGTGACTTGCCCAACGTCACACAGCTAGTAAGTGTTAAGTGTCTGAGGCCGGATTTGAACTCGGGTACTCCTGACTCCAGGGCCGGTGCTCTATCCACTGCGCCACCTAGCTGCCCCTATTATTATTATTATTAATAATAGCTTTTTATCATTATCATCTAGTGCAAAGCTTTCTTTTTTTTATAGATGAGCAAATGGAGGTGCAGAAACTTTCAGTGGCTTGTCCTTAGCCTAATGAATTCTTTGGAAGTACTTCAACCCAAGTCAAAACTATGCTGAGAGCTATTCTGAGATACTATCTCTTGATTCTGGCTTTGATTATGTTCACATCCAGCCAACAAAGCCAGGAAAAGTTTATCCTCATAGCTAGCAGATACCAGGCAGCTGGGTGGAGATAGTCAGCTAGTATTTACCAAGCAGTAAGCACATTTAGCAAGTATATGGTTGGCATTGTGCTAGGGCAGTTAATTGGCTCAGTGAATACAGTGCCATGCCTGGAGTCAGGAAGACCTCAGACACTTAGTAGCTGTGTGATGTTGGTCAAGTCACTTAACCCTGTTTGCCTCAGTTTCCTCATCTGTAAAATGAGCTGGAGAAGGAAATGGAAAACCACTCCAGCATCTTTGCCAAGAAAACCCCAAATGGGGTCATGAAGAGTCAGACATTACTCAACAACTGTCTTTTAAAACTCAATCTCCTTCATTCTCTTTCAGAGTTGTTCCCCACTCATGACATTTTATCTCTTGTCTCTATGCTTTTGTAGAGCTTCTCCTCCATGCTAGAAATATGATCTTCCTCAATTCCATGCCTTAGAATCTTTAGTTTTTTCAAAGCTCAACTTAAAGGCTACCTCCTTCATGAGGTATTTATAATCCATTCGGTTTCTCATGCCTCTGCTTTCAAGAAAGGATGGATTTATAGAAATATCAGTATGCATATTATGTCTTAAATGGAAAGAAAACTCCTTTGGGGCAGAGGATGCTTCATTTTGGGCTTGGTATCCCAAATGCCTGACATGTAATAGCAACTTGATGAATAAAATATTTGTTAATAAATTGGTTTAACAACTTGCTCCAGTAAGAGATTTGGGATGCTTTGACTCCCCTTCTGGGCCAGAAACATTCAGGATAATTTAATAATTTAGTCCTTGATTTTTCTTCCTTCCTTCCTTCCTTCCTTCCTTCCTTCCTTCCTTCCTTCCTTCCTTCCTTCCTTCCTTCCTTCCTTCCCTGTTTCCCTTCCTCCATCTCTCTGTCTCTCTCTCTGTGTCTCTCTCTGTCTCTCTGTCTCTGTCTCTCTCTCTCTCTCTCTGATTCCTTTTTAACTCCTTTGAAGCCTAATGGACTCCTAAGCATTATTGTCTACATTCATAATTGAAGAAAATGCTGAATTCCAGTTTAAGGTTACTAAAAATCAAGATTATTTTTCCTAATCAACTTTAAGAACCCCATATAATTTCATGTACCGCAGATTTTAAAATCCCTCTTTTAAAGCAAGTGATTGAGAGGACATAGCAGTAGACTAAACCCAATGAAATAAAAACATGGATTTCTTTTATCTCTTTATGGTATGTCTAATAATGGTATCATTAGGTCAAGAGGAATGAACAGTTTGTTACCTTGTTGGGCATAGTTTGAGGTTGTTTCCAGACTAGTACCCACCTCCTGACAAAGAGATGATAGACTCAAGGTACAGAGTTAAGCATATTTTTGGATATGGCCAATGCATGAATTGGTTTTGCTTGAGTATGTACGAGTTTGGTTTCTCCTTTTTCCAATGGGGAGAGGCTAGGAAGAAAAGAATATAGATTTTTGTTAATTGAGAAAAAATAAATTTAAAAGTTGACTTAAAAGAGGATATTTTAAGAATATTTGGAAGGACATGAATTCTGGGGAAATTTTTCTAGTTCAGAGCAAACATAGAAATCTATGAAATTTGACATCTATAAGTTGAACAGAAAATGTTAAGCAATTTCCCTAAAGATAGTCACACAAATATTCCATCAAATAGGGTGACAGATAACAAATCAATACCTGTCCTAGGTCCAGTTGACTATACTTTGATGTAAAATCACCCAGCCTTTGGAAGTGCTGCCACTGAAGTAGAACAATTGCTTCTTCTCATGGGACCTTTTGAGAAGAACCAAAGGGAAAGGCAAAAGGGGCAATACTTGCTTCTCTCCTAACCATCAAAGAAAGAGAAACCTGAAAGGGAAGAATGGAAGTCCTCCATGGCTTTAAATCTTCCCTACTATTTTGATGTAGTCAGAAAATAAGGACACTTTCCCTTGCTCTTGATAGAGCTTCCATATTTTCCTCTTTTGTTTCCTCTGATTAGTACCCACTATGCGTTCTAATTTCTGCCATATTTGAAAGTCATGGGGGATCTTCAGGTCCTTCTGTGCCTTTTAAGTGACAAATCCATTTTGAACCAAGATACAATCCTGTAAACCATAGAACATCCTCCCCAGTATTATGACTTTTCCTGAAAGCTTTCCATTTTTAAAGCCATAGATGAATGGAGGAAGATCTTGTTAATATAGAGGGAATAAGTCACACAATGATAAAGTCTTGGTAAGCATAGCTAAGTAATGATTTAGAAGCATAGATTTAAAGCTGGAAAATGTTTTAGAGAGATCATCTAGGCTAACCCCCTTATTTTTTAAATGGCAAAACTGAAAAGTAGGGAGGCTAAATGACTTGTCCAGCATTACATAGATAATAAATGTTACAGCCTCAATGTGAATCCAGTTCATTTCACTCTGAATCCAGAATTTTTACCACCAACCTCTCTTCTAAGTTCTCTCCTACGTGGGGTATTTTGAGAACAAAAGAAGTCAAAAAGTTTCCCTTTCATCTTTGAACTAAAGACAATGATGCAAAGATTACCATTGAGAAGTCGATGGACAGAAAATTATTCATCTTAAGAACCAACTTGTTCTAATAGCCTAGTGTTTATTCCTCATCAGAACAAGGGAAACATTTTAATCCTCTGCACAGTGTGCCTGCTTATTAAACTACCATGCTCCTGCCCAAATCCTCCACAGCTGCTCACCACAACCCTGTTTTCTCTTGAGAGTTGGAAGCACATGAGTCAAGATGGAACTCCCAGGCGAGCCTAATGTATCTAATTTCTTGGGTTTTATCATGTAATACGGTGCAGATTCCAATTGTCACTTTCGAAACATGATGGGAAACAGCCAGAATTATGATTGAGATGGCAGTATCCATGCCATTAAGGTATAAAGTACAGGCTTGATAAAAAATGGAGGCTTAGGAAAACTACTGCCAATGTTCTTGAGTCTCTCTCCACAGGGTAACTTGAGGGTAATTTTTGAATAGAAGCATTTCTCTAGGGAAAACAAAACAAACACACAAAGCCCTATGAATAGTGATTGGAATATCCCAAATTCATGGGCATGAAATGCCACATATTGTAGAATTGTAGAAACTTCTGTATCAAAGAATTGGGGAGAGTCCTCTATCAGGGAATTTAGTTTTCTGTGGAATCAATTTTATTTTCCTGACTCTTTATGATCCCATTTGGGGTTTTCTTTTTCTTTTTCCTTCTTTCTTTCTTTCTTTTTTTTTGGAAGGACAATTAAGGTTAAGTGACTTGCCCAGGGTCATACAGCTAGTAAGTGTAAAGTGTCTGAGGCTGGATTCAAACTCATGTCCTCCTGAATCCAAGGCTGATGCTTTATCCACTGTGCAACCTAGCTGCCTCCTGTGGAATCAAAATTTTATAAAAACCCTTATGCACCTTTTGCTAGAGGTTCAAAGTTTAAATGTTTACTATTGGACAGCTGTTTTGGGTAATGAATTTTTAAAAATTGATTGAAAATGCAGTAAAACTGAGCACTGAAAAAATTTCAGGGACCAAAATATTATAAAAGACAAATATACATAAAGAAGTAACAGAAACTAAATTGTAACAGGTCAGTCTCAGGATCACAGGAGAAAAAAAACTCCAATGATACTTCAAGAGCCATTTAGTTAACCCCATCATTTTACAGATGAGCCAACAGCATCCTGAGGCATTTAAATACTTGCCAAAGTTTGCAGAGATAGTAAAGCATCTTTAAAAACACTGATATTTTAACTACATATCAAATTACTGATATTTTCATATATACCATTTCTTTTATTCTTATCCTTAAAAAATACCAACAAGAACAATAATAAGAGCTGGTTTTATATATTACTTTATGATTTACTAAGCACTTCATATATATTTTCAATTCATCTTGAACACGTTTCTGTGAAGAAGGTAGTGTAGGTCAGTGGTGTTAAACTCAAATAGAAACCGTATATAAAAATCCCTATGGGCTGCATATTGACTTATCAAACTACATATTGATATTAACTGTGTTCTACTATATTTGATTTATTTGGTTAAATATTTTCCAATTACATTTTAATGTGGTTTGGGCTACACTCAAGAGTGTTGTTAGCCCAAATATTTAATGCTTCTGGTGTATTATCATTTCCATTTAACAAATAAGAAAACTGAGAATAAATGATTCACCTAAGGTTAGATGCCTAGTAAGTTTCAGAACCAGGACTCAAACAGAGGTCTTCTGACTACATATCCAGTTTTCCCTGTGCTGCAACGTAAATAAAATCAAATTATAAGACACATGATTCTATGCTTTCATTCTCTGGTCTTTCCAATGTGTCATACCAACCAGAACAAGATACAAAGGAAGTTATGCCTTGGAAAACAATTTATTTAGTACATTTTAATGCAACACAAATCTTTATTCCTTAATATGGGCTGTTTTTTGTTGCTGGATGGCAAGCAGGAGCAAGATATAGCTCTTTAGGGAGAGACATGAACAAGAATTGCATTTCCAGATGATATCACATGCAAATAGGACTCTGAAATCACCAGACATCAAAATTAATTAGGCTGAATCCATCGCTTTGCAAAGGTGTAAAAGTCTAACCTTACTTCACTGCTAGGAGTGACTCTCACATTACACAGGAAAGTGTGGTTCCTATTTCTTTTTAATTTACATCATCTCAGTCCTCACAGCAGGAACAGGACTAGGAACTCTGAAGACACAAGTACTTTATTTATCTATATGGAATAGATAGGATTTAAACCTAAGCTGACTGATTTCCCATACTGTCACTCTAGACATTTTTTTTTCATTCTTTTTATTAGGTTATGGATTCAGTGATAGAAAAAATGTATGAAGTCATTAAATGAGTTCAATTCCATTATTTTACAGATGGGGAACCTGAGACACCATGAGGTTTAAGTGACTTGTCTAGGTTCACATACATAATATATATCTGAGGCAGCGCTTAAACCTAGAACTTCCTGACATCAAGTCCAGTGCCCTGTCCAGTATACCATAGTCCCTTGACCCCCCAAAAAATATGGTGGCAGAAGGACCCACCGAGGATCATGTGGTAGGCATTCAAAATCCACTGTTATTCCTTGTCCTTTATTGTAGAGATTGTCAACATCCTACTTGGATGTTGGTTTTAAATTTTTGGTTCTTTAATCCAAAAGGAATTGGCCTGAGATCACTATAAAATGTTGCATAGGAATCCATCAACCATATGATATGCCTTTAAGATTTACATATTTTAAGCATTCAGTCAAAATTGTCTGCCAAGACTAGATTTAAATGTTTGTGGGAGAAGTTGCACTGTTCTGTGATTCCTTTTTTCTGGGTAGCTCACTAGTTTGGGTAAATCATTTATTCAACTAGAATTTATTAAGTACCTACTATGTGTCAGATAGTAAGAATACAAAAAATACCCTCAAGAAGCTTATATTCCTAAAGGATGAAGAAGGAAATATTTTTCTTAAATAATTCAATACATCCATTATCATTTCAATATGCGTGCTCTCTTCAGTGGTACCTATTATAACCAAGCCACATGATATCCTGTGCCAGTCAACAAACATCCATTTATTTATTTATTCATTCTTTCATCCATGCATTCATCCATTCATTCATTTATTTACTTACTAACTTATTTATCTATCTACTTATTTATTTTCGTAACTGGTCTTTATTATCTAAGGTGTAATGTCAACAAAATGCCACAATGACCAAAAAAATTACATACAATGCAATCTCAATGTAGTAAAAATGTAATCCCAGTCATTAAAAAAGTAATTAAATCACCCCATAAAGCAACTGAATATTAACATCTTTATACATCCAACCAATAAATTAAAACAGTTAACAAGGAAAACAAAATACAAATTTGGAAATCTTTATCAAGTGCCCATCATATACTAAGCACTGGGGCTACAAATAAAGGTAAAATCAATCCTTGCTCTCAAGGAGCTCACAGTCTAATGGGGTTGATAAACTGCATACAGACAAGCTAGATAAAGATAAGTTGGAAATAATGAACAGAGGGAAGACACTAGAATTAAAAGTAGATCATGAAAGGCTTCCTATAGAAGGTGGGAATTTTTTTTTCTGGGACTTGAAGGAATCCAGGGAAGCTAGGAGGTGGAATGAGATTCATCCATCAAAAATGCCTGGAGTTAGGAAATGTAGTGCCTCATGTGAGAAACAGCGAAGAGGCCAGTGCCACCAAATCATAGAGTGAATTTGGGGGTTGGGGATGAAGGGGGCATAAATTGCAAGAAGACCAGAAAAAGGAGGAGTAAGTTAATGAAGTCCTTTGAACACCAGAGAGAAGATTTTATATTTGATCCTGGAGGCGATAGGGAGGCACTAGAGTTTATTGAGTAGAGAACTAACATGACCAGACCTGTGCTATAGGAAAATGACTTTGCTAGATGAGTGGAGTAGGAAGAGATGAGGCAGAATGATTAACCAACAGACTCTTGTAATAGTCTAGGTGAGGTCATGAGGATGTACTTGAGTGGTAACAATGTCAGAGGACAGAAGGGGATGTATATGAGAGATGTTAGGAAGGCAGAAGGGACAGATAGGCCTTGACAAAGATTGGATATGGGATGAGAAGAGAGTGAGGAGTTGAAGATGACACCTAGGTTGTGAGCCTGAGAAGATGGTGGTACTCTCTACATACAATAATAGGGAAATTAGTGAGAGAGAAGAATTTGAGAGGAAAGAAAAATTCAGTGTAATTATGTCTATATGCACCCCTAAATCCTCCTTAGAAAATCTACTCAGTACTTTAAAACGCCTTCCTCTAGGTTTTGAACCATTAGGTATGAGTGCAACATTCTTGATGTTCACCTGCATCTCTCTTCCTCTATGACATGACTAAGCCACTTCCTTTTCTGATCACTTTCAGAGAGTCACAGTAAGAGAGCTGCCTTCAAAGCCAGGAACACTTTGGTTCAAATCCCAACTTTGATATATACTGCCTAGGTAACCCTGGGCAGGTCACTTAAACCTCTCTGTGCCTCACCTATAGTATGGAAAATTGCTTAACCTCTCAGTGTCCAATGCAATTCTCTCACATTAAGACTGTATTTTGCTGAGATAGTTCATTGGTATGGCGATGTTTCCAATCTTGAAGTAATCTATACTAGTAAAATCACAGGTCAAGGTCTCTATCTCCCCCCCCCAAATAGAAATAGTGTGATTCCTTGGTGACTAGAGCAAGGTATAAATGAGTTCAAGAACAGGGGTTCATTCATCATGAGATAGATTTGTTTTGCTTCATGTTCTATATGTCTAATACCAACCATCTGTGTTCAAAATAGGTGTCCTGCCCTTACAAGGGATACTTCATTGAAAGGATAAGAATACATTATTGCCAATCCTTCACCAACATTAGGGAGAAAAAAAGAATTAAATACTGTTGGATCAGAAGTCTGAAGTTGAAGTCCTACCTTTGTCATTAACTAAGTACACTACATCAGGAAAGTCCCATATGAATCTAATATCTTTGTCAGTAAATGACGTGGTAAATAAGATGATATCTGTCTTTTCAAGCCTTTAAGCATTCAGGACCATAGCCATACCATGATGAGATATTAAAGCAAGGCTTTAGGAAGAAATAACAATAAGAAACAATCACTTTAAAATCTATAATCAATCAAATAATTAATCAAAAGGTAAATCAGTTGATCAACAAACATATTATGTGTAATGCTCTAGACACTATGATGGTTGCTGGGGATACAAAGACTGAAACCATACCTAATGTCAAGGAGCTTGAAATCTTAAAGGGAGACAGAAGTAATTCAAAGGAAGCTAGGAGGGACCTTAAAAGTAATCTTGGGGGGCAGTTAGATGGCACAGTGGATAGAGCACCAGCCCTGGATTCAGGAGGACCTGAGTTCAAATCTGGCCTCAGACACTCAGTCAAGTAAATACTAGCTGTGTGATCCTGGGCAAGTCACTTAACCCCAACTGCCTCACCAAAAAAAAAAAAAAAGAAAGAAAGAAATCTTAAGGAGAAGAAAATTAAGAAGCTAGATACACACACATATACATGTATATGTGTATATTATATATGTATACATATATATATGTATATACATGAGATAAATATAAAATTAATAAATACAAAGTAGTATGAAAAGAAAGACATTAGCATTTGGGGGAGGCAGTTGGAAATGATTCAAGAAAAGGTGGTGCTTGAGCTGCCTTTTAAAGGAAGAGGACTCTCTGCATCAGAGGAAACCTGAAGGTACATTCTAGGCAGGTGAGATTTCCAGTACAAAGGAATGGAGATTATCTTCTGTTCTTATAAATGTTCTCTTTGCTCTGGAATTAATTTGTTTATACTTAAAAATATGTTATTTATATGGGAATTCTTCAGATTACCAATTCATGGTCTCCATGTAAAACAGAGAGATGGGAATATATTTGGTGTGGGTTAGAGAATAATAAAAAGGAGAGTAGATATTTATTTGGTCCTTTCTTTTTGCGTGTATTTGTATCCCTAGGATTTGGTTTAGAGTCTGCCAAACAGCGAGCACTTAATAAATTATCCTTCCCTTCCCTTCTCAGAAAAAAATGCAGATTTCATATATGAATTCTCCATGCCTTCATACCACAGAATCATAGAAGTTGGAGATTTAAGAGACCTTCTAAGTAATCTATTACAGTGGGAAGCTAGGTGGCACAGTGGATAAAGTACTGGCCCTGGATTCAGGAGGACCTGAGTTCAAATTCAGCCTCAGACACTTGACAACTTACTAGCTGTGTGACCCTGGGCAAGTCACTTAGCCCTCATTGCCCCGCAAAAATAAATAAATAAATGAAAAATTTTAAAAAATAATCTATTACAACCCCTTCATTTCTGAAGGAACTGAGGTTACTTCAAGAAATTGAGGTTCAAAGAGGTGAATAGTCCGATGTCAAGTGAGTTACTTTGGCCATTAGGAAAAAAGGGTTGAATGTTTCATTTGAATTGTGGTGTGCTACTTTAGCAATTCTATCAGAAACTAACCTTTCACCCCAAACTTAACCTTACCATCAAGTTCTTAGAGACCATTAATAGTATGTAAAAGTCTTTGTTCACTCTCTCTGACAACTGGATATTTAGGACAAACTGGCAGGAAGCAGAGATGTTAGATTAATAACTGTGGTTGATGATGTCCAGGAAATTAAAACTGAAAAAAAATGAATTTAGATGGTGGTGCTGGGTTATTTTTGGAAGAGTATTTTTGAATGGACCTTATGATAGTATTTCTACAGCTCTTTTTCACAGACTCCTGTGATTCTCCATTAGGGAATATTTTTGGATATTCATTCTAAATTTTTTTTCTTAATTTTTCGCCTCATTACTTCTACTTGTGTTTGCTCCAGACCTCTCAGATATCACCTTCTCTTCCTTGTGGTTTACACCCTGAACAATTGAATATGGCTGTTGTTTTCCTTTTTTCTATTTTGCTCATCATTAGCCAAGTTGTCTACTTAGTTTACCCCCTCCTCCACTCCCCAATCCCTTGTAGACACATGCAAACATCTGCTAGAGTAATGCTGCATATAACATATAATACAGAAAAAGAAGGATATGTGTTCCTTGAGAGAAGGCAGTGTTTAGCAGGAATATTAGAATTGTGATTTTTGAGCACTTATTGGTCATAACTGGACTATAGTCAATTGGATCCACTGTCCAAATGACCACACTTAATTAAAAGCAAATCTACCCCCCCCCTTTTGTAACTTCCTCCATAACATATCCTTTCCTGTGAGATAAAGGAGCAACAGAGAGTTATGATTGGTTGTTCCTTTGTGCTGGTGGGAGCCACATTCCTCCCCTTTTCCATCCTTTCTAATTACTTTCTCATAGATACTAAACTACACCCCCTTGAGCATCTTGAAGGATTAAACACTGATCAAAGGCAGGTTTAGCTGTATCCCCAGGACAAGCTGATTAGAGGTAGAAAAACATGGGCTCTGGGTTAGCTCAGATATTGGAACGAGAAATAAATTAACAATTAGCATTATGGGAAGAAAAATAGTGGAGTGAAAATTGACCTTATTGGTTGTGGGGGGAGGAGGAGCAGGAGGTTGGGGTTAGATAAAATGGATCAACGATATTATATCTCATTGAATGTAACAGGTTGCAAAGGCATGAGATGTGTTCATTTATAACTCCATTCATTTCTGTTTGTTATATTGGGTTTTCCCCAAGTTGGACCATGGCCTTTCATGGTAAATCATTATCAGTATTAGATTTGCATGTGTATTTGCTTCTAGGGATGATTGGTTCTAGGACACAGTTGTGCTTAAATCAATTATGGATTTCATTATTCCTCACTACGACTAGATGTTAGCCCCAACTTTACCCAGGTATTGAACTGTTTTCTCCTTCAACTAGGTTAGTTCATGGATTCTAACCTTTAGGCAATATAAGGTCTCTCCTAACAAAATAAAAGAATTCATTACCAAACAATTCTAGCAAAGCATTAAATTCAAATCTTTGATCAAAGCTTCAAAAATGTATGTGTGTGTGTGTGTGTGTGTGTTTAAGTTTAGTTACTTAATTAAATTTTTCAGACCTTGGCTTTACTGTATCAGTGGTGAACTAGCCTATGAATAGCTATTCTCTGCTATTTCTGCACTACCATCTCAAAGATCAAGAGCCCCCAATCAATATATATGACAGGTAACAAATTTAGACACACACATACCTGTTTATACTTATGATAAATGTTTGGCTTTTTTAGATATATGGTGTTTTGGGAAGTAAAGATTCTCAAAACCAAATTTTGCATTTCAGTGCATAGTAACTCAGCAGAGTTATAGAATGTTATACCTCAAAGAACCCAAGATAACAATTAGTTCCACGATTTGAATGTGGGCTCCTTAAATGAATGAATGGGAAAAAAGAAATGCTTAATATGTGCAGAGTACCGAGGATACAAATACAAAAGCAAGGCAAATTGATAAAACCATATCCATTTCAATGTTTGAACTCTTTGATAGTGCCAAGGACTTGGTGATAAGAACTTTCTCCTCTTGGGTATTTGTAGCTGTGTCTATCAAGGACGTGGGTGCTACAGAACTTATGAAGGTAGTTGTCAGTCACCTTGAATCTTCACAAAGATTATAACCCTGGATGATGGCTAGGGTGTGGGTAGTATACTGAAATCAGAATGAAAGGTCTGTGGGGCATTGATTTTCTTTTGCAGTGGGCTTTGGGGTTTAATTTCTTGTTGGTATTGTAAGGGTTTCTCCCCTTCATGATAACTGTGTGGGTGGATCTGGAAGCAAAGCTAATGATCTAGGAGGTGCTGCTATTCTTAAGAACTCAAGGTCCTAGGCTGTTTTTAACAGGGTCCAAGTATAGGTGGTACTTGAGGTGTTGGTATGGTTTGACTGTAACCATATTTCTTCTTGTCTCTACCTCAGGGAGGGAGGGCAAGGACAATTTCAAGTTTATGTTTGTATCCTCAACACCTAACACAGTACCTGTCACCTAGCAGGAAATTCACAAATGTTTGGTTGGTTCTCATTTGACAGGTGAAGCCCATAGAGATGACCTATAGAATAATGGAATGTTAAGTGTTGAAATCATCTAATACATTCATACCAATGTCACCATCAAGAAAATATCTCTGAGTAAGATGCAGGTAGGAGTTACATTGTATAAGTTGAAGGTAACAGAAGATATGGGAGGATCAGAATAATGGTTTGGATCTCTAAAATTTGGGGGCATTTTATAAAGCAACAGAGATCTTTATGGTGAGCCTCTAAAGTAAATAAGTCTTTCAGTTTCATAGATGAAGAAACCAAGAATGGCAAATATTTGGTCCAGTTCACCCACAAAGAACCATTAACTTTATTAATGTTTATAATTTTCCCCTGGAACTATCATACCTATCTATTATTTATTAGTTCTTGTTGAATTGAATTGACATTCAGGGGGCCCTTATGCCTTTGTTCATTCTCTTATGTTTAGATATTTCATTCATTATCATTTTTATCCTTTCCCTTCCTTCATCTGTTTTGCATCTTCTCTGATACTGTTGTCTTTCATTTTACATTTGTGTGGTTAAAGTTCAGTCTGGGAGACAATAGCATTGTTAAAGGCATATGTGCAAGAGGATGGGCTTTAGTAAGCAAAGATAAGTTGTTAGAATTTGAAACCAGTCTCAACCGAAGTCTTTTCCTTCTCAAATTGCTTAATACATTAAAGCAAATGATGCTATATGTTCAATGGCTTAATGAAGCATTTTCTGGAAAATTTTGATTTTCCTGGAAAGATCTAAAGAAATGAAGATTGAATTCAGTTCCCCAATCATTTCTTAAGCCTCTGGTATTTTTTTTAAGGATATTGTGCTAGGTTCCAAGGATATAAAGATTAAAAATGACAGAAATTTAGATGTAATCCCAGTCACCTAAGAATTTATGTTCTAATAGGAGTCTATATATGTATATATATATATATGTATATATATATATACACACACATACACACACAAATGGCTATCACATCATAGATTTAGACTGGGAAGAAATCATAAATGCCATCTATTCCTAGCCTTTCATTTCATAAATGAGGAAACCAAAGTTCATAAAGAAGAAGCCACCCACTCAAATTCACATAGTTAATGAGTAGTGGAACTGAGATTTGAACCCAAGTCTTATATTTCTACAAAGTTTACACAAGATAGAATTGTTATGGGGGAAATAGGGTGGGGGTTTGGGATAGGGATAGGGGTTCTTAGGAATTCCTCTTTTAAGAATTACACCCTTGGGGCAGCTAGGTGGTGCAGTGGATAAAGCACTGGCCCTGGATTCAGGAGGACCTGAGTTCAAATCCGGCTTCAGACACTTAACACTTACTAGCTGTGTGACCCTGGGCAAGTCACTTAACACTCATTGCCCTGCAAAATAAATAAATAAATAAATAAAATTAAAAAAAAAAAAAGAATTACACCCTCTTGCACATAAATCCAATAGAATAAGATAATAGTTTATTTAGGGTTCTAGGGAAAGGAAACCAAGAGAGAAATCCTTGGACTTCTTCTCAAGGGGAGAAGGCATAGCACAGAGGTATGGCTCTGAGATACCTATCTCCAGGAGCAGGAGACAGGCAGATACTTTTATAGAGGACTGATGGGGGTGATCATCTGACTGTGGAAAGTTCCCTTATTGGGGGAGGACCATCCCCCACTAGTGGTGGCTCGGGGAGTTGGGTGAGGGGTGGCTGAAGATCTCTCAAGCCACAAAGGCAGCAGCCACACCTAATCTTATCTCCCCAGGGGTGGGGGAAATTGGAATGAAGGGTGGTGGTCCTGGAGCTAGCTCAGTCCTGATCAGGTGCCATTTATCTCTTTAGGTATGTCTGTCCTTTGGTCTAGTTTCTCAAGAAGAAGGTTCTTTGATGTACCCCAGAGAATTCTGGGGTGCTAGGCCCATAACAGAATATTACAGGGAAAATGAAGAGACTGAGACCAACTGCTCTGGGAAAACTTCCTTTTCTTAGAAATCATGCTTAGTCTTCTCTTTGATATCAGCCATTAGAGACAGACTAGAAGCAGTGCTCTCTTCCCTTACAGTGAAGCTTAGTCGAATGAACCAGATTGTTAAAAAATTTCAAGTAATTAGATAAAAGGAAGTAAAGTTTGGAACTTGTTAACCAGAAGAAATAATAGAAATCTGATTCTTTCTGTGATAACCTGAACCTTTAAGAACAGTAGCATGAGTTTATGTATTGCGTAGATACCTTTCTAGTTGGATAGGTTTTCTGGATGTATTATATAATGTTAAGAATTCCTTATATAGACATCAATCCACCAAAAATCAAGAAGGCAATGTGACACAGTGGAAAGAACATCATATTTGGAGTCAAGGGCCTGGGATTTAAATTCTAGGACTGCCACTTGCTACCTTTATTATCTTAATGAAGATACACAATCTCTCTTTACCTTAGTTTCCTCATTCCTAAAATGCAGGAGTGTGAGTAAATGATGTCTAAGACCCCCACCAGCTCTAAATTTATGATCCTAAGATTTTTATATGGCAATGTCTAGACTCTATGGTACTTTGGGGACAACAGCAAAACAGATGGTAATGCATTTTTCCTTAATGCCATTTCTATTAATGAAACCATAACTGTTTCTGATGTTAAGTCATTTGGCAATGTCAAGGACTTGGTAGCAAGAACTTTCTTACCTGGGTTTCTGTAGCAGTGACTACGAAGGAGGAATTGCAAAGGCAGCTGTCAGGTTGTCAGGATATATCTTCATGGGGGTTACTCTCTCAGATGATGGTGGGGAGAAGGAAGCAGGGAGCTATAATGGAATAGAGGTCAGTGGTTTGGATGGCATTGCTTTTCTTTTTCTAGGCTTTACCTGCCTATTGATATTTTGGTAGTTAATAAGTACTTCTTGACTTGCAGTCACTGGGCTCTGCCCTTGGCCCTTTCCCAGTGAATATTCATCTATAACTTAGATTAAAGATAACATTAAAGACATGTTATCAATTTTACAAAGGTTACTAAGCTGGGAAGGGTAGCTAATAAAATATAAAATCAATATTCAAAAATATCTCAGAAAAGGCTAAAAATGAGATAAAACCAACAAGAAATGTAGCTGATTCAATTGAACAAACTTTTAAGTGCCTATGTACAAAGTACTGTTCTAGGCTTTGAGGATAGAAAGAAACACACATACAAAATAAAACAGTCACTGCTCTCAAGAATGTTACAATTATACTAAAATAGGATGGGTGTGAGCTGGCCTATAAACATCCATATGAAAAAGGTCTTGGGGTTCCAGTTGACTTTAACCACACAAGAGTGTAATAGAGTTGCTTTTTTAAAAATCAGCTTATGGACCAATAATAGAAATTTAGTGTCTAGAGTAAAAGAGAAAGGTGATAGATCCACTGTGTTTTAAATTAAGAGTATTGTGTTCGGTCGAAAGTTTGTCATATGGAAGAAAAAAAAGATTACGCTTTTTCTGTGTTGTTCGAGAGAACAGAAGTAGGACGCATTGGTGGAAATAACAGACATAGATCTTGGCTCAACACTTACAAGAGCTTTATAATAATCTGAACTCTCATGAAAGACTTACCCTCCAAAGTAGTGAGCTCCCCAAGTTTTTCAACAGAGACTGAATATTCATACCTCAGGGAAACTATAAGAGAGAATTCCTTACAATAAGGATGGTTGAACAACAAGGTACATTTCAACTTTAAAATTCTATGATTCTGTGATTATAACAATATTTCCTATATAATAATATTTAACCTCAAAAAGAAATAAAAACAATAATGGTCATGCCAGTCATCATTAATAATTAAGTATATTTACATATATACTCATAAATAAAAACAAGTAAAACATCTCCCTAAATTGACGTGAATGCCAATTCATTTGGTATGAAAAACCTATTATATGGATCTCTAATAACTATATTGAGTGCATTTCAGGCTTGATATAGCAAAAGCCTGAAATATAAGTTTAAGTTTAGAGATTAAACAGAATTTGGCATCTACTAAGTGGACAACAGTCACTTATAATATAGGACACTCACACTTCACTGAAGACCTCCCTCCAATATGGTCTTCACTTAGTAGTGGGGAATAATTAACACTTGGTCCATCTGCACTTTTTTCTTCACCTCTCCCATGTAACCAGTGTCACACATCTGTAGGATGACAGTGTTTAAATGTTATTTCTCGTGAAACAAAGAGATTTTCTGAAAAAAAAGTAGCCTATCTACTAATGATGAAAAATATGGCACAATTCACCAAAGATTCAATATTGTTGGAAGAAAGGTAATAGACAGAATTGTGGGATGAACTGACCAATTTAATTCAAGAACGTCTAAGAGAGCCCAGATCTCTTCAAGCTAGTGCTTAGATTTTTCTGCTTAGTCTTTGATTTCTCTTTGTTATTTGTGTTATGGAAAGGCAACAGGGCTTTGTGCAGTGGTGGCCAACTTAATTAGAAACAGGGGCCACCAATCTGTATTTAAAAAACCTTTCAAGCCACATTGACTTAGTGTAAAAATATAATATTATTTACATTTGATTGTACTTTTAGTCTGTTAAATGTTTTCCAATTATATATTTAACTTGGTTTGGGCTGCAATTGGGAGGAGTGTCATAGGCTAAATGTGTGTTTGACATCTCCCACCTAACTGGTAAAACAAGCCAGCCTTGAAGCCAAGAAGACCCAGTTTCAACTCTTGCCACTAACATAGACTGGCTTTGTGACCCAAGGCAAGTTGCTTAACCTCTCAAGTCCCTAGGCATACTGTTAAGGTTAAAAGTTGCAGAGAAGGAGTTGACATGCATTGGTTAAAAAAGTTTCTTCACCTAGGTGTTCTCTATATCAATGAAAAAGTTTCATTCTCTATCCTCTCTTTGTCTTACAATATAAAGGAAAATAGGGTAGAATAAATGAGTATGGATGAAGGAAGAAGGAAGGCAACAAGCATTTATTAATTACCTACCATATGCCTGGCACTGCGCTAAGTACTTTATAACCTCTTTCTTTTTTTTGGTGAGGCAGGTGGGGTTAACTGACTTACCCAGGGTCACATAGCTAGTAAGTGTCAAGTGTCTGAGGCCAGATTTGAACTCAAGTCCTCCAGATTCCAGGGCCAGTGCTCTATCCACTGCACCACCTAGCTGCCCCTATGCTAAGTACTTTATAAATATCACATTTGATCCTTATAGCAACTCTGGGAGATAAATACTATCATTATTCCCATTTTACAATTTAGGAAACTGAGGAAGACAGAGGTTAATTGATTTGTCCAAGGTCACATAGCTAGAAAGGGGTTTTGGTCAGATTTGAACTCAAGTTTTCCTGACTTCAGACCTGGTACTCTATCTACTACGCCACCTCGGAAGGAATCAAGATACATTCCTTAATCACATTTTATATGTACTTGAGATTTTTTGAGGTCACCTTTAATGCCGTTAAGTCAGGGAAAGCCTGCCTCAGAGGCTTACATCTGTTGCCTATCTGTCTCAGTGTTCAATTCATAGCCAGCCAGTAAACCCTGAGGCCAGGTTCCCATAGGACTGCTTCTCACCAGGACAGAAGAGTAATAAAGGCCACTGAAACATCAACATCCTTCCTTTGTTGCTAGTAGCAATACTTGTTCTCTTGGGTCTCTGTTTGAGCTGATTATATTGTTAGAGATCCCCGTAATAACTTCTTACTATCACCCGAACCAAATTATCAGGTTAATATGGGGAGACATTTGGTGGTTATTGTTGTTGTTGGTGGTGGTGGTGGTGGTGTGTGTGTGTGCATGTGCACATATGTAAACTTAACTATTAGTGGATTTTATAAGCAGTACTTGGAAAAAGCTCTGGAGGTGAAGTTAGGAATCTTAGGTTCAAATTCCAACTCCCATAAGTACTGTAGATATGATGGACATTACCGTGCTCTTTTCCATCACTGGGGTTCCTATGGATACCTTGGTTGTGGACTGCTTACTTGGCCATTTGACCACAGGCATGCTCTGTTCCTTTAATTTTTGCCTATCTTCTGAGTTACTAATGATTTGCATGTATTCTTAGTACGAGGTTGATTTCTGTTGTTTATGTGGCCTGTAACTCTTGAGTACACACTTCTGCTTCTGTGTGTCCCATGTTCTTATTCCCAGAGTCCTTTCTAG
The DNA here is from genome assembly GCF_019393635.1 of Dromiciops gliroides. NCBI lineage: Eukaryota > Metazoa > Chordata > Mammalia > Microbiotheria > Microbiotheriidae > Dromiciops > Dromiciops gliroides. The sequence goes on along the minus strand of NC_057862.1, from coordinate 230,672,764 downwards.
TATGTTTAACTTTCTGCCACCCATCTCCTAGGGTGACATTTTTAGGAGGTCTCTGATATTTTCGGAGCACATTCTTATTGAATGTGTAATGTTCCAAAGTATCCTCAAATTGGGCAGTTACATTTCCTAGTAGGAATGAGGAAATAGAAGGAGTAGGTAAGGAAGAGGTCATCTCGTCTATTTAAATTGTGAAACTTTCCTCTATGAGTTCCTCAGTCCCTGTAGGAGGAAACCAGAGCATGAAATTAGAGACAGCTAAATAAGGTTGATAGAAAAGGAAGATTGTGATCTGGAACCAGACAGGCAGAGATTTGGATTTTGGGGGTTTTTTTTGGGGGGGTGGATCTTAGATAAGACATCTGTCTGTTCAAAGAAATGAATTACTATTCATTCTATGAAGAGTAGGCTCTTGTTCCCTTATGTTCCCTGATCTTCTTCACAAAGACTGGGGTTTCAGATATTAATACATGACATTCCTTTAGAACACAAATTATTTTCCTATGGGGGGTGGAAATGAGCAAGAATAAAATGTGATACAGTAGAAAGAGTAATAGATTTGAAGCCATAGGATTTGAATTCTTATCTTGGCTTTGCCATATAACACCCATATGACCTTGGGCAAATCACTTTCCTTTTTGGGGTCTCAATTTCCTCTTATGTAAAATGATGACTAACCTAGATGATCTCTAAGGATATAAGCAAAGCAAGTGGAGTGAGGTGGAGGGCTTTGCCCACTGGTCTTAGTTGTCTTGCTTTTGGGACAGAACACACAGTGATTCAGGTCAGCATGTCTACTTCTAACAAGTAATGGTGGATCATAAAGCTATAGATTTAGAAGTACAAGGGACCTTAGAGGGCATCCATTCCTATTCTCTCATTTTACAGATGAAGAAATTTAGTCCCAGAGAGTTTAAGGAACTTGCCCAATGTCAAACAAGTAGGAAGTGGTAAAGGCAGAATTTGAACTCAGATTATCTGACTCCAAAGACAATGCATAGTTTAATGGTGAATTTGTGATCCTTATAGAGGGCTGAAAGCAAGTTCAGAGATCACCGAGGCCAATTTCCTTATCTCTGCAGATGGGAGAACTGATCCAGATTGGGGGGAGGGGGAGTGGCTTCACTCTTAAGCATTTCGAAACAGCATACCAAATTATCTCAACTTTTTACTCTTAACACTATGTTTTACTGTGTGAGATTGTCTGTTATAGATGGTTTAAAAATACAACCCACTCAAATATTGTAATAACCATGTCCCATCCTTGAAGAAGCCTAATTGTTTCCAATACATTTATATCTAGACTATAAAAAGAGAGGAGGGGAAGAAAAAACTACAAAAATCCTAAGAGCATTATAAATAGGGGGCAGCTAAGGTGGCACAGTGGATAATGCGCCGGCCCTGAATTCAGGAGTTTCTGAGTTCAAATCTGGCCTCAGACACTTGACACTTACTAGCTGTGTGACCCTGGGCAAGTCACTTAACCCTCATTGCCCTACAAAAAAACCCCAAAATAAAAACAAAACACACACACACACACACACACACATACACAAAGCAAAACAAACAAAAAGTTGTAAATATCCAACTGTATCCAACTGTACTTCTTTTCCAAATACTTCAGACCAAAAAAAAAAACAAAAGTCCTGAATTATTTACACAAACATAAGTTATCCAACATACCTTTTCCCCCTCCCTTCCCCCAGCCTTTCTTCCCTTTGGTCATCCTCCATCCTTCTCAATCTCCCCCCCCCTCCCCACTGCAGCTCCCACACACTTTCATCTTTTTTTTCTCCCTCTCTTGGGTTTTAGAGAAGAAACATTGGAATTAGCAATTTTATTGCTCTCTTCTCTCTTTCTCTTTGGCATTTGCTTAACCTCTTGGAGAGCTGGGATTTCCTGCTCCAGAGTTCCAATGCAGAAGGCAATAGGAAATGTTGATCTAAACCCTTAGGCCATGGGGTTAAGAAGAGATGCAGTGTGGCATTAACATTGTGTGTATGTGTGTGTGTGTGTGTGTGTGTGTGTGTGAGATGACAGCCTCATGTGTGCTCATCCCCTCTCTAGGAGTGATGTCATTGCATTACTTAGGACAAGAAGCCTTTTCTTTCTTTCTTTCCTTTTTTCAAAAAAGAATTCTGAAAGGTTCTTCCATGGGATCCAGTATTATGTTTAGGTGGAGGAGTGAGCAGTGTCTGTAGACTTGGTTGGAGCAGGAAGGAAAAGATCCCTGTGTTTCAGTCAGTCAGTTAGTAAACATTAAGTGACTACTATGGGGGCAGTCACTGTACTAAGCCCTGGAAATATGAAAAAGACAGAATGTCCCAACCTTCAAAGAGTTTAGAAACTAAGGCATAAGACAATATATGAAAGGAAACTGAAATGGAGAATGTTAGAGGAGAAGGTACCTGGCATGGGGACATGATTTAAAAAAGCTCCCCACCCCACCCCCACCCCCCACCACAAAGTGCAGAGCCAGTGAGAAATGAAGAGATGTCTGGCCTGGGCTCTCTCTTTATTTGTTTTTGTTTTTTAGTGATGCAATTGGGGTTAAGTGACTTGCCCAGGGTCACACAGCTAGTATTAACTGTCTGAGGCCGGATTTGAACTCAGGTACTCCTGACTCCAGGGCCGGTGCTCTATCCACTGCGCCATCTAGCTGCCCTGGGCTCTCTCTTTAAATGGAGATTTTAGATTTGTTTCTCCATGCTCCAATCAAAAAGGCAGAAAGCACTAATGAGCTTTTAGGTACTAAGGCTGATCAGATCTCGAAGGACGATAGAATTTTCCAATGGCAAAGTTCCTAGGGATAGGATGGAAGAGTTCAAAGGAGTCCAATAGAATGTATAACAAGGTGGGAATGGTGTCTAACTTGCCAATGTCATACAATTCTTATATAAAATGAACGTTATTTGTCCCAACTTATGTATATCACCATGGGCAGAAGGCCATGGGGTTTGGAGATAAAACAACAGCAACAACAAAAGCAAATACTCACCGACTCTAGAATTAAAGGATTTGTGTTCAAGTCTTATCCTTGCTACTTAGTGCCTGTATGATCTTGGGCAAGGCACTTCTGTCTGAACCTTGGTATTTTCCTCTTCAGTATGGAGGTAGAGATACTTGTACAGCTAACCAGGTTATTTGGGGGATGATACGACAAGATATGAGATGTTTTTGTTCCATTGTGTCCAATTCATTGTGACCTCATTCAGTGGGTTTTATTGTCAAAGATACTGGATTAGTTTGACATTTCCTTCTCCAGCTCATTTTTGTGGATGGGGAATTGAGGCAAGTAGGGTTAAATTACTTTAGTGGGTCACATATCTAGTAAGTGTCTGAGGCTTGATTTGAATTCAGGAAAATGAATCTTCCTTATTCCAGACCCAGCACTCTGTGCACTATGACGCCTCCTAGTAGTCCCCCAAGATATGAGCAGTTCTATATGAATGCGAGTTGTCATTAAGATAGAATAGTGTGAGGGGCAGCTAGGTGGCACAGTGGATAAAGCACCGGCCCTGGATTCAGGAGGACCTGAGTTCAAATCCAGCCTCAGACACTTGACACTTACGAGATGTATGACCCTGGGCAAGTCACTTAACCCCCATTGCCCCACAAAAAAAAAAAAAAAAGAATAGTGTGGATCCTTCTCTCACTGTGCCGCAATACCTCCTCTTCCCTGATTCAGCTCCTTGAAAACAAGGGCCATTTCATTTTTTTGTCTTTGTACTTCTACTGCCCAGCACACAGTAGGTGCTCAATAAATGCCTTTTTAAAAATAAATGCCTTTTAAATTGAATTGAATGTCTGCCCCAGGTGATCCTTTGTGTCTTAGAAGAAAATTGCAGGCTTTTCTTGAATCTGTAGCTGTCAACCATTTCCCAAAGTGTTTACTAAAAACAGCAGGCAGTGCTGTAAGCTGACTTCCACATACTTACCCTGCTTATGCAGCACATTTCACACATTCCCCACTCAGTTAGTTAGAAGCCTATTGTGGATTAGCCTGTCAGAATAGGAAGCCCTGTGAAATATCTCTTTCTGGAGAATAGATAGGGCACAGAATTTATGCTTCCGCAAGGTAGAAATTTGGGCTACCTTTGGCTGAAGGGCCCTTTGATTCAGTGACACTGGCCTCCTGGCTGTTCCACTAATAAGACAAGCAATCTTTCAGGGCATTTTCTCTGGCTGCCCTCCATACATGGAACACTCTCCCTCTTTTGCCCTACTTCTGATCTCTGTGGCTTCCTTTAAGTCTCAACTAATATTCTACCTTCTCCAGGAAGCCTTCCCTAACCCCTCTTAATTCCAGTGCTTTCTCTTTTAAAATAATTTCTGCTTTATCCAGAATGTAGCTTGCTTTGCATAAATTTGTTTACCTGTTGTTTCCCCCATTAGATTGTAAGGTCCTTGAAGGCAGGGACTGTCTTTTGACTCTTGTTATCTCCACAGCGCTTAGCACAGTGCCTGGCACATAGTAGAGGCTTAAAAGAGTGATTGATATCCTCTACAATTGTGGAGTTTTGTTGTTGTTGTTGTTTTTGTGGTTGTTGTTCAGGACCTGTAATTTCATTTGTGTAGGGAACTCTCTTTCTGGATAAATCAGTCTACCAATGCAGATTAGTAAATTGTTTGCAATTTATATAGTAAATTTCCTGGGGGTACTAAGATGTAAAGTGATTTCCCAGTGGTCACACAGTCATTTTATGTGACAGTCATAAACATGATTGGAACCCAGTTCTTCCATACTCCAAGACAGGCCTTCTATCCACCATCACTCCATTGTCTTGCTTTTGTTGCTTTGCTCATCTTTAGAGGGAGTTGCCCAGATGAGATAAAAGCTGCATCATCTCAAGCTCAGTCCATTTACATTGATGTTTACAAACATTGCCAAAGTGACATTATTGCCATTTACTAAGCATTTGAATGCTGGCTCTATAATTTAATATGTGAAAGAAATAATGTATTTCAAATGAGCTTCAGAGCCCAGAAGTGCTAGACCCCATCTTTTCTTGTTCAAGCACCTCAAATACATTTACTTATTTTCTCATGTTTATCTCTTTTCCAGGAACTTGTTCATGTTGACTCAAGAATTGAAAGCCATGAGAGGTTTTCTAATGAATAGAATGAATTTTGTTCTTGTGCACAGCAGACTTATTCCCCTAACTAGCATAGGTAATCTGGGGACTGCTTTTAGTAAAAAATGTTATTTTTTTAAGTGTTTGTCTCTATGGAATCCACATTTCCCTGTTTAATAAATGTTCTCATTAATTTTCCCAAGACCCTGATGAGACAAGTTAAAATAGGAATACAATTTCAAGACTTAGTCATTTAAAAGGGCACTTAGACTTTTGCAACAATCTATATTCCTATTTGAATATAGTTTCAGAAAGTGACTTTCAGAGGGTCACTCACCTAATCAGTTACTCTCTTTCAGGCTATTTATTTTTCTAGCCAACTAGGCAAACAAAAGAGCATAAGACTTCATGCTTAAGGCTTTTTAAAAGTGAGCCAAGAGACCTAAAATATAGAATAAATTGGGTTTATCCCTCTGTTGCTTTAGGAGTAGGGGAAGCTGATGCTTGTGGAGGATCTCGGAGCATAATTGATTCAGAAACAATATCTTAGCTGTGGCTGCCACTTACTAGTTGCATTATCTTAGTCATCATTTAACCTCTTGGGATCTCAGTTTCTTCATCTGTAAAATGTTGAGGTTGGAGTAAATAATTACTAAGACTCTATACAGCCCTAATACTCTGAGCTTCAATGATGATTTGTACAATCTAGGCAAGATTTGAAAAATCACACCCTCTTTCCCTCCACTGTAAGTTTTGTCACTCCCAACGATAACACATGCAACTCGACTTGTTAAAAAATAATCACTTACCTATCATGGAGAATAGGATTTTCTATCTTTACAAATATATGTTTTTGTAAGAAAGTAACATTGACAAATGCCCCTCGTTGAATTTTTCTCTTCCATTTTTATTTGTACTCTAGTAGAATTTAAGCTTAGTGAGAATGGGGACTATTTCATTTTTGTCTTTTGATCCTCAGCATCCAGCACTGTTTCTGGCATATAGTACTTAAATAATTAAGTGTTTGGTGAATTGAATTGCGTGGGCTTTCTATCTTATCCATCTTTAGTCTCATCTTTTCTCAGAGGCAGAAACATATGAACAGATATGGGGAAACCTGATATATATCTTATGGAGTGGTGAAAGTTTGGTGAGGAGTCTTGTGATTTTCAGTCTCTCTGTGTGGTGGTAGCATGTTATGTTCACTGAGCATTTTGGACAGTTCCAAAGCAAGCAAATTCTAAGCACAGCCATTGGATATGGTTTAATTAACAGGACACGCAAAAGGAAGACGCAGACCAAGTTGGATGTCTCCACTTTATAATCTGTGGATTTTACCTAAGAGGTGGTTACCCCAAGCAGTTAAGCTTAGGTTTTATCCTTACTCACAATCCTTCTTTTATTCCCTTCCTGCTTTTCCACCATTCCCCCGCTCCATTCCTGCTGCTTTTACAGAGCTACCATGGGTAAAATACCATACCACTCTTTCATTCTAAAGGGAAGCAATTGAAAGCATTTCTCTGGTAATTTAAGCACACAGCAGCTACCTTTGCAAATGTCTGGCTGCTAAATTATCCCCTTGGCTACCCGTTTGGAGGAAGAAAAAAAAAACACTGAAAGAAAGAAAGCTTAGCAAGAAAAAGAGTGGATTTTCCTTAGTTTTAGCCAATTTTCCACCTCTTGAAAAAAAAAAACAACAACAACACATGTTCTCCTTCATTCCTTTTCTCCTCTACCCTACCTAAATACAAAGCTTCATTTTATTTATTCTCTGACCAACATAAACAGCTACATATGCTACTGCTATTCCCAGATAAAGTTCTAAATCCTACCTCCCTCTTTTTCATGCACTTACTGAGGGGTTCCTGGGGTGGCACGTTCTGCTACTCTCATTTACTGTTCTAAATGCCACAAGTGCCTGTCATAAACCACCTCCTTAATTATCCAGAAGTGGAGCTGAATGGTTAGTTAGCGGCACTATTGCAATTACAGCGGTTTTTCAGGTCTGCCGCTGTTTTATGTGACATTGCTTTCTAAGTTGCTGATTAAGATGATGTACTGGGGGGGGGGGGTGGAGCAATTCCACCCACTATGGGATGGTTGGCATTGAAAGCTAGGTTAATGAACCTTGGTGCAATTTTTTATGACCCAGAAGCAAGTTAAGGAGGGGAAACTGAGGAGGGAGAGGAAATGAATGTCCATTCATTTCTTTCTTTTTATAGAAGACCTTGATGAATAGTTGGTATTGCCCTGTCCAACCAGACATAGTGCTGAAGTTGTTAGGGAAACAACAATAATAATTTGGAAGAAGCACAGGGTTAAACTGTAACTAATTTCATTCCTTTTAGCATCTCCTTCATAAATGAAATTAGCAGAGAAGCTGCGACTTTGAACTTATTATGTATCACAACTTTTTTGATGTAATTGGTGCATGAAATGTTCTTAAATGCCTTTTTAAACTGATACCGAATTATGATGGGGGTGGCATAGCAAGGCATTTATTTATATATTTACAGTTCAGAGGAGAGAGAAGACACTGGAGCAGAATAAATATCGTAAGCCCTAACTACCAGATTGTGATGGAGAGTTTGGCTTGTCCAGCCTACCAGCTCAGCTCCCTCAGGGGATCCCCTTCACTGCCCTTTACTGGTTAGGAGACAGAAAATTTAGCAGCACTGCACAAGCCCTCTCATAATTGATACTAAAGAACTGTACAGTTTCCCTTCAAAATGTTGATTGTAGCTACAGGGGATGTGCTTTTATGTTAAAGTCTAAAGAGTTTTCATTTTAAAGAACAGGGATTTGTTGAAGTTGTGGGCGTGTTTGTGCATGCCACCTGAGAACTATTTGGTTTTTACTGCTATTTTCCTTTAAAGGCAGTACATTTCTTTTGCAAGAGGGAGGGAGGAAAGTAGTCTCAGTTCTAATAGAGAAGTTCTTCTCTTCCTTTGAACAGGTAGATAGTTCAGAAGGCAAGAGTGAAACTTAGCCTTACTCTTCCAGTAGCTTTGTATATATACCCATTGTCCCTTCTGCTGTCAGTGGCACGATACAAGATAGTTCTGTGTCTAATTTCACTCTCTACATATTAAGAATGATAAAGAACAAAGATCTACAAGAACAGAAGAATGTCTAAAGATGTGGAAATAAGTCCCAGATGGAGAGAATTTGATTAAGGCTTACTTTTAGACTGGATCCATGTTTTAATTATCAAAGAGTAGAGGTTCTTAACTTTTTTGTGTGCCATGGAACTCTTTGGCAGACTGATGAAGCCTATGGATCTCTTCTCAGAATATTTTGTGGTTGTTGTGGTTTAGTCAAGTCTGACTCTTCATGACCCCATTTGGGGGTTTCTTGGCAATAACAGTGGAGTAGTTTGCCTGTTCCTTCTCTAGCTCATTTTACAGATGAGGGAACTGAGGCAATTAGAGTTATGTGACTTGCTATAGTTTCATGAAATAAAATACAAATTATTACAAAAATTATATTAGAATGCAGTTATAAAAACAAAGGAGCAGCTAGGTGCCACAGTGGATAGAACACTGGCCCTGGAATCAGGATGATCAAAATTCAAATCTGGCTTCAGACACTTATCACTACTAGCTTTGTGACCCTGGACAAGTCACTTAACCCAATTGCCTCAAAACATTTCCAGCCATCCTGACATATATTTTGCCACTGTACCCAGATAGCTCAGGAGGAGAGACTGAGGCTGGTCACTTTGCAGAACCCTACCTCACTTAAATCCAGTTCACTGCAATTCATGACATCACCTCCCAATGTCATGGTCCTCTTTGAAACAAAGGACAAATAACAAGAATAAAAACAAAACAAAAGAAAAAAACAAATATTTGGACCCCAGATTAAGAATACCTGGTATGGGGAATTCCTAGCAAGGAAACTCATCCTGCCAATATAGGAAGGGACCTACTTTGCAATAAGTAGTTAACTTAATATCCTCCAAATCTGATGTTCATATATACTTCTCTATTTTGCCCCTTGACCACTGAGCAATGCTCCCCCTTCCTCTTCATTTATCCAGGTCCTCCCTTTACTGAAGGCTCAAACTGAGTACTACCACTTCTGTGATATATTACCAGACTGCCCACAAAAAGTGTTCATCTTTCAATTCAATTCAATTTAGTAACATGATTTAGTACCAGCTACCAGCCATGGGACAAGCAGTATTCTAGATGATGAACTTACAAAAAAAAAAATCAAAACAAATGTGCCTATTCACAAGGATCTTATGGAATGGAGAATCCTTTTCCTCATTTATTAAATCATTCATTCATTCATTCATTTAGCACTCATTAATTAAGAGCATAGTAGGTGCTAGGCTCTGGGTATACAAAGACAAAATCAAAAAGTCTTTGGCCTCAAGGATATTATATTTTTTCGAGGGACACCTCCAGTAGCAGAATCATAAATTGTTAGAGCTTGAAAGGATCTAATCTAATCCAACCCCCTCAGTTTACAGATGAAAAAACTCAGTCCCAAAGAGATGATGTCACTTTGCTCAAGGTCAAATAACATTTTAAGTGGAGGCTCTGGGACCAGAACCAAGGTTTTCTTGATTCCTAGTCTCTGGCTCTTTCTGCTGGATCACACAAAGCAATTATTTTCCCATTCCATCACTACCACCCCTTACTTTTGGTTACATTCATCACCTATCTTGAAGTAGTCAACTAGCTCAAAACTGTGCTTGGTACTGTCCTAACCCTCCTGTGCCCTTTTGCTATTCCTGTTTTGCCAATCTGAAAGCTCAGGATACCTGTTTTATTTCTCTACTACTGTTTTATTTCTCTACTACCAGGCTACCAGACTATGCTGGAGAAAGGAGCAACACCATACTGATTGTATCTATTACAAACTCATACTCACTAACTTCAGCTGGGCCCTCAATGTTACTTGGCAGTCATTGTATATTCCTCTTCCCAGCAATCTTACAAACTTTTCCTACTCTCCTCAAACCTCTCATCTTATCCTCTACCTCTCTTACTCTAAGCAGCTGACCTTGCCTCTCACTGTAGGAGGAAAATGGTCATAATGTTGTCCCTCAAGGTCCCTTCTCTCTACCTCAAAATTTCTCTACATCTAAACCCATCATCTCTTGCTTTGTATATACATATACATATGTATATATATGGAGATATGCCTATGTATATATATGTATGTACATACATCTGGATAGATAGATCTATATCCATATATGTATCTTTCTCTATCTGTAATCTCTAGCCAGCTACCTGTATAATTCTATGGTCATAGATGAAGAGCTATAAAGGACATTAGAATTCAACCCTTTCATTTTACTTATGGAAAAGGAAGTACAAGTGTACAATTACTTGCCCAAGGTCATGAAGGGGAATAGTGGTCTCCTAATTAAAAAATCTAAATAGCCTTCTCTTGGTTGTCATCTTCTCCGACTTCTCTGTCACATCTGACCCCAATGAACATGCTCACCTTGGAGCTATCTCTTCCAGTCATTTCAGAGCTGCCCCATAACCCCTTTCTTTTTCTTTTTCTTTCCTTTTTTTTTTTTTTTGGTGGGGCTATGAGGGTTAAGTGACTTGCCCAGGGTCACAAAGTTAGTAAGTGTCAAGTGTCTGAGGCCAGATTTGAACTCAGGTCTTCCTGAATCCAGGACCAGTGCTTTATTCACTGTGCCACCTAGCTGCCCCACCCCATAACCTCTTGAATCCTTTTCTTTACTTGAATTAGAGTACCTACCATCTCTTAAACATGGATCCTGCTTTCCCAAATCTGTGCCTTTGTTCACGGCATTCCCTCTCTGTAGCATGTATCCCCCTGCATTTCCACATTCAAAAGTCCTCTTCTTCCTTTGAGGACCATACCACAATGCCAAATGATGTGTCTGAATAACAAACAAACAAACCCAAACCAAGCCAAAGAAAAACAAAAGAAAACAAAACCCCTCCTTCATTATGACAAGTCAGTATAAAGTTTATTCCATACATTAAGTTATAGATCTAGGCAAGTATCAGAAATAGTTGACACATAGAAAAGTATGTCTCTATGGGACAAGGCAGATTCTGTATATGAACCATTTCCCACATGTAAATATAGTATATACAAAACACACAGTGGTACCAGTATCACAACTGGACTTTGGGGCATTTTGATAGTCACATAGGACTAGTCACATAGACTTTCTTTCTTTCTTTTTTTGTTTTTGGTGGGGCAATGGGGGTTAAGTGACTTGCCCAGGGTCACATAGCTAGTAAGTGTCAAGTGTCTGGGGCTGGATTTGAACCCAGGTACTCTTGAATCCAGGGTCAGTTCTTTATCCACTGCGCCACCTTAGCTTCCCCTCACATAGACTAACTAATATGATATTCTAACATTGGCCTTCAGCAAGGGGAAAAAAGGGAATTCACATTTATACACCTACTATGTGCCAGTACTTTGATAAGCACTTTAGAAATATGATCTCATTTCACCTCAGGGGTCTGAGAAAGTGCAGATTCTACTTGTTCTTTGGGTGGTCTTACACAAATACTAGGGTAAAGGAAGATAAAACATAGGCAACAGATGTAAATGTCCATTTAACACTAAAAATGAGGCTTATTCTAAAATAGCAATACTGATGCCAAAATGGAAAAATACAGTGAGTCTCTGCCACCAAACCTTCATAAAGCTTTCCCTCATCACCTAGTGAGAAATAACTTCCTTCTTCTCCTTCAAAATCTCTTAGCACTTTTTTATACCCTTGTACCCTTTCAGTGTATTTATCATTTTTACATGTGATTATACTTCTTTTTACATATGTCTTACGTCTACTACTATTTTGTAATTTTCTTAAGGGCAAGGAGGAGTCTTCTTCCTTTTTATATGTATTACCGCAGTGATTTATACATAATAGATACAAAAATGCTTATTGAATGAAGGCTTAATGAACAGTAATTTCCTCAATGTGGGAAGTCCTTTTACCACAGGAGTTCTTAATCTGTTTTTGTGTCATAGACCCCTTTGGGAGTCTGAAGTCTTTTGAAATCTGTTGACCCTTTCTTAGAATTTTAAATAAATAAAATGAGTCACATTAAAAAAGAAACTCATTATATGAAAATAGAGTTAGAAATTTAAAAAAATAAACAAGTTCATGGCTCTCAGTTTAAAGACCTTTGATCTACCGAGGCAGCCCATAAGATTTCTATGCTTTAGTGGATAATCTTCAAGAATATGTGATTAGCGAGTGCCACTTCGCAGAGCAGGCGTAGAGTGTCAAGCTGCAGCTCCTGGCGGGGCGGGTCCCGAGCTTCCCTGACTTCCCCGAGCCCGGCATTCTATTCCGGGACATCACTCCTTTGCTGAAGGACCCAGATGCTTTCAAGGCCAGCATTGAGCTTCTGGCCCATCACCTGAAAGAAAACCACAAGACAAAGATCGATTATATTGCAGGTTTGGAAGCTCGGGGCTTCCTGTTTGGTCCCTCTCTGGCCCAGAAACTCGGCATCGGGTTTGTGCTCATTCAGAAGCAAGGGAAGCTCCCGGGGCCCACGGTGTCCATCACTCACTCTCTGGAATATGGTCAGGCAGAATTGGAGATCCGGAAAGACGCCGTTGAGCCGGGACAGAAGGTGGTGATTGTGGATGATTGGCTGGCCACTGGAGGTACCATGGAGGCCGCCTGCAAACTTCTGCAGAGCCTCAAGGCCGAGGTGCTGGAGTGCCTGACCCCGGTGGAGCTGACCTCACTGAAGGGGAGGGAGAAGGTGGCCCCCGTGCCCTTCTTCTCCTTGCTGCAGTACAACTGAGGCCGGGCCGCGGTCAGCGCATTCCCTGCCTGGACTGGCTCTCAGTCTCACTCCAAGTGCCTTCAACTGTCCAGCTATGCAAGTGGAGATGTAAGCCAGCCCTCCTTGGGGAGAGGCGCTACCTCCTCGCACCACTAGAGGGCTCCAAAGGCCCGCGGTGGCTCCCATCCCTCCTCCACCTGAAGAAGGCAGCATGGGGCGCCATTTTGGCCCCTGTAGCCAAGGACCTTCCCGCCATTGTCTGTCACTCCTGCCTGGAGGGTGGAGACCAGCTTCCAGAGAAGGGCTCTGCTTGGCAGAGGGCACTCTGACGTAGTTTCTCTACCCCAGGGCCACCTTCCTCCTGCTCTGAGTACACTCTAGACCCTTAATTTGGTACCAATGAAAAGCAGGTTTTATGGTTTAGAATTTGGAATACAATCGGTTAATTTCCTAGCTCTGTGACCTTAACCTCCCTCTGCCCCAGGTTGAGCTACATCTCTAGAGGGGGCTGCCCCAAGACCCCAGAGCTGTGACCCAAATGGAATATGGTGGAAGGGGCCATGGGGGATCATCTCCCTCCCATACAAAGCCATAGCCTCTGCTCCCCTTGTCTACAACCCTGGCAGGTGGAATTCTTCCCACCTTGTGCGACATCAGATCCCTGGGGCCTGTGCCAATAAGTGAGACCACTCAAGGCTCAACTCCTGAACTTTTTACACATTTTCGTTTGTTTTTCATGCAACGCACAATCTTGTGTGTCACAAAACTCTGTCCTGATCCCTTTCAATGACAGATTTAGGCCCTGATGGGGCCGTTGTACAAGGAGGAAGAACCAGCTGGCCAGATGTGGCAAAATGGGAACGCTAAACCTGGAATTGAGTTGAGGACGTCTGTGGAACAGTAGCCTTGTCTGTCCTAGGGAATCCTGCCCGATGCCATCTGTATCTGATAATTAAATCATTTATTCACACACACAAAAAAGAATATGTGATTAGCAAATTTATCAGAGACCAACCTGGTATTTAGCTTCTCCAGACTAGTCTGGTTCTCAGAAAACAGACATATATCATTTGGGCTTTAACTCAAAGCCTTTCCAGTTTGGTAAAACCTTTCAGGCTTTGAAGTCAGCTAGTCTAGCCCTTGAGGACCCAGGGTGACCTCCAAGCCACTATGAGACATCTGGATAGCACTTAAGTGGAGGATTGATGAATAAATGGGCAAATTGGGTCAGGTATGGAGAAGGACCCTTCAGGATATAAACTATGCATAATGTGGACATTCTTTTCTCTGTGAATATATAGGTTTCTGATATGCTTTTCCAAAGGCCATTCTGATTACATTTTATTGTACTCTATAAAACAGATGCTTTATTCCATGAATAAAATTGCATCCACTAGAGACAAGGACATCTAATTGGATCACCTGGGTTCTAGCCCCCTGCCAACTCAGAAAGAATAACTGCAACACCATTGTTGTGGGCACCTTTGTTGTTTTCATTCCCATATTTTTTTTTCAATAACCTGAGAGCTATGACTATTCCAAGTTATTATCTGTCGGTCCTGGCTTTTGCATCTGTTGTTTGGCTGGGTTATGTGCCAATTTCTTACAGTACTATTGAGATGATCCATCCTTATCATGGATTCCCATTCCCCCATTCTCTCCTGCTCTTAAATCCTTCCTTTTCTCTATGGCCGTAGCTATATCCTTTAAGCTTGCCCAAAGAGCACAGTGCTATTACAAATGCATTTTGCTTTTTAAATTTTTCAATGTGTGCTTTGAATGACCTTTATCTCCCTTTTATTTCTTCATCTTCTTTTAAATCAACCTTATTTCCTAGATTTTAATTTACTTGATCTAAGCTTATAGGAGGCCATATGGGATAGTGGAAAGAACACTGCACCAAATAAGATTCAGGAGAACTTGGCTCTAGTCTCAGCTCTACTGTTAACAGCTGTGTTACCTTGGAGAACTTACTTCCTCTCTCTGGGCCTCAGTTTTCTAATTTATAAAATGAGGGGACTCAAGTAGATTTAAATATTCCTGTAATCTCTTAATAAAAAAGATTTCATTTATCTCATGTTAGAAGGCTGAAAATGAAACAAATAAAATATGTCCAAGTGAAAGTATCTACATTATATGCAATTCATAAAGAAAATCTTTAGTGGATAGGAATAACCAGTTACATCTTTGAAAACTTCTTAACCATTAGAGTGATCCAGAAGTAAAATGAGTTGCTTCACAAGGTAATGGGTTTCTTCACACTGGATACCTTAAACCAAAGGATGAATGACCATTTGTTGAGTATAATGTACAAGGGATTCTTGTTCTGGAATGAGTCAGACTCATCCCTTCCAAGTCTGAGATTCTACAATTCTGTGATGACATGCCCTCTTGGGTTTCTTTCAGTTTAAAATACAATGCTAGTTAATAAAGCTTTTTTTAAAAAAGGCAGCATGGGGGAACTAGGAAAGGCATTAGACCAGGATTCACGAAATCTAAAGATTCTAGTCTCGCCTCTTCTAATTATTAGCTCTGTGAACTCTGAGTTTCCTCTTCCATAGTAATCTCTGCCCTGAACACTTTATAGTAGTAAAGATGTAAACAATCTGTAAAAGTGATTTGAAAAATGTGAAAAGATCCGCAAATGTAAGGTATGGTTATTATCATTGTCATTATTATTCTCTTACCATTGTCATAACTTCTTTTTCTTGTTATCATCATCAATATCTTTAGCATTATTATTTAGGAGAAGACTTGTAATTTTATTGGTATAGGAAACTCCCCAAACTTCCAAACAGGAAACTTTCTATCAATCAATTTATTAAGTGCCTACATGCTAGGCACAATGCTAAATACTGGGGATTCAAAAAGAGGCAAAAGATAATCACTGCCCTCAAGGAGTTTACTAATGGTAGAGATGACATGTAAAAAATATAGAAAAAACAAGATACATATAGGAAAAATTGAAAATAATTAAAAGAGGGAAAGCGCTGAAACAAATAGAGGTTGGGGAAGGCTTCCTGTAGAATATAGGATTTTAGACTATAGGAATTTAAAGGAAGACAGAGAAGTCAATAGACAAAGCAGAGGAAGTAGAATATTCTAGTCATGTGCGACAGAAAGAATGTCCAGATCTGAGAGACAGAGTGTCTCATTCATGGAATTGCCAAAAGATCAATGTCACTGTTACATGGTAAGTAGTATGGAATAAGAAGACTAGAAAGGTAGCAGAGGTCTAGCTTATGAAGGGCTTTAAATGCCAAACAGAGAATTTCATATTTGATCCTAGAGGTAATAGGGAGCTTCTGGAATTTACTGAGTAGGGTGGGTGACATGATCGGACCCTTTGCTTTAGGAAAATCTCTTTAGCGACTGAATGGAGATTGTATTGGAGTGTGTGGGGGGGTGCAGATTTGAAATGGGCAGACCCACTTGTAGTCTATTGTAATAGTCCAGACATCAGGTGATAAAGGCCTACGTTAAAGGGGTAACAATGACAGATAAGAGAAAGGAACAAATTTGAAAGATATTGCAAAGGTGAAAAAGACCTTGGAAATGGGGGGTGGGGTGGGGTGAGAGATTGTTAGGAGTCTAGAATAAGTCCTAGGTTGTAAGGCTGAGGGAGTAGGAGGATAGTGTGGTAAAAGGGAAGGTGGTAGGGGAGAACAGGATTTAGGGGGAAAGAGAATGAGTTCCATTCTGGACATATTGAGTTTAAGATGTCTAATGGATATCCAGTTTGAGATGTCTAAAAGGCAGGTGGAGATATGATTGGAGGTTAGCAGACTACTAATGCAGATCAACAACTTCTTACTATCTTAAAGTCTAGAAAGATGCCCGAGGCACTGAAAGGTTATGGAAAAAATAAGAGAACCTCATTTAAAACTGGTTACTGATTTTTGAATCAAGACCATCTGCAGGGAGGAAATTAAATATTCTTCATTGATGCTATTTTAAATGTGTTGAATGAAGAGAGTTAATTATACAGCCAAGAACAGTCCTGACTAATGACAAGCTCTGTGTTTAATATCCTAATCTTTGTTGGAATCATTAAGGTTAGTTGAACCAGTCACATTGTCTGACTGTATTGGAGATTCCTAACCAACCAGATGAGAATGGCAGTGAATCACAGAATGGAGAGGTGACAGGAGAGGAAGAAAAACATACAGGCTGCTTTATACAATAGAGTGCAGTTTCTCAGTGATTCTTCCTCTGGGATGGGGGGGGGGGGAATGAGTGAGTTTTATTGTATGAAGAACTCCATTTTTTAAATGGACTTGTTTTCAACTTAAAGATATACACATTACTGTATTTTATCTCTCAAGAGTTTACATAGCCCAGTTCTTTAGACTTATGTGAAATATTTAAGCTAATTTCTCTATGTATTTGAATGAGAAGTGCTGGCAATACAGAAGATATGTGAAAGCTAGTGTTGCCTAGAATTCAGGAGGGGCTTGAACATATACATACATAATAGATCTACTGGAAGACCCAAGAGATCAACATTCTGAGAGAAGTACTTTCTTTGAGACTGAGTTTACCCTCTGTCATGTGACTTTGAACAAATCAGTTACCTTTCCAGTCCTTCGTGTTCCCTCTTTTAAATAGCTCAACTGACCTCTGTATGCTCCACTGGATATTCTGTGACTGATTTCCCATTTAAAGTGTGCAGACAATTCCATTCTTTCCTTCCGGCTCTAGAGGGTACATGAATGTGCTCTCTCATAAGCCTCAGAGGTTGGGAAAAAAACTCTCATTTTCTCTTCTTTGGCTTGTTTCTCCAAAGTAGTCAGGTTAATGCCTGGTTGCCCAATTGTCTGTGAGATCAACCAAGGAATCCCGTGTATGTGTGGTTGGGGGGAGGGGAATGGGTTATCTGGCTATGGCAGAATGACACAACAATGATTCTGTTACATTGAACTCTCATCAGGTAACAATAATAATCATAATTAGTAGTAGAAATTTATAAAGTGCTTTAAGATTTGCAAATAAATTTCTATATATCATCACACTTAATTTTCATTGACAGACCTATGAGGTAAGTGCTACAGGTATTATCATCCTCATTTACAGACAGGAAAGAAGAGATTTAGAAATTGTTATTGCTGGGGTCAGATAGATAGTAAGATTCCTAAACAGAATTTGAAACTGAGGCTTCCTGACTCAGAGTCCAGCACTGTGCACATTGTTTCCTGTGTTTAGGAAGAATAAAAGGTACAAGTCACTTTTTTATCAGTTAGCCTCCATTTGGAGTGAAGTAGATAAGCATGTCCTTTGGGGGGGGTGGTTGTGACAACCCTTAGGGAGAAATTCAGGTCATAGCTGTTAGGGGTAGAATGTAGCATAAACCAAAAAAAGTAGCAGTATTCATTTCAGGCTATTGCACTGAATTTTATCAATGTTTTCTCTCTAAAACATATGATGGGATGATAGATGGTCAGAAAATGTTACTTTTTGCTAGAAAAATCCAGCTTAAATATTTATTTTTCATATATTCGTGCCTTTCAAACATTATAATTTGCCTCCATATCCATCTGTTCCAACCAAACATCAGAGATAACTATCTTTTTATCTTGGTATTTATTAATTGACATGTTTCTTTTTTTAGTTAAGGGAAAGTGCCCATTCCTTATTCATCATTTAAAATGAAAATACATTGCTCAATATTTGTGTCTTATTAGATAGAAGAGGGAGAAAAAGAGCCCCAACATAAGACAGGAAGGCTCATCTCAGAGAGGATGATTCCTAAGCCCTTCAGGACAGTAAAATTAATGAGGTGAGAACCCCGACATCACAAAGGGCTCTCTTGGGGATAGTATGCAGGAGACCAGGAGTTACTGGAGTTGCAGTGCAGTAGACCAAGGTTACCTTCACATTCACAGCTTTCTTCCTGCCCTCTTTTATCTGCAGTAGTTATGAGGATTTTCAGGTAACTGTTCAGCAAATGGGCTGGAGGAAATAAGTGGCAATTTAAACATATACTGTTTTGGGTCATCTAAGTATAGGGTTTGGCTTTCACTGTTCTCATCTGTGGAGTTGCTTAGAAGCAAAGACCACACAAGAGGAAAAGCTGTCCTGAATATTTTTCCTCGTATGTGATCTGTTCAGTATGTCTGGAGCAAATCTATCCAGTGTAGCCATTTAAACCAGTCATATCTAGTCAAGGGCATGGGCAGTGATGTCCACAAGGACTCCATATATTGAGGTATGCTCCAGTGTTAGGCTGAACAAATTGCAATTTTTTTTAATAATGAGTACTGATGATGAGAAAATTTTAAGATCGATATAGATCGCCTCATAGTGATTCAGCTGAGTTCAGTTCAGCATAGCACAAAGAATTTTCCCAGGTTCTGGGGGATAAAGAGATAAATATGAAGTAGTCCTTGGCTTCCATGAGCTTACATTTCATTAGGAGGGAGAAAATTCATTCAGAATATACACACATAGAAATACAAGGTGATTTGAGAAGGGAGAAAGCTAAGGTTGGGGGAAGCAAAGATGATATAAGAGAAAAAATAGTAAATGATTTGAGACTTGACAGAACATAGAAGTTCTGAGAGCCAGAGGTGAAAAGAGATTTAGCAAATGCAGAGAGGTAGCACATATAATGCTAATCTGGAGGAACAGCTAATATTCCAATTGGCTTGTCCATAGAATACATGTGGGAAATAGTGTAAAACAAGGCTGTTAAATATTTTCTTAATTAGAGAAAGAAAGAAACAGAGAAAAAGACAGAGAGAATTACATATAATTCAAATATTTTAACTCTATGGTTTTATTAGAATAGATATAAACCTTTCAGTCCTCTGTGCTTTATTAAAGTCCTTGTGGATTTTCATGGTTGATAGCCTGATGCCTACAAATATAAAAATCAGTGCATTTTAGGGTGAAAAGTGAATTATTTTCCATTGCCATTCTGAAGGATCCAAACTTCTGTGATCATCCTCTATTTTGGTTGCCTTCATCATAGGCCATAGGTCTCTAGTTTAAAGCTTTGCATTCTGACTTAAAAATAAGAACCAAAGGAAATGTTTCATTTCAGGCAAAAAATCTTCCTCATGTTTTTTACCTTGAAGCAGTTCAAGTTCTTGTCCTCTCTCTGGGATCAAATACAAAACTAGCCTTCCTGTCTTTGGTTCTCAGGCTTGAGATCCTTGCTTCCTGGGGCAAGGAGAGAGGTAGAAGTACCCTTCCTATCTTCAATATTGTTACCTCAATTCTGTTAAGTATCCAGTCTGTTTCAGTTCTATCAATAGCTTCCTGAAATGTATGTCCCAGTGGTGATGTAATTGATACTTCCTTGACTCCTGTAATTTTGGGGAGGTAAGGCTGAGTTGCTCTTGTCCCCACATGGCCACCTAATTCCACAGATGTTCACTTTGTAAAAAATACACTAAGGAGAAAATAGTTCAATGCATTGTGCATAATCAAAGACTGGGTGTCACTGATTAAAATATTTTTATCTCTTTGACATTTGACAGAGAGACAGAGATGTAATATGAAACTAATTTAAGCATTTATAAATGTTTTCTTTCATACTGCCAGATTTATCATGTACATTAGATAGGGGAAAATTGGAAATGTATCCAGATAGAATGGGTAAATTGAATTGGCACTCCTTGAGTTATGTTGTATTGTTTCAATGATTATTTGTTAATGCATCGTACATGTAGAAAATCTCTCATTTCTAGGAAACATGTTCTTCCTGAAAGGCAGAATAGTAGAAAGAATACCTCTTTTTTTAAGCAAAATTTTTAGCCCAAACTGATATGGAATAATGGTTAAATTAAACCTTTAGGTCAGGAACTCTAAACTTAGGGTCCATGAATCAATTATTTTTTTTTCTTTTTTCTTTCTTTCTTTCTATCCTCTATCTATATCTATTGCTATCATTTCTCTACATCTATTTCAATATAATTGCTTTCCTTTTTAATATTTATTTTATTTATGCATTAAAAACTTTATGCTGAGGAGACCATAAGCTTCACCAGACTGCCAAAGAATTCTATAACACAAGAAAGATTAAGAGACCTTGCATTAGATCTTGGATTCGACTTGGATCATGATTTTGGGAGATTAATGGGAAACTATTGCATTGATTATAGAATAGAAGAAGAGAACTTTTTGAATCAGTATTACTCAGAATCATGAAGTTCTGTACTGGAGATTATCCAGGATTTCATCGACTGTTTTAAAATGAGATAAGAGGAATTTGGATGTCCTTTGGTTCTGTATTGTTGTTCTGTTGGTTATTTTTTTTTCAGTTGTGTCTAACTCTTTTTTACCCCTTTGGGATTTTATTGGCAAAGATACTGGAGTGGCTTGGCACTTCCTTTTCTAGCTCATTTTATAGATGAGGAGTTGAGACAAATAGGGTTAAGTAACTTGCCCTGGGTCACACACCTAGTAAGTGTCTGAGGTCAGATTTGAACTTAGGTTTTCCTGATTGGTGCTCTATCCACTGTGCTGCCTAGCTGGATTCTATAGTTCTTTGTAAATTATGTCCTTAAATTACCAAGAAGAAAAAAACAAAAAACAAAAACTCCCAATTCAGCTACAGCAAAAAAGAACAAACTTCTATTGTATCCAATATGTATAGGAAATTGGGATTGCAATGGAGACATAAAGATGAAAAATGAAAAAAAATTCATTCTCAAGGAGTTTATAACCTAATATGGGATATACGAGACATATGATACCAGACATATTTTGATAAATACAATTGAGAAATTTATTTAAAATGTTCTGAAAAATTGAACAGGAAAAGATTACCTTCTTCTAAGATAATGGAGAAATCATGGAATCTTCATGGAGAAGGGGTCATATAATCTTGGCCATAAGGGGAGAAATATCAGTAGACAGAAATGGGAGGAGGAAGGATATGGATCTATGCAGGAAGGATAGAATGAGAAAAGATATGGAAATGGATGACAGAGAAATGAGAAGGGGCTGATAAGTAGCAAAATTTGGCTAGAGCAGGTAGTGCATGAAGGAGAGGACAATAAGATAGGGTTGAAAAGTAAGTTAAAGGGGGGCAGCTAGGTGGTGCAGTGGATAAAGCACCCGCTCTGGATTCAGGAGGACCTGAGTTCAAATGCAGCCTCTGACACTTGACACTTACTAGCTGTGTGACTCTAGGCAAGTCACTTACCCCTCATTACCCCTCAAAAAAACAAAACACACACACACACAAAAACCCCAACCTCCCCCCCCCAAAGTAAGTTAAAGTCCAATTTTGGAAGGTTTTAAATATCAAACCAAAACCTTTTTTAAGAAAAATTTTCTTTTATCCTACAGACCAGTGGTCTCCAAAATAAGAATCAGGGCACTTTGGGGGACTGTGGCCTGAGCCCAAGGACTGTGTGATCAAACAATTAGAGGATTGGAAAATGAGACACATTCTACCATTTAGGCAATAACAAATTCAAGGGTTTATCTCTGACAAACCACACATATCATTATCCCCCAATAGTCTTCAATCTATTCCCTCTGTCCCCTATTCTAGCCACTAATCTACTTTCCCAGTCAAACATTGAAACTTCAGGATAGTTATTACCTGCTATTCACCCACAGGGGCAAGTAACAGATATCATTGGGAAAATTCTGCCTCTCCCACTCACCTATACTTTCTCTTCTACCTTCTCTGTTAATCACTTTGTGGCTGTGACAGATCAACTTCAGATAGTAGACTTTGGTGTACCTGTGACTAGTAAGAGCCCTGCCTACAATATTTTTGTTTTAGGTTGAGACTTATCACAGATCTTATTACATTATTTTCCCCCCCAAACTCACTCTTTTCCTAAACTTCCCTCATACTGTCAAGGAAACCACTATCTTCCCATTCACCCACAACCTTGATGTCATATTTGACATTAAATTTGCCAAAGTTAGTTGCCAAGTCTTATCATGTCTACCTCTACTTCTTTGCTATCTGTCCCTTTCTCTCGAGTCAGCCACCAGCCTAATTCAGGTGCTTAGCAGATTTTACCTGGACTCCTACAACAGCAGTGATCTTAATTGGCTTCTTTGCTTGATGTCTTCCCTCTCCAGTTCATCCTTTATATAGTTGCCAAAGGAAAACCTGACAATGTCATTCCTCTACCCAGAATATTCCATTGGTTCCCTATTGACTCTAAGATCAAATATTTTATTGTTGTTGTTCAGTCATGAACCCATTTGCATTTTTCTTAGTGAAGATACTGGATTGATTTGCCATTTACTTCTCCAACTCATTTTACAAATGAGGAAACTGAGGCAGGTGGGGTTAAGTGTCTTGCCCTGGGTCACACAGGTATGGAGTATCTGAAGCCATATTTGAACTCAGGAAGACTCATCTTCCTGACTCCACGCCTGGCAAGCTACCCACCAAGCCACTTAACTGCCCTATTTAATCTTTATCTCATCCTTTTTAATGTTTGTGCAAGTTTTATATTCTACTTAATTATTAGCAGAGTAGCTCATGTATATAATTTCGGAATAGGATGAACATATGCATATTGGGGGTAGATAATCAAACGTTTTTAAGTGATGGGTTTCACAATCAGAAAAAGTTGGATTCCATTGCTATAGACCAGTGAAATGTACAAAATGTTTTTCTGTACAAGTGATGTGATCATAGCAATAGCAAGAGGGAGATTATTCAGTCATTAATATAAGGAATGGATCATAGAGGGAGCAGGACTAGAGTCCAGAATACCAGTTAAGAGGCTATTATAATATATAGTTCATTCAAGGCCTTTTATGATAAGCTATAATTCTTTGATGTTTTGCAGTCGTTTTTCAGCCATGTCCAATTCTTTGTGACCCCATTTGGAGTTTTCTTGGCAAAGATACTGGAGTGACTTATGTTTCCTTTTACAGCTCATTTTTACCAAAGAGGAAGTGAGGCAAACAGGGTTAGGTGACTTGCTCAGGGTCACACAGCTAGTATCTGAGGTTGGATGTGAACTAGGGTCATTTTGACACCAGGCTGGCACTCTATCCACTGCATGATCTAACTGCCCTTATTATAATTCTACATCTCAAATTTTATCTTGTACTACTCCCTCCCCCTTATTATATGCCCTAGACAAATCAGAGTATTCTGTCTTTGAGGCAGCTTTGTCCTTAAGGCAATTAGGTGGTATAGTAGATAGAGTGATTAGTCTATAGGTAAGAATACTTAAGTTCAAGTTCAGCCTTAGAGAGTTAGTGTGACTCTGGACAACTGACAATTTGTAACTGCCTCAGTTTTGTCAGCCTCTAAAAAGGAATCTTTAATAACACCTGAGTTCCAACATTGTTGTGAAGATCAAATGAGATATTTGTAAAGCACTTAGGATGGTGCCTTCACAACATGCCTGACACATAATAGGAAATTAATAAAAGCTCATTTTTTCCCCTTTCCCTTTCTTTTCCTCATTTTGAGAAGTCTGAGTTTCTCCTATGCTTTTTCAGCCTTGTTCGTTATGTTTGTTCCCTACTTTTTGAATGCCTTTCCTTCCCTCTTCTCACCTGTCAAATTCCTAGCTGTCAAAAAGTAGCTTAAATATAATTTCCTCCAATAACTTTCCCTGATCTCCATGGTTTGTCATGATGTTTTGCTCCCTTGAACTCACATGGCACTTTTCTTAATCCTGTCTACTATAACCATCCTCTATTGTTTTGTATTATATATGCCTCTATGTGTGTCAAGTTACCACTACCCCCCGCATTGTAAAGTACCTGAGACTAAAGAACTTGTCATATCAACTTTGTACCTCACCCATCACCTAGCACAGTTCTCTAAAGAGGGCTGGTATTTAATAAATATTTGTTGGATTGAATTGCTACAAAATTTCAGAGAAGCCAGGCAAAACAACCTATAGTATTAGAGCTGAGTCTTATAGATTTGGTGGGATTTTGATGTGTAGGGAGCACTTTCAGTTTGAAAAACACTAACTATACTATTTCTATTACCCCATACTCTATTGTGGTGTGACTAGAAGAAGAAGAAACCTTGGGAAACAGGATAAATTTTCTTTCAAATTTAAAATAAAATCCTTGGAAGAATCTCATTAATTTAAAATTTTCTCAGAGAACATTTCCTTCATGAAGCATTAAAAAATTAAATAAAAATAGAGAGAAATAGTACTTAATGTCTTTAGGAGAAAGTATCAACTTGGAATTGTCTCAGAGAAGACCTCATTAAGCTGTGTGATAAAGTGATTATTCTGTGTCACTTTCCGTAGGTTTTTAGCAATTATGTGGAATGTTTTTTCAGAATATTGCGACTTCTCTCTTTCTTGAACTTCCTTGATTTAGAGATTAAAATTCTGCTAGGAAAAGGTGAGGTACAAAGTGGTGTCAAATCTTGATTCACACATGCTAAAAATTCCACATCAGCTGTGACAAGATTTTGAAAGATGTCGAAGGCATTCTTGAGCATTTTCTCATAAATTAAGAGTGTTCATGACCCAATCTTTTGACAGTGCAATGAAAATGAAATTTTTCTCTCCCTAATTTTTTCACACATTTCTGAAAACACAATTTGAATGAAACTTTTCATATGAAATTGTCTAATTTGCCTCCCCTTCTTTTTTTTTTTTTTTGGCCTTTTCTTTTTGACATAATCTTTGCACTTATTGGCTCTTCTTAAAACTTCAAATAGAAAAATAGTCCATAGGCAGATTGCATAGCCAGCTGTCACATCCAGCTGGATCATAAGAGAGGATAAGACCCTTATAAGATGCTAGAATGACCAATCTAAGATGACATTAAGCTTTGGTCTTGTAATTATTAGTTGACTATCAACAGTTCAAGAGAAGTATACTTTCTTTGTCTAATGTTTTATTACAAGAAAAAGTACAGAGAGGTGTTTTATTTAATTTGAATAAAGAATAGATAATAGAGAGCTAGAATTTCTTAAATTAGCTACGTTTATTGTAGTTAGTACTATAGTTAATCTTCTTAATTTATCACTTAGTGTAGGGCAATTACCCACAATATGGAAATGAGCCAGGGTTATTGTATCACTGGGAGGTGATTATAACTTTCAAGTTAGATTTAAACCAGTACAGAATTATCTACACTTCTGCATTATCACTTAGTACAATATTTGCTACAGAGCTACCCTCTGAGTTCTGTGACATTTCAAAAGGTGGTCTTTCTGTCCTCTTATCAAACTAACTTTTGGTAAAAATGCTCTACTACCACTCTCCTACTGGGCATGATTAATACTGCTCTTAATTTAATTGAAATGGATTGATCAATAAGGTCAATTTTTATGGATTTATTCCTAACATCTGATGTGGCAAATCATCAATTATCATTATCTAAATTAACATGGATTACCATGAAGAGAGGGTAAATTGCTTTGTAGATTTCCTAAAGCAGAGCACATATCTAACTCTGTTCTATACACACAATTTTCAATACAATAACCTTCTGCATGTATTTTCTTTTGCTTTATATGCTGGGATTTCTTTCTTGATACACATAATGGATGTTCAGTTCAATAAGCATTTATTCAGCACTTAATGTGAAAGGCACTGCGGTCACAAAGACAGAAATGGAACAGCACCTTCCCTCAAGGACCTTATATTCTATATTCTTAAGTAGCCCATGCTGATACCTATAGCCATCAAAGGATGCTAAAAGGATGAGGTATTAGGGAATATAGATATAAAGCTATCTACGGAAAGCAAAAACAAAAACAACCTTAGGTCATTGGTGGCAACATTTCTAAAACATATAAATAGGGAGCGAGGAAGGAAGAAGAAAATCCTAGTAATTTTGCATTTGTGGAAAACAGCAGGCATTAATGATCTAGGGATGATTCAGGGGAGTTGTACTAGACCAATGTTTCCAGGTCAGTCTGATAGCTCAGGCTGGAGGCTGAAATAAAATGAGATACTTGTGGAGCATTTAGAAGGTAACAAAAGGAAGTTTACTTTAGAGGTAGCAGGAAAAGGATATTTGAGAATATGACCTTGTTTGAGTTGTATTGCTTCCCTGCTTCTGTGTTGTCCATGATGGTCCCTCATCAATCAGAAGTCTGAGAGAATAGAAGAAGAACCCCAGGAACCAGAAAGCTCCCTTAAGGACCAGAGTCATTAGTCCTGTGAGCCTGTGTTGCTTTTACATAGATTTTTGAGTTTCAGAAACTTTGGATCTTTTAGTTTTGTCAATAATACATCTCAGCAGATCACATCCCAAAGTTTATATTCTTACCATTCTTCCTTTGAAAACAATACTGTGAGTTTATTAAACATATAGAAGTAAACTATTCCTTTGTTTAATTTGCAGAAAGGTAGGCAAATCATTCTCTATTAAAATTGAATTACAAGGGGCAGCTAGATGGAGCAGTGGATAGAGCACCGGCCCTGGAGTCAGGAGTACCTGAGTTCAAATCCGGCCTCAGACACTTAACACACACTTACTAGCTGTGTGACCCTGGGCAAGTCACTTAACCCCAATTGCCTCACTAAAAAAAAAAAAAAAACCACAAAAATTGAATTACATGGGGCAACTAGGTGGCACAGTAGATAGAGCACTATCCCTGGATTCATAAGGACCTGAGTTCAAATCTGCCCTCAGACACTTAACACTTACAAGTTGTGTGACCCTGGGCAAGTCACTTAACCCCAATTGCCTCACCAAAAAAAAAAATAAAATAAAAAAATTGAATTACAAGGGGGCAGCTAGGTGGCATAGTGGATAGAGTACTGGCCCTGGATTCAGGAGGACCTGAGTTCAAATCCCACCCCAGACCCCTGACATTTATTAGCTGTGTGACCCTGGGCAAGTCAGTTAACCCCAATTGCCTCACCCCCCCCCAATTGAATTACCTCAGTCACAAAATTACTTTGCTTTTATAAGTTTAAGAATTTGTAACTGTTGATAAAACACTAGTTAGGCAGAACTGTGCAGAGAAGGAAGGAAGGAAGGAAGGAAGGAAGGAAGGAAGGAAGGAAGGAAGGAAGGAAGGAAGGAAGGAAGGAAGGAAGGAAGGAAGGAAGGAAGCAAAAGAAAGGAAAGAAGAACACTTTATTAAGCAATTTACAAATATTATCTCATTTGGTTCTCACAATTTTATAGTTGAGGAAACTGAGGAAAACAGTTATTAAATGAGTTACCCAGGGTCACACAACCATTATCCCAGGCTGGATTTGGGATCTGATCTTCCTGACTTAAGACCACAGTGTGCCTACCTACTGTGCCACCTACCTGCTGATAAGGTTAATTAGTGAGAGAACACATGCATAAACAAACATGCATAAACACCAGGGTGGGAAGTGAAGTCTACACTTTGCATTGCAAGGACTTCTGGAACAGCAAGGCAAAGAAATAAATATATCATAATGTCATAGATTTAGATCTGGAAGGCACACCAGAGATCATTGAATCTAACTCCTTCCTTTTACAGGTGATAAAACAGAAGCCCTGAGATGTCAAATGACTTTCTGGGACAGCTAGGTGGCTCAGCAAATAGAACACCTGACCTGGAGTCAGGAATGCCTGAATTCAAATCAGGCCTTAGACACTATACTAGCTGTGTGACCCTGGGCAAGTCACTTAGCCCTGTTTGCCTCAGTGTCCTCATCTGTAAAATGAGCTGGAAAAGAAAATGGCAAACTATTCCAGTATCTTTGCTAAGAAAACCCTAAATGCAGAGTTGGAAATGACTGAAAAACAACTTCTTGATCAAGTCCTGTGCTCTATTCACTTGCTGCCTCTTATTTTGGTGTCTCTTTTACATATGCCAGAAAGTATCTTCTTTAAGAATTAATTGAATTTGATGGCAAAGCATAAGAGAGGAACATGCTTATGGGAGGAATTAGTGTCAATTATCTTCTTCTACGTTCTTCCCTTGGAATTACAGATTGACCATGGATGCTCTAATTTGGGCCTAGTTTCATTAAATCTTGAGGAAAGTGCTTCCAGAATTCTTACTTTTTACAGTTTGCCATTCCTTGTTCTTCATGCCACCTCATATCCAGAACTCCATGCTTTCAATATTCCTGGACTATTCATCAATACTTATGGTGGTACCCTAGACAGCCCTTTCTCACCTATGCAGAACCATTGGCATCAGACTTCCCAATAAAAACTTACTTGTCTGATATATCTGATTAACTAGTCTGAACTAAGCAGAAAGCAGTTAAGGTTTTCATTTGGACTGGAACTTTTTGAAGACAATGTAAGAACAGAGAGTATGTATCTAATGACAAGCTCTGAAGGGGATGTGGATAGATATGCATCATCAAGGTAATTTTAAAATACCCTCTCAAAGGAGGTATCCTATCCATACTGGCTTTAGGTTGAAACTTAATATTATTTCCAGTTTGAAGTTGTACTTAGATCAATTAATAACTAACTTAATATGCCATAGTTATAACAACCAGTTGTAGAGGCAATCAGTAAGCATAGTAGCTAAAGCCCTGGTCTTAATATTAAAAAAAAAATCTGGGTGCAAGTCCTTCCTCAGATACTCACTAGCAGTGTGACCCTGAATAAATCCCATCACCTCTATCATTCTTAATTTTCTAATCTGTTAAATGAAGATAATAATAACATCTACTTCACAGGGTTGCTGTGAGGACCAAATGAGACAATATATGCATGATGTTTGGAAAACATTAAAATAGTATACATATATTAGCAATTATTCCAGAAAATATTCAAAGGTACACTAGATATGGTATAATATACATGTCCTTTGGGTTTGAGTCAACCAGTAACAGTCTTATTTCTGAATTCTTGAGACTGGTGTTTCTGAAAAAAAGCTGACAATATTTGCCGTGGGTATAATCTGTGTGCTGGTTTAGGTTTATGGACCTTCACCCTTAATAAGTGAGGACAACTGCTTGTTTTACAGTCAGCACTATGAGAAAAAGATAGCTTCCATGAATCCTTATTGTTTAATCTACATTTTTGCCCAAGAAGTGTCATATTGCTCCATTCCAATACATGTATTGTTCTTTATACCCACCATTCTATTTTTTTTCCTTTTATAGCAACTCCTGAAAGATCTTTCTTTCGGTCCATTTGTCTGTTGGCAAGCACCTCCTTTATTAATAATTTCCTTATGTACTTTTCTGTCAGTAGAAATGTGTTTTGTCAGAGTGACCTTTATCTTGTAGCTGTTCCCCAAACAGCTCTGGTTTCCATTTTGTGAAATCTCAGCTGTCATCAGGGAGCATTTTGGTCATAGGCTCTGAGCATACAGTGGGCAAAACAGATATGTTTTAAGGAGCCTTCTCATATTTCTATATCCTATCCTACTGGAGTGGATTTTTTATTATGGGCAAAATATATTTTAACACACAAAGTGGTAGAGCTGGAAAATTATAACATTTTTAGAACCCAAATGAAAATATCATATCCTTATTTTTACAATGTCTCTGAAAGCCGGATATTCAATCTCAAAGGAGTATTTAGGAGACAGAAGAAAACCTTAACAAGATGCAATATAAATAATAAAACTCTTCTTCTAGTAATTTACTTTTTTTTTTGGTAAGGCAATTGGGGTTAAGTGACTTTCCAAGGGTCACACAGCTAGTAAGTGTCAAGTGTCTGAGGCTGGATTTGAACTCAAGTGCTCCTGAATCCAGGGCCAGTGCTTTATCCACTGCGCCACCTAGCTTCCCCTCCTCCCGCCCAGTTAATTTACTTTTTTTGTTTGTTTGTTTTTTGTGGGGGGGTGTTTTGTTTTGCAGGGCAATGAGGGTTAAGTGACTTGCCCAAGGTCACATAGCTAGTAAGTGTCAAGTGTCTCACGTCAGATTTGAATTCAGGTCCTTCTGAATCCAGGGCTGGTGCTTTATCCACTGCGCCCCCTAGCTGCCCCTAGTAATTTACTTTTTTTTTTTTTAGTTAGGCAGTTGGGGTTAAGTGACTTGCCCAGGGTCACACAGCTAGTAAGTGTTAAGTGTCTGAGGACAGATTTGAACCCAGGTACTCCTGACTCCAGGGCCGGTGCTCTATCCACTGTGCCACCTAGCTGCCCCCCTAGTAATTTACTTTTGAGGAAGTTTCTTCAAAGCAAAACACTAGAAAATAGAATACTTTATACATACACATATATAATATATATACTTTAATACTTAAATCTACTAATAAACACTATGTTTTTAAAATATAATATCAGTGATATTCACATGACTCAATTTTCATTAGGGAGAAGAACCTGGAGAAGTAATTTAAAGAAGTTCAATTTTGTTGCAATAGTTATTATTTTCTCAATAGATGTAATTTTTATGAACCATGCTTGTTATATGACACAAATAAACTTACTAGGACACACCAAGAAGTTATATCTATACATACAACAAACATTTGTTTGCTTCTCTCTGTCATGCTTTCTACCACATCCACTCACAGTATAAGAACAGATGGCCAAGAGGTGAGTGGTGAAGGTCCATTAAAAACCAAATAAATCTCCAGCTCATAAAACTAGATATTTATTTTCTCTGGGGGCACCTCCATAGGCTATTTTAGGCAAAGAGGCTTTAATATGCTTTCATTTCTTCTGAGAGAATTAGTAGAGTAGCATATGTATGATATGGCAAAGGGAGACTAAAAAGGTTTGGTTATTGCCCAAAGGAGCAAAGTCATCCTAATTTTATCTCAGCATGACACTGATAATGAATATGTCACCAAAATAGGCAAAAATTGAATTTTGCTGAATAAACCATTATACCATTATACCAGTTTCTCATGGAAATCGTGGTCAACAATACATTGATAAATAAACATTTATTCAGACACTGTGCTAGGCACTGTGGACCCAAAGACAAAAATACCAATATGCTGTACCCCTTGTTTTCCTTTGTACATGAGTTATGTACTCCCTTGACAGGTCATTTGATTTTTAAACATTTTTATTTAAAGTTTTGAGTTCAAAATTTTATTCCTCCCTCATGTTATACATGTGTAATTATGTAAAATATTACTGTATTAGTTATGTTGCATAAGAAAACTCAAATAAAAGAAAAAATGAAAGAGAGTAAAAATAGCATGCTTCAGTCTGTGTTCAATTAATATCAGTTCTTTTTTCTGAAGGTGGACGATATGCTTCCACATTTCTCCTTTAGGATTGTCTTGCATCCTTGTATTGCTGAGAATAGCTAAGTCATCTACAATTCTTCATTGAACAATATTGCTTTTACTGTGTACAATGTTCTCCTGGTTCTGTTCAGTTCACTATACATCAGTTAATGTAACTCTCTCCAGGTTTTTCAGAAATCATCCTGCTTGTAATTTCTTATAGCACAATAATATTCCATTATGATCATATACCACAGCTTGTTTAGCCATTTCCCAATTGATAGACATCCCTTTGATTTCCAATGCTTAGTCACCACAAAAGAGCTGCTATAAATATTTTTTATACATAGGTTACTTCCCCTTTTTCTAAATTTGACTACTCATTTGAATAATTAATTTTTAAGTCAAAGTTTATGTGAAAGAAACATATGTTAGAATAAGAGGGAATACATGAGTATGCATACACATAAATAAAAATGGTAGGATTTAGTCTTTTTGACAGTATAAACTATTTTTGTTTTCTTTCTGTTCTTCCTTCCTTCCTTCCTTCCTTCCTTCCTTCCTTCCTTCCTTCCTTCCTCCTCCCTCCCTCCCTTCTTTCCTTCCTTCTCTTTCCCTCCTTTTCCTTCCTTCCTTCCTTCTCCTTTCCTTCTTTTCTTCCTTTCCTCTCTTCCTTCTCTTGCTCCACTTTTCTTCCTTTCTTCCCTTCCATCCTTCCTTCTTTTCTTCCTGCCTTTCCTTCCTGCCCTTCCTTCCTGCTCTTCTTTCCTACATTCCGTTCTTTCCTTCCTTCCTTTTTTCTTTGTTTGTTTTGCTCTTTCCTTTTTTCATCTTTGTGTCTATAGAACTTGGCACAGTGACTTATATATTTATTCCATAAATGCTGGTTGAATTTAATTGAATGTGAAGGCACAGAATGATGCAATTGGTTGATGTGCTTAGCAGAGTGCCTGCAACATAATAAGCACTTAATAAATGTTTATTGCTTGCTTGATTGATTGATTGAAGAAAAATGCAGTATAGAGAGACAGAACTCAGAAAAAGGTGGTAGGGAAGGGGAGCTTGTTGAGTATGATCTGTCTCAATCATGGATAAAGAGTAATTATATTCTTTATCTTAGAAAAATAATTTAGGAAACCTTAGGGAAGACTGTCCTTTGTAGACCAAACTAAAATAAAATGACTTTGTGACACGTAGAATTATTGTAAACTGAGATCAAATATTGATATGAAAATCAGTCTTCTTTCATTCCCCCAATGTGACCAATAAAAAGGTGGATTGCATGATTTGCTTCGTTTTGCTCTAGGCCTCTCCCTTTTTCTATTATAACAAAAGGTTTTCCTCATTATGGGAAGAAAGAAAAATAATTGTCTTTGATTTCTTTAAACTATGCCATTTCTGTACTTCTCACTACCTTTCTTTATTTTCTATGATTTCAGAACATTACAGTGACTCAAAGGTTCAGGGTCAATGATGTCCTTCCACATTGCCTTGTCACATCTCTGCAATAATTTCTAAAGGAATATTTAATGTTTAAAATCTATTTATAATTTCACTTAACCTAGTAATGCTTGCAGGATGCAAAAAGGCATTGGTAGGAAAACCCATTAACATATCCGTTATTATTTATCTTCTTTCATATATAGCAACTCGGCTGAAGTCTGAGCTTATGGTATCAATCTTTACCCAGCTCCCAAACTTGTATATCAATAAAGATTCTTGCAATATATACATTTTGGTAAATGATGGATATAATAAATGTAGTTAATCGCTATCTGAATATTGCAATGATGTTCAGTGGTGATTGAGTCTGAATGCTTTTGTGTACTTGATCTTTTGTGTGAAACTGTGAATATAGATTAAAAAATGTGAGTATCAGAGACTTTTGTGTTAGGTCATTCATTACATTTGAAAACTACATTTTCTATTAAGTAATTAGAGCCTTTTCACCTATGTCTTTGTCAGCCTGAACTTTCCCTCATCATCATCTTGACTATTTAATATTAAATGAGTGAAAATAATCTCAAAAGGTATGAATAATAATGGTAATATTTTTATATATCGGAAGACAAAAGCAGCATGGCAAACTCGATAGTCAGCCATAGAGTCAGGAAGTCTGGCTTCTGATTTACACTGTGTGACTCTAGATAAGTCCTACGCTAAGGCTTTACTTCTCCCAGGCAACTCTGTAAGAGTATAAGTTGTGGAGGAATTGTTAATATGCATTGGTGAAGGGTATATCCACAACTGAATTTCCGATATGAGGGAAAACATAAATCCAAACCAAAAACCAAGTTCATCTCTTTATTTTTAAATAGTATTTTACAGGTCAGGAGCACTTTTATCACAACAAATGGAAAAGGAAGCTAGCACAAGTGTTATTTCCCAATTTTGCTGATGAAGTTGACTCAGAAACTCTAAGTGACTAGCACAAGATCACTCAGACCCATGTCTTGTGACCAAAAGTCATATTGTTCCATGGTTTTCTTAGATGTCAATAATACAATTCTAATTTTTTTTTTACAAAGAAAAAAAAACTTACTAAAACAAAAAACAGTCTCAGAGAAGTTCAGTCTATCCCTGGATCATATGTGGAGAGATTCTATGGAAATGAAAATGACAAGATTCAGGAGCTGATTTGATGTATAAGTTTAGGAAATATGAGCAGTTGAGACTAATGGTAAGATTAAAAACATAGGTTGCTAAAAGAATAGTGGTGACCTTGAAAGAAATATAAATGTTAGGTAAAGGAGAGCGTGCTTTGGAGACAGGAGTGAGTTAATGAGTTCTGTTTTGGACATTGTGAGTTTAAAATGTGTTGAGGACTCCAAATTAGAGACATCTAATAGGCAATTGGTAAAGTGGGACTGGAGGTTAAGGATTTGGGGAGCTGTCTGCATAGATCAATTAGTCAATCAACAAGCATTTATTAAATACCTACTATGTACCATTTCTATGTACATCAAGTTTTGAGGATGCAACAAAAAGGTAAAAACAGTCCTGCCCTAAAGCAGTTCACATTCTA
Source organism: Dromiciops gliroides (assembly GCF_019393635.1). NCBI lineage: Eukaryota > Metazoa > Chordata > Mammalia > Microbiotheria > Microbiotheriidae > Dromiciops > Dromiciops gliroides. The sequence continues at coordinate 230,637,899 of NC_057862.1, read as the reverse complement.
CAAAATGTATGTTAATAGGGACTTAATAAGATACTAATTCCTATAAGATTGGAAGATAGAAGGTTAACTTAGAGAGGAAGACACTAGCAACCAAGGGGGGCTGAGAATAACATCCCGGAGAAGGTGAGATTTGGATTGAGTCTTGAAGGAAGCTAGGAATATTAAGATGTGGAAGTGACGAATGATCACCTTCTAGACAAGCTAGATAACCAGTACAAAGACATGGAGAAAAGAGATGGAATAGCATGTGTGGGGAACTGCAATTAGTTCACTATGGTTAGAGTACACAATTTAGGAAGAGGAGTAAGTATAAGAAAAGAAATATAGGAAAGAGCCAGTTTATGAAAAAAACTTCAAAGGCAAACAAAGGGATTTATGTTTGAACATAGTGGTAAAAAAGAGCCAGTTGTGTTGATTGAATAGAGAAAGGTGGGATAATCAGAGCTATGATTAAGAAAAATCATTTTTGTGGCCATATGGAGAATGGCTTGAAGTAAGTACAGACCTAAGGCAAGTGTCCAATTAAAAGGCTACTATAGGGGGCAGCTAGGTGGCACAGTGGATAAAACACCGGCCCTGGATTCAGGAGGACCTGAGTTCAAGTGCGACCTCAGACACTTGACACTCACTAGCTAGGTCACCCTGGGCAAGTCACTTAACCCTCATTGCCCCCCCCCCCCAAGGCTACTGTAATAGTCCAGACAAGAGGTAATGAGGGTCTGAACTAGGATGGTGTCTGTCTTAGTGAAGAGAAGGAGACAAAGCCAAAAATGGAAAGATCTGGCAACGTATTGGATGTATATATATATGAATCACCCATAGATTAATGATCAAATAATATTCGTTTTTAGGCAACTAATTATTTCCTTTTCATTTAACAAACATTTATTAAGAGCCAACTATATGTCAACCATTATGCTAGGTGTCAAGGTTATAAAGACAAAAACCAAAATGCTCTCTCCCTTCCAGAGGTCTTCATTCTACCAGAGTCAAAGGTTTTGTACTCAGATGAGTAAACACAAAATTATGCAAAATGAATACAAATAATATCTTGAGAGGAACACTAATAACAGGAAGAGCGGATCAAGAAAAGACTTCCTGTATGAGGTAGCATTGAACTAAGTCTTGAAAGGAGTTGAATTTTGGGAAGTGAAGGTTAGAAAGAAAAGTATTCCAAGTATTAGCCTGTGTAGAGGCATAAATGTAGAAGAGGGATCATCTCGCTCTTTGAAAATCTTTAAACAGAGCACAGATAGCCATTAGTCAGATATATTTTAATGAGTAGTTCCTTTTGTGTATGGGTTGGACTAGATGGCTATTTGAGATCTATTCCAACACTCAAATTTGATGATTCTGTAATGTACAAGGAACAGTAAGTTGGCCAGTTTGGCTGGTATATAGAATCTGAGGAGAAATAATGTGGGAGCAGCTCGGTAGTACAGTGGATAAAGCACTGGCCCTGTATTCAGGAGGACCTGAGTTCAAATCCGGCCTCAGAACACTTGACACTTACTATCTGTGTGACCCTGAGCAAGTCACTTAACCCCCATTGCCCTGCCCCTCCAAAAAAATGTGAGTGCTGTCTGCAAGGATAAGTGGAAAGGGCATTAAATGATAACAAGAAGTGTTTATGTCCTAGAGGAAACAGGGAACCACAAGGTGGTTCAACAAAGTGGACCACTTGTTTTGTCCAACAACAAGAAGGACAGGCTTGTGCTTCAGAAATTAAAAATAATGGCAGATGAATGGAACATATATTTGGGAGAGAAGGGCTGGATGCATAATGATTCATTGGGAAACTATTGCGATAGTCCAAGTGAGAAGTAATGAGGTTCTCAACCTGGGTACTGGCCACATAAGTAAAAAAAAGGGGAAGTATAGAAAAGATCGTTTCAATGTGGATATAGGAAATATGAGAGAGAGTGCAAAGAATTATGGATGACTGAAGTTATGAAAATGACTGCCTACAATGATGGTCATACCTTCAATAAAAATGGTAATATTTGAAAGCAGAAAAGGGTTTGGGGGAGAGTGAAGGTGGCTTTTTGGCTGGGTTGAGTTTGAAATGCCTTTCAACTATACCAGCTAAAGAAGGCTAGCAAACTATTTGAAGTGTGGGGCTGGAGTTTACAAGAGAGATGAGGGTTGACTATATAGCTATGAAAAATGTCTATATAGAGATGATAGATAAACCCATTTGAACCAAGAAAGACTGTAAAAAGAGAAGAGAAGGGGAGCCCGGGATAGAATTCTGGGATACACCCAACCAAATGAAGACATGAATAAAGATCCAGTAAAGGAGAGTGAAGATGAATCACTAAACAAATATAGTCATTACCAGGAGAGAACAATGTCACAAAAACCCAGGAAGGAGAGATTATCCAGGAGGAAAAGAGAGGTCATCAGATGTTTCAGAGAGAGAGAGAAATAAGGAAGCAAGACACAGACTTTGCTTTATGACTGCAACAATGTTAACACCAATTCATTTATCCAGTTTTCTCTTTATTAGTTAATAGCTACTACCACACAGAGTGGACCGCACAACAAGCATTGTATCCTCCTAGAGATGACCTTACAATAAAGACTATTTTGATGCTCCCAAACTTCGATACAGTCTGTTCAACAGCATTATTCCCTTAGGACATTAGACTGAGTCCAATTTTCTCAGTCTGATATTTCAGAAGATCTTGTTACTTTCATTTTCCGGAGTAGAGATTATTTTTATGGATGGAAGGTACAATGAAGCAACTGCAGGCAGTTCATTTACCTAAAGATGAGACCTCAAGAGGATATGAGATATATGTTCAGGATGGTTCACTGCTTATTGCTGGATATTTGGAATGACCATTTTGTCCCCAAGTGTCATAGCTCTCAATGAACCATGCAGATTAACCCAAATAATTACTGATAACATTTTAAAGTTTGGGACCCTGTGCCTTAGAATTTTGCAAAATATTTTTTTCTTTCTATATGTTTCATCCTTTTCTGTTTATTTCCTCTAGTCTTCCAGCCTCCCCCCCCAAAAAAACCCCCACTTAGTTTCTATGGAAACATCTATGTTATTCATGTAGATGGAGGTTAGTGGCATCAAGCTGCATGGAAAATAGTCAGTTTGTGCTGGGGTTTTGAAGTAGAGGCTCAGGTCCCAGAAATATAGAAAATTATAAGATAGTTCTTGTGACAGTGGCTATACACAGCATGTCAGTTATTCTTCAGCTAAGCAAAGGCTCTTGGGAGGTGAGCCCTGACACTTTTATCTTCCTACAAGCCAAGCCTCAGTGTCCTCAAATTAAACAAAAATAATGGAAAGTTTTGTTCCTGAAGTCCTCAAATAGGAAAAGAAGAAAAAAATATGCTAAATGTAGTAACAATGCCTTTTGGATATGTTTGGCTTCAGATAGACAGTATCCTTTCTCTTATTGCTAAGGCTGGATTTATTAGGCTGGCATTAGGGGGAAAAAATTTAAATCTTTCTTCTTATCCATTATGGATTATTCCTTGTTGGCCCAGTGACCATCTTATCCTTGTCATAGGTGGATGGGAAGGTCAGTCATTGTGATCCTTTCTTTATAATATGCCTCAGAGAATTACAGTAGCAGCAAAAAAAGAAATTGTGTTTTTGTTATTCCCTGAAAGGTGACAAAGGGAGAGAATATGAGACTTTGTTTCAGTAACACATTAGGACTTGGAAAGAGGCTAGGGATACAATTCCTATAATATATGACATATATATATATATATATATATATATATATATATACATATATGTATATGAGCATTTATGTATACATATACACACATATTTATATACATATACAATATACGTATATGCTACCTTGCTTTAATTTAAATAACTACATATGTTTAAGGCATTATTCTTTTTATAATCCCATTAGCCTCAATGAGAGAACATTTGTATTAAGCTCTATAATTGAAAATGCCAAATGCCTATTTTCATTTACAGATTTTCTTTTAGGTCTTAGGTGGCAATGATACAAGTCCACTAATGCAATGTACAATGTTTTCCTTAGCTTTGTAGGACAAAAGCTCAGGAAGTCAATTATGTTTCATTCAATTCTCTAGTAGGTGGAAGTCACCTTTAGGAGAGATGGAAGGGTTATAGAAAGCAGGGCTGCTGTGGATGACTGTTCAGTGAAGACTTGCAAGAAAGGCAAAGGCAGCATGGTACAGTGGGCTTAGGCTTGACCAATGTGTGCCTCAAAAAACTCCTTATCCTTAGGCAGATACAGTGGATAGAACACCAGAACTAGATTCAGAAAGACTAGAGTTCAGATATGACTTGAGAGACTAAGCTGTGTTACCCTGAGCAAGTCACTTAACCTCTTCCTGCTTCAGTTTCTTCAGCTGTGAAATGGAGATAATCACAGCACCTACCTCACAAAGTTGTGAGGTTCAAATGAGATAATATCTTTTTTTTTTTTAGTGAGGCAATTGGGGTTAAGTGACTTGCCCAGGGTCACACAGCTAGTTAAGTATTAAGTGTCTGAGGCTGGATTTGAACTCAGGTCTTCCTGACTCCAGGGCCAGTGCTCTATCCACTGCGCCACCTAGCTGCCCCAAGATAATATCTTAATAAATGTTATTCCTTTCCCTTCACAAGCTAGTTAGAAAGAATCACGATAATTTTGTCAATGGACTTTTGCTCTCTCTTTTAGGTACAGACTTATTGATGTAAAATAATTTCCATTTCTCATTTCTGGGCCTTTCTACAATCTGTATTTCCTCTCCTCCTTCTGTCTTGAAATACTCTTCTTCCTCATTCCAAGCTCTTGGAAACCTTTGATCCCTTCAAAGGTCTATTCAAGTGTTACTGCCTAAAAGAGGCCTTTCCTGACCTCATGGTGTTGGAACAAAAGGAAGGAAATCCATCAAACAGTAAACGGCCACGTGCTAAATATTGTACTAAGCACTGAGGATACGAAAAGACTTAATAGACAATTCCTACCCTCAAGGAGCTTACCAATGGGTTTGACAACATATAAACAAATATATACAAAGCAAACCATTTATGGATTAAATAGGAAATAATTAACAGGTAAACCACTGGAATTAAGAAGGGTTAGGAAAGGCTTCCAGTAAAAGATGGGATTTTAGTTGTGACTTAAAAGTAAGTCAGGGGGGCAGCTAGGTGGTACAGTGGATAAAGCACAGGCCTTGGATTCAGGAAGACCTGAGTTCAAATGTGACCTCAGACACGTGACACTTACTAGCTGTGTAACCCTGGGCAAGTCACTTAATCCCCATTGCCCTGCAAAAAAATCCCCCAAAACAAAACAAACAAAAAAAACCCCCTAAAAGTAAGTCAGGGAAATGAGTAGACAGAGCAGAGGAGGGAGAGAATTCCAGGCATGAGGGAAAGAGCCACAGAGAAGAGCCAAATCTTAGAGATGGAGTGTCTTGTTCATGGAGTAGCCAGGAGTCCAGTGTCACCAGATGGAAGAATACGTGGCAGTAAGTAAGGTGTAGGGAGATGAGAAAGGTAGGAGGGGCTGGGTTATAAAGGGCTTTAAATGCCAAACATCATTTGGAATTTGATCCTGGGGGCAATAGGGAGTCATAGGAGTTCATTGAGTAGAGGAGGGGGAGGGGTGACATTCGACCTTAACTTGAGGCAAATCACTTTCTTTGCAGCATGGAGGATAGATGGGCATAAAGTGAGAGTTCAGGTAGGCAGACGCACCATCAGGATGTTAAAATAGAGGTGGCAGTGTTAGAGGAGAGAAGGGGCTATTTCTAAGAGACATTGCAAAGGTGAAATCAACAGGCTTTGTCAATGGATTGGATTGTGGGGGGGTGGGGTGAAAGATAATTAGGAATCCAAGATGACTCCTAGGTTGCAAGCCTGAAGGACTGTGATGATGGTGTTACCCTGTACAGATAAAGGGAAGATAGGAGAGGAGAGGTTTAGAGAGAAAAATAATGAGTTCCATTTTGGACATACTGAGTTTAAGAAATAAGCATTACTTAAGTGCCTACTATATACTAGGCACTGTGCTAAGCACCTGACAAATCCTATTTCATTTGATCCTCACAACAACCCCAAGACATAGGTTATTACCGCATTTTATGATTGAGGAAACTGAGGCAGAGAGGGGTTAAATGACTTTCCCAGAATCACACAGCTAGTAAGTATCAGATGCCAGATTTGAGTCTTCCCAACTGCAGGACTATCACTCTATCTACTGAACCATCTTGCCATCTTTAGTCAGCTTATTTGTTCCCCCAGCCAAAAATGACTTTTTTATATATTTTGTATGTATCTCATATTTATGTCTTTGGATATATGATATTTCCCCACAATAGAATGTAAGCTTCTTGAGGACCTAGGATATTTGAGAATTTGTCTTTCTTTTGTGTTCGTTAAGTTGAATGAAATCCCATTGCATTTTATAGGTGTCTTTCCCTACTTTTTTTCCCTAGTTATTATTGTTACTACAAATTGTGTACTTGATTGCCTGATGAGTTTTATTAATAGGTAGTTTTTAAGGAGCCCTTGGCAGATGCTTGTTTTTTTATGGGCATATTTCACTCAAATACTTAGCTTGGAATAAAAGGGCCTTTCTGTTTTATATCCCCATAGGAAATAACAGGAACATTCTCAGAAAATCTTTCTTTGAATATTAATCAGTTCAACAGCAAGTTACTAAGTTTCTTGGCTGTCCCCCATACCTGAAGTATTTTACCTCCTTATCTCTGCCCCTTGACCTCCCTGACTTTCTTCAAATCTCATCTAAGATCATACCTATAAGAATCCTTTCCCTACCTCCCTTAATTCTATTCACATCCCCCGCTGTTAATTTCCCCCCTCCAATGTGTCCTGTGACACATATAGCTGTGTATATGTTGTCTCCCCTGTTAAACTGTGAACTCTTTGAGAACACAGACTATCTTTGGCTTTTCTTTGTATCCCCAGCACTTAGCACAGTGCATGACATATAGTAGGTGCTTAATGAATGATTATTGACTGACTGCCATTTAGAAATAAAAGTGCTTGATGGTGGAGGGAGACAAAAGAAATAAGACCCCTTCCCTGTCCTCATGGAGCCTAATATTTATTAGGGATTATACACAATTTTTATAAAGCAGAAGTTGGCTTTTTCTTTTGGCAGGGAGCTTTGGGGATATTGCAGTATAGAAATTCCTTTCCTCCCTAGAGTTGCCTGAATTACTGAGAGTTTAAGTGACTTGGCCATAATCACATATCAAATATATGTCAGAGGCAGAAATTGGACCCAGGTCTCCATAATCCCAAGACTGACTCTTTAATTAGCAGAAGGAAACATAATGCAATCATAAAGAAGGCATAAAGTGCTATATGAAGTCCCAAGAAGGAAAGATAGTTTTTGACTGGCAGATTCAGGGGTCTCAGGAAAGCCCTCATCAGGGAGCTGGGTCTTGAAGGGTAGGAAGATTTTAACAGGCAAATACTAGGCGGGAGACAATGTTTTACATGCTTCGACCTTAAATAGGCGAATGGGATTAAACTTTGAATTTCTCTTAGGCATGTATTTCCATGGTGTTGATGCTTAGCAGGACAAAGAAAGGGTCATAAATGCACAGCATGGAACTCATGTAACTTAGTAAAGATCTTCTAAGTAATTATAATAAGTCTTTTAAATGGCGCTCCCCCTTCATCCCTTATTGAGTCTCAAAAGGTGATTACATAAATTTCAGAGAAATCCATCATAGGTTAGTTCATTTTCTTTCTAGATAAATGTGTTTTTAGGAGGGCATAAGAAATTTCAGAGGCAGTAGTAACATTGCTAAGCTTTTATTTCTATCTTTATTTAAATGATGAAGGGCTGCAGGTTGAGGAAACTTTCAATAGAAGCATCCCCTTTACCTCTATAATTTAATGCCCTGCAATTGTAATGGGTATTTCTAAGGCCAATTACCAAGTGAAGAATATTGGAAGACCCATAAAGGAGGATGAATAAAAGTATGGTAAGAAACAGAAAGGGAGATTGTGCAGTCCTACATTTCTTTAATTATGAGTTGATGAGAGGATCCAATAATTTAATCAATATTTAAAATTATGCTGCAAGAGGTAGCTGGGCTGCATAGAGTATAGAGTGCAGGACTTGAGATCAGGAAGATTTGCTATTGGCATTTATGAACTACTTAACAATAGGCAAATTTTAGACCCTGTCTGCCTCAGTTTCCTCTTCTATAAAAAAGAGATTAATAATAGAACTTCCCACATAGAGTAGTTGAGAGGATACTATGAGATAATATAATATTTATAAAGTGCTTTGCAAACCTTCAAGCTCTATATAAATGGTAGATATACAGCAACAGTCAACTTTTGATTTTCTTCACTCAAGGAAATATGACGTGAAAAGGACTGAGTTTTATACTATCAGATGTGATTTCAGGGCACTGGGAAAATTCCTTTACCATTTTTTCCACCTATTTATTGTTTACCCCTATTTAATCAGCAGCCATTGTCACTTTGCTTTCAAAGTCTTTCCTTGTATTATTACCTCCTCTGTTGATTCTTATTCAAAAATACAACCTGTGGCACAATTGAATGGGAGGGGAGAAAAATTCTCTTCCCTCCTGATTCAATGTATCAATGGTAAAGATTGCTCTGTGTGTGTGTATGTGTGTGTGCGTGTGTGTGTGTGTGTGCGAGAGAGAGAGAGAGAGAGAGAGAGAGAGAGAGAGAGAGAGAGAGAGAGAGAGAGAGAGAGAGAGAGAGAATCTGTGAAATTCCTCAAGGGTTGAGGAGGGCTGTTCATTTCTTATTTGAAGGTTTTGTTTCTTCTTCTAATGCATGCCTGTCTCATAGAAATATCACTTTCGGCTATTATTAATCTTTTTCAGAGAATGTGAGGGTATTATAGGCCATTTTATAATGCAGTGGGAAAAGAATGTGAAGTTGCTCTGTATGGGAAGTAGGGAGAACAAGATATTAATCAGGGAAGCCATAGCATGAGAAACATCACGCTTTATTTAGAGGAGGGTTTGAGGGCAACATAATCCCCAAGGTATTATTTAAATATTTTTAACATATGAATATAAAAATCTTTGAATGTAAGCTTCATAAGGACAAGGATTATTTAGGCTTTTGTTTTTATATATCTGATGCTTTGTATGTTTTTGGCATCTGAAAAGATATTTGAAATTGTTTTCCAGAGTCCAAGTCCAGCATATCTACACTACACTAGGAGATGTATTCTCTCCATCAATGGATCAATTGCAAATAGAAATGGGCCACCACTATGTACATAAGGATCCCTGCAGGCCACATATTCACTTAGAAAACCACATATTAACATTATCTTTGTTGTATTGTATTTTTACTTATTTTGTAAAATATTTCCCGCTTATATTTTAACCTGGCTCAGCTGTACTCCAGAATGCTGCAGGCCACAATGGAGCTATTTTTGACACCTCTGCTCTAGGCTACAAGAGGCCAAAAGTAGGAAGTCCATACTTGTTGAATAGAAGGGAATTATTTTGAAATTAAGGCAGCAGAAAACTACAAAGGAAACATATGTATATACACACACATATGCATGCACACATAGATACAGATGCACACACACACACACACACACACACACACAGCCCTATCTCTACCACTTATACACTGAATCAGGAGAGAAGAGAATTATTTTTCCTTCCTATCTGATTGGGCCACAGGTTGTTCTTATGAATAAGAGTCAACCAAGAAGGTGATAATATAAGGAAAGACTTTGAAAGCAAAGCAGTGACATTGGCTGCTGATTAACTAGGGATAATTTGCAAGTGGATAATTAGAAATTGACTGTAGCATGACACCTTTGAATATAGTTTAATGTAGCATTCTCTTTTCATAGATGTGGTTAAAGTTCAGTGGCCCTGATTATGCTGTGAGAAAAGAGCTACTCAGTTCTCTTGGAAGGTTCATTGCTTAAGTTACTGTGATATTATTTTTCATCAAAAATGTTATTCTTATGAACAATTTCTTCTCCCTACCGGGACCGAAAATTCTAAAGAGCATTAAATGCTAATGCTAGCTTCTCTTCAGATATTTGCTAATTAATTTACACACACACACACACACACACACATATGTGTGTGTGCGTGTGTTATTACACCTGCCAACGCATATGTGTGTGTGATTACATAATTATAATTATTGAGAAAGAGTGGGAAGTAGGGTCTGAAGGCATGATTTCATGATTATAGCAAACTTTTGGTGGTGATATAGTGGATAGAGTACTGAACTTGGAATCAGGAAAACATAGGATTAAAACCCACCTCAGATACTTAATAGCTGAGTGATCCTTGTCAAGTCATTTAAACTTTTTTTTTTTTTGATCTCTTAAACCTCAACTTCCTCATCTATTAAATGGGAAGTTGGGGGAGGTATACTTATGACTTTAGGGCAGCTAGATGGCACAATGGATAGAGTGCTGGGCCTGGAGGCAGGAAGACTCATCTTCCTGAGTTTAAATCTGGCCTCAGACACTTACTAGCTATGTAACCCTGAACAATTCACAACCCTATTTGCCTCAAATTCCTCATCTATAAAATGATATGGAGAGGGGCGGCTAGATGGCGCAGTGGTTAAAGCACCGGCCCTGGATTCAGGAGTACCTGAGTTCAAATCTGGCCTCAGACACTTGACACTTACTAGCTGTGTGACCCTGGGCAAGTCACTTAACCCCCATTGCCTGCAAAAAAAAAAAATGATATGGAGAGGGAAATGGCAAATCTTTGCATTATCTTTGCCAAGAAAACCCCAAATGAAGTCACATAGTAACAACTCAACCATAAGGAAAATACAGATATAAATGATTCTCATTCCTGACAATACTAAAAATAATTCCTATGATAGTTTACTGAATTAGCAGTAACTGCTTCTCTGCCTTCTTAGCCTCCTTCCCAACTTCTCATTCCCAACCCACCAAGTTAAACAAACAATAGTTTGTACCATGTCTGCTCAATTCCTTGCTCAAAAGATAGTGTAACATCCCCAAAATGAATGGGCCTGATAAAAAGAGAAAACATGCCTGATGACTATATGGAGCAGTGTCCTGTTGGTTGAATCAAATGCTGGTTGAATCGAATTGACTGGGAAATGTGAAAATTTCAGCAAAACAGCGTGTTTGATACACACAGTTAATTTTGACACTAATGACTAGCTATGAAAAAGAAAACAATTTTTAGCTTGTTTGTAGGTATCCAGATTCCTCCAAGTTAGAGTTATCAGGAAGAAATTGGGTATAGCAAAGTTTCTAAAATATGATATTATATCATGGTGGAATTAACATGGTGACCTGGAGTCAGGAAGAACTCTAGTTTAATCCTTCAGCAGACACTTACTAGCTGTATGAACCCGGGCAAATCACTCTGTTTCTCTTGGCCTCATTTTCCTTATCTGTACAAATGGGACAATAGCATTCAGAGGGGTTTTTTTTTGTTCTTTTTTGGGGGAAGGAACTCAAGATAGCTTATGTAAAGTGCTATTATTATAACTTATTTTTGTTTAAAGACAAGTTGTCATTTCAAAAGCAGTGAGATTCTTCAGGTAAGATATTTACCCAATTCTCTCCCCCTCCCAGTCACTCCCCCAAAAGTACATATATTTTGAGTGATCATCACTGCATTGCAAATAATAAGTGCTCAATAAAAGTTTGTTGAATTGATTTGATTAGAAAAGTAGTCTGAACGATTGTGCACACATTTTTCAGATAACTGGGCAAAAGAAAACATTTAAATATAATTAATTCAAAGGTAGAAGCAGAGAAACAGGAAAGAAAACACTTTTATTTAGGGCTTCACCATTCATTTCTAATATAAGCTCAAATAAATTTCTTGGCCTCTCTAGGCCTTACTTTCCCTGTCTATAAAATGGACATGATAATCTGCCTTGTTTACTTTTCAGGGTTAAGGGAGAGCAGGTTGCATATGATTGAACACTTTGAAGATCACAAAGAATCCTCCCTGAAAAATGTGTTGCCCCATATCCACAGAATATCCAGACTGAGAATTGATCCTTTGCACTTTTAGATTGACTGAATCCTTAGAACTATTGAGGGGGGAAAATGGAAAGGAAAAAAAGAAAACCCTGAGTATCTTTACATAATTGTAGAGGAAGGAAAAAATTACATGTGACAGCTGCCAAGAAATCAAACCCAGAAAGCTTCTCCAGCATGGACACAGAGAAGGGGGCTCATCATTTCATTACCACTTTTCAATTGTCTTGATTCACAGATTCTTTGCACAGTTTTGGCAGTAGCTTGTTACCTTGTCATGACTGAATTAATGGAACTGAAAGGCATCTGCCTTTTTTCTGGGAAAGTTCCTGAAGGAGCCTTTGGCTTGTAGTGTCTGATTGGAGCAGGATCAGAGATAATGACACAATGTGGGGTATTCCTAGAATCATGATAGTAAAGGGGTGTGTCAAGACAGAGAGGGGAGTTTTCCTAGGATTATGATAGATGAGAAAAGTATGCGGGCAAGTATTAGTTCATATTTTCAACTCTGCCTCAAGCCCTTTAGAATTATCCTTTTTAGTGTTTTTAAACACCTTACCTAATTTAGTTTTACATGTTCTAAGGCTTTCTGAAGTTTACCCAATGAAATAGTGGCATAGTTTAATAGATGTCTTCATCATCTTGACTTTTCTGGATTCTACCTCATTTCTCCTCCTGCTCCATCCTCAGGTCCCTTTTACTCCCTTGGGATTAACTGCTTCAAGGGTATTATATAATTAATGTTACATTCTTTTGTATAATTATCACAATGGTTATAGTGATGATGAAGGTGATGGTGGTGATGCTGATGATAACTATGGCTTTCAGGAAGGGCCTCATTAAAGAGGATGCACATGATCTTATTGTTAAGATGTTAGGGATTCTACCAGAGAAAATGAGGAATTTAAATCCAGGGTCACATAACTACTGGGGCTGATACATGAACTTAAGTGATTTGACTCTAAGTTCATTTGACTCGAGGCTTTGGGGGAACTTGGTGCTTCAGTGAATTGGATAGAGTTAGCACCAGGCCTGGAGTTAGAAAGACCTGAGTTCAAATCTGGCCTTAGACACTTACTAGCTGTGTAACCCTAGGCAAGTCACTTAACTCTGTTTCCCTCAGTTTCCTCATCCATAAAATGAGTTAGAGAAGGAAATGGTAAACCACTCTCATATCTCAACCAAGAAAACCTTAATTGGAGTTACAAAGAGTCAGATGCAACTGAAATGATGAAATAACAGTGACCTTTAAAATTTTCAGAACTTCTTACACAGATTATTTCATTTGAACCTCACAACAATGATGAAGTAAGTAATATAGATATTATTGTCTCTATTTTATAGATGAGGAAACTGAGATTCAGTTGTGACTTCCTGTGGTCACACAATTAGTAAGTATCAGGGATAAGATTAGAAGCTAGCCCTCTTGACTACAAATTCAACTATGCTGCTCCTCAGTGCACTAGCCCCAGGCCTTGAGTGATCTGTACCCACTGCTATATTTATTCTTGATTTCAAAGAACTGGAACCTCTAGTTAAATAAATAAGGAAAGAAAAAAATAACTAGATTCTTTGCAACAGTTTGGGGGATAGGAAATGGAAGGTAGGGATGGTAAAGTGTTTGTGATAGTTTAAATAATTTTCTTCATCTCCTCTGATCTCCATAGTTTAGAAAGGTTTCTGCTTTTCCCTCCTCCTTAAAAAGAAAAAAAAATCCAAACAGAAAAAAGATCTGTGCAGACAAATTATTCCTGTAAAATGATGCCCTAAAATGGATTTTATTTCAAAGGAGCACTTGTTATAGCACCACTCCAAACAGATAGGACGAATGATATTTTGATTCCAACTCCTGCATAGAATATCTTAGTGCCTTTCAATTGCTTTAGGGAGCTTGCAACAATGAAATTCTGTTAAATCTAACACGATTTTAAACTGTTCCTTGCCCATATTCTGATAAGAAATTTATCCTAGCACAGGTTTATCTCTGTTGATAATGGGCTCCGTGGCTGTAGGGAAATGTTGATACAGTATGCTGGCATCTCTCATTTTGACATCTACTCTTTAGTAGATGAAAAGAAGAATGGACGCTGGGGTGCTATGTTTGAGCAGAATGTCAACAGTTGGAATGCAGGACCTGTTGGGTGACAATCTGTGCCCTAGCAAAGTTTACATCTCTATACTTTCTTTTTTTTTAATCTCTTCTTTCATTTCATACTCTGTTGTAGTTGAATGAGCACTATACTTGTGGTCAAAAGATTTGAGTTCAAATAAAAGTTCTACCATTTGATAATATGATGGTGTTGGTAGTGGTGGTGGCAGTGGTGGTACATAATGTTTATCTAGCATTTTAACCTTTGCAAGCCCTTTTACAAATAGCTCATTTTATCCTTATGACAATTATGTGAGACAGGTGCTATTATTGTCCCCATTTTAAAGACAAAGAAACTGAGGCAGGCAGGTAACAAGTGATTTGTTCTGCTATTAAGTGTCTGAGGATGGATTTGAACTCAGGACTTCCTGATTCTAGATTCAATACTCTATTCACTCAGCCACCTTCCTCCCTCTACTAGCTAGCGCTTGTGACTTTGGGGAAGCCAATTAACTTCTCTGAGTCTCACTTTATTTCTAAAATTATGACAATGGTATTTTTATAGTACCTCTCTCACAGAGTTGTGGTAAGAAATTTGGATTGTAAACTATAAAACACTAAAAATGTGTGATATGTTAATTATTTTAAAACAGCCCCTTCTTGATTGTTTCTGTTTCCCTGATTTTCTTACTTTTCTATACTTATCATTCTCCTCCCTCTAAGGTTGCAAGTTCTTTAAGAATGGTGAATATGCCATCTTGCATTTTTTATTCAATGTGTTTTGCATGTGTGTTTTGCATACGGCATACTTCATGGATCTATGATTTCATCAATATTAGTCTGTATATTAGTCTTCAATCCCTGGACTATATTTATTAAGTGCTTATTGTGTAAAGAACACCATTGAAGACTTGAGGCTTAGATAAGTTATAGAATCAAAGATTTACAGCCTAAAAGAACTTCAGAGTTGATCAAATCTAACCCTCTTCATTTTACCAATTGAATCCAAGAGAGGATAATGGATTTGCATGAGGGCACAGAATTATTAAATATCCGAGGCAGAATTTGAACTGGGGTCTTCCTTACTGGAAATCCAATGTTCTATGCACTTTAACATAATATGCTCTGCCCCTAAGGAACTGCTTCATAGTAACTGATCAGTCTCTGAGACAAGAAAGAGAATGAGAATTCTAAATTTCTCTGAAGCAGCTGGTCTCAACTTGAAGAGGGAACTGGGCCTGGAGTCAAGGAGATTTGAGTTCAAATCTAGTCTCAGATATGTACTAGCTATGTGACACTGGGGAAAATCACTTAATGCCTATTTGCCTTAATTTCCTCTACTATAAAATGGAGATAATTCTTGCACCTAAGTCACAGGGTTGTTGTAAGGATGAAATGAGAAAACAGTTGTTAAAAATGCTTAGCACAGTGCCTGGAATATGGCGCTATATAAATGATAGTGATGATGATTTTTTAGACCTACACACTTTATTCATCTGAGGATGATTTGTATGAATGGGAAATTTCTTAGGAATATGTTTGTCTTTGCCAATATTGGGTGCATTTTATTTTATTTTATTTTATTTTTTTAGTGAGGCAATTGGGGTTAAGTGACTTGCCCAGGGTCACACAGCTAGTAAGTATTAAGTGTCTGAGGCCAGATTTGAACTCAGGTACTCCTGACTCCAGGGCTGGTGCTCTATCCACTGCACCATCTAGCTGCCCCCAGGTGCATTTTTTAAAAAAGGTTTATCTGTATGTATAAAATTAAAGTTATCTTGTAAGTGACTTAAAGGTAAATAATAAACTGTTTTATTCTTTAAGGACAAATATTCTGTAATTCCTCAGGTCAAATAATGTGCAACAAAACAAAAGCCCGGGAAATAATATGCAAGAAATCTACACTCAGGAGCATAGCTGAGAAAAATTTCAATAACAACTCACTCCCATGTACTAATCTTTTGTCAATGATACAGACTTAGAATGGAATACCTTAGACAGAAAGCAAGAGTTTTTCAAGGGGGTGGAGTGAACAAGGTTTCTCAAAAAATCACATAATCTCCTAGTTATGAGTGACCTCAGAGGGCATGTAGTCCAATTTGTAACACAACAGAAATACCTTTTCTAGTAGCCCTAAGAGGTAAATAATCATCCAGCCTTTGTTCATAGTGATAAGGGACTATCTTCCTTTGGAGACAAACAATTCTATTTTAAAGGGAGCTCTAATCATTAGGAAGTTTTTCCTTATGTTTAATCTATGTAAGGAAATCTGTCTCTCTTCTCTTTATTTCTTTATACTTGCCCACTAATCCCAGGCAGAACAATTCTAATCTGTCCTCAAGTAAGTTTTTAGACACTTGAAGAGCTATTCTGTCTATTCCTCCATCTTCTCCCACCCCCTCCAGCCCATTTTCTCTCCTCAGTCTTTCTAACCCTAAAATCCTAGAAATCTATGAGTTTATATCACTTTTGCAAGCCTGCTTTCAAATTTGCTCATTTAATATCTCAGGGGAATTTTTCTTTAAAGTTATTTTGACTGACATCTGTTCTGTGGGCATTGTATCAGCACATGTTTAGAAATGGAAAGATCATCTAGACAAAGTCATACATTTTATGTCATAATGGTTAGCATTTACATAGAACTTTAAGATTTCAAGCTCTTTACACCTAATATGTCTCATTTGATCTTCACAAAGCTGGAAGAGTGTTGTTATCCTCTTTTTTACAGATAAAGAAACTGATGTAGGGTGAGTGATGTGCCCAAAATCAAACAGCTGGTAAGAGGGTTCATTTGGACCTTCAGGAGTGGCATCCTATCCACTGAACCATCCAGCTACCTCAAGAAAATTGAGATCACGAGATCAAGTGCTTTCTCTAAAGTTTACTGGTACTAGTCAATGACAGACACCTTGAATGTTGAACATTAAGCTATGTGTCTTAATGGAGGACAGAAAGGATTGGAAAAGTTGTGTGATTTCATTGAAATTGTAAATTTCCTCTGTCAATGCAGATCAGCTCCTACTCTGCAACTTAAAACCTCAAGGGAGTTGCTTGTGGACTTAGAAGTGAAATGGCCTGCCCAGTGTTCCACACAGCCAGAATACAGAAGAGACAAGACTTGACCCCATGTTCTCCTCACTGACGCATTATTTATTACACCACAAGTCATCTCAGAGGGCAGTACAAAACTATAAAGGAAATCCTCCATATTTGCACTCCTGAGATTTCAAATATTTTCTATGCCAAATATCAAAGCCCAGACTTCCTGTCCCAACATTAGTACCTTTTACTGAGGGCTAATGACAGGAACACTTTGCTTCTGTCCTTGAACTTAAGTGTTAGGGGTTTAAAGGGCAACAGCTCCTCAAAGCACATTCAACTGTTTGTCCATTTTTCTCCCTGAGGTATTAGGTAAATGAATGCACATACTGTAGAAAGAGAAACAATTAGAATGTTAGAATTCCGGTTGGTGTGTTTGCATGCAGAGAATTACTTCCTATGACTGCCTAGTTTAATTGGATAATGGAGTATCATGAGCTCTTTGGATTAGGTTGATTGATTTCCTGGTGCTTCCTTGGGAGTCTTCAATTTTGACACCAATGCCACTGAAGACTAAATCAGAGAAATAAAAGGGCAATAAGGAAAAACAAAGGATTTCAGCATGGTTCACATAATGGGAAAGTGTACAAAGTCAACCTTTGAAGCATGCTAACATTTCACCCCCCCCCCACTCCAAAGATGATGAGTCATCAAAACCATACAACAAGGTTTCCTTTTTTTTTAGCCTGCATTGCTATAATCCACAGTAGAGTTCACTGTGAAAATCAATCAACAAACATTTATTAATTGCCTACTATATGCTAGGAACTGTGCTAAACAATGGGGATATGAAGAAAGGCAAAAAAACAACCCCTCCCCTCAAGGAACTTTCATCCTAATTGAGGAGACAGCATACATATACGTAAATAAGTACTTGCAACATACATTCAGAGTAGATTGGACATACCTTAGGAAGGATGGTGTGGGCAGCTGATAGGACATGGATAAGCCTTGGGTGGAAGATGAAATCTGAAACAAAACACGACAGATAGATATTCCCAATATTAACAATAATGGCGGGGGCAGCTAGGTGGTGCAGTGGATAAAGCACTGGCCCTGGATTCAGGAGGACCTGAGTTCATAGCTGACCTCAGACACTTGACACTTACTAGCTGTGTGACCCTAGGCAAGTCACTTAACCCTCATTGCCCCACCAAAAACCAAAACAAAACAAAACAATAATGGCACCAATACATTAAATTTATAAGGTGTCTTTAAAATTTTTCGATAAATTCTATTTTCTATTTTGACTGCTATTTAAATTGTCTCCATGAAGTAGGGGCGACAAAACAGAAATTCTCATTTTATAGAGGAAATTCTGCTACAGAGAGGTTAAGTACATTTGAAAAGGTCAAGCAGTTTAATAATGATGAAGTTAGGCCTTTAGATATAAAGTCAAGAAACAGGTATATCAGTTTTCTAAGTTAGTTGCTATCCATTCTTTTTCCTAAAGAATCTCATTCTGACCTGTTTTCCCCCAATGTTTTTAACCTCTTTTTGTTCTCTTTTCTAGTTAAGTAGCTTGTGCTAATTCCTTCTCATTTTCATCATGTATAGACATTTCTAATCTGTCTAAGAAGACCTAGGGACCCCTAGGCTCTCACATCTTATCATTTGGTTTGGAGAGAAAGCCTACTTGGGGTAACATGACATGACAGTGAGAAAAACCCAGTAGGGAGGATTTCAGCTTTGAGTTGTAATCTTAAATTTATGGCAGAATACTGGTCTCAGAATTGGTTTAATTCCCAATTTGTTAAATATTTCAGGTCAGAGCTTTATAGGACAAGAGTGGCAGAAAGATGACGCATCAAGAAAAGAGGGACTTTTCCTGCTAATTCCTGGTTTTGGAGATAGTTAGCAAGGTCGAATCTGTCTTTTACAGATAAAGCGTAGGAAAGAAGTGGGGGAATAGAAGACTGTCTAGATTCTAATTATTTCTCAAAAGTATCCCCACTTAAATCATTATTCTCAAACTGCTAGGGGGCCATGTGATACCCAAATTTGAGTGTACAGAAGGAAGAAAAAAATCATCACTTCAATGGCTATCAAGTGGAAGCTTAATGTGAAAGTTGCCTTGGGGTTCCAAAATGAGAGTTAATCTCAGGCTAATAAAATAACCCAACATTGAGAGTATGTTTGAAAGTATATACTTCAAAGTACCGATCCTGGATTCAGGAGGACCTGAGTTCAAATCCGACCTCAGACACTTGACACTTACTAGCTGAGTGACCTTGGGCAAATCACTTAATCCTCCATTGCCCCCCCCCCAAAAGAGTATATACTTCAAGGTGTAAGCAAAAAAAAGATAATAATTGGGATTAGTGCATAGCCTTTTTATTTACCTGCCCTAGTGAAGGGTAGCTAGGTGGCACAGTGGATGGAGTGCCAAGGCAAGTTAAAATCAAAATGGCTGAACAACAAGAAGTAGTTTTTATTAGTATTAATAATAATAATAATAATTTGTGGGTACTGATCTGCACCTGTGATTTCATGGGTACGAAAACCTCTAGATACAAGAAGTCCCAGAGAAGCAGATCATCATATGCTCTGAAACTTAAAACATTAGAAGTTTGACCAGATCACTGAGATTTTAAGTGATCTGCTGAGCATCATACGAGCACTATACGTCAGAGGAAATACATGAATTCAGACATTCCTAATTCTGAGGCCAGCTCTCTATCTACTATAGAAGATATCCCTAATAATGTTAGATGTTCACTTTGTCCATGTACATGATTTATATAAATGAATCAAAGCAACCATTCTGACCATGTGATATGAAATTATGTTTCTGGAAAGAAAAATTAGAAAGTTACAAAATTTAAATACATTGTGTCCTTTTGAAATGCCTTCATGCTCACTTGGTTATTTTTGTTGTTGTTCAGTTGTGCATGAGTCTTCATAATCCCCTTTGGGGTTTTCATGACAAAGATGCTGTAAGGGTTTGGCATTTCCTTCTTCAGCACATTTTACAGATGAGGAAACTGAGATAAACAAGGTTAAATTACTTGCCCAGTCTTACACAGCTAGTATCTGAGGCTGGATTTGAAGTCAGGTCTTCCTGAATCCTGGCCCAGTGCTCTATCTATTGCACAACCTAACTGCCCCTACTAATTTTATTATTAATCATACAATCAATTTGTCTTCTTTCTTTTACTTCTATTCACTTAAGCACATTTTACCTTGTATTGTAGATATTTGCATACGTGACTTCTCCTATTAGATTGTAAACTCCTTAAGGGTACGTACTGCGTGTCTTTCTTTTCTTTTCTTTTTTTTAGCTTTGTATCCTGGCACATAACATTTTTAAGGTTGAGAATCATAGAGACTTGGCATATTAATATGCCACATTAGTATAACCCTAAGCAATTATCATTTATCTTCTCTATCTCCCCTTCCCCTAATTTTCTTCTTCCAACTATTTGAAGAGAATCATTCCATTCATTTGATCTGATTTTGTGTGGTCTGGAGGCTCGGCACCTGGATATATTGGTGAAAAGGCTTGGAGCAGTTTTTGAATGAGTGAGGTAGAACCTCATGTGTTTGCTCAAAAAGTATGAACAGAGTTTAAAGAGTTGTCATTTGCCACTGAATGCACGTACATAAGAAAGAATGACTAGTTATAAGAGGGTTATGACTTGGTATGGAACCACACAATTTGGGAGGCCCGAAAATAAGGGACTTTTGTCTACATTTTCGGGTTATAGGATTATTTTATTTGTATCTACAGTGTTTGACATAGCGCTTGGAACATAGGCAGCACTTAATAAATGCTTTTTCATTCATTCATTCATTCATTCATTCATTCATTCATCCATCCATTCATTCATTCATTCATCCTTTCATTCATTCATTCATCCATTCATTCATTCATAGATTAAGGGATATTACAAGTCATCCAATTCAATTCCTTCCCTTAACAGAGAAGAAATTGAGGCCAATAGGTGTGACTTTCTTGATGTAACAAAGTATAGTCAGAATTGGGACTTGAATTCAAATCCTCTAATTCAAAACCCAAACCTTCTTTCAATGCACTGTTGGAAAAGGTGCACCAAAGAAAAGGAAGAAAAAAAGAGTGGGTACTGGGATGAGGTTAGTACACCTCTTTGCAACAAACCCTGTCTGTGTGTTGTTTGAGAGCATTCAGTGTTCTATGATACAATGATATCAGCATTCAGGAGCAGTGAAGATAGAGACCTATCAGATATAATATTTTATAGGTACATTCTGAGGCTATGATGCTTTTTCTTTTCTTTTCTTTTCTTTTCTTTTCTTTTCTTTTCTTTTCTTTTCTTTTCTTTTCTTTTCTTTTCTTTTCTTTTCTTTTCTTTTCTTTTCTTTTCTTTTCTTTTCTTTTCTTTTCTTTTCTTTCTTTCTTTCTTTTTTTTCTTTTTGCAGGGCAATGAGGGTTAAGTGACTTGCCCAGAGTCACATAGGTAAGTGTCAAGTGTCTGAGGCCAAATTTGAATTCAAGTCCTCCTGAATCCAGGGTCAGTGCTTTATTCACTGTACCACCTGGCTGCCCCCCTTTTTAAATTTTGTTTTTGGGGGGGCTATGATGCTTTTCACATGGGAAAAGAGTTTGCAGGAAAGAGTCAACAGATTCATAGTCAAAATGTGAGAGTGGATGGAGGGCCTATTAAATCTGCTTTTAATTTAATCTGCTTGTTGAAATAAATTACTTATTGACAAAATGTTTTATGGCTTTTTTCCTAACCCAAGGGTAGGCCAGGAACCAAAATGAGTGAATATGAAATTAGTTCATTTGGCTCTTTGTTTTCATCACCCATGAAAATTTGGGTCAGAGGAGCCTGAATCCATTGGTTAAAATAAGATTTTTGGTTTTGATGTAGATTTTGGTGATTCATGTGACACAATCCTTATGTCCTATTACCAAAAGTTGGCCATCACAAGATGTATATGAATTCTGTTTCCTGGACTGAATTAATGTCAAACAAAGGGCCACCCAAATCAGGAAGTTTCTCCCTGACATAAAACTTTATTTTGTATAGTCACTTTCAGGGAAAAAAATGTGTGAAAATGCCTTTCAGAGTTGAATAATACATAATAGTAAGGCAAAGAGAGGTGAAGATGCACAGGCATGGGAAAGAAGAAATGTTTTTGAAAATGATATCTGAAAAGAGGTATTGAGTTGATGAGCCAAGACGACACAGTAGGATATTTTTGGAAATGTAGAAAGTATAAGAAAAGGTTGGGGAAAGTGGAAAGAGATCTAGGGAAGAAATATTCTAATAGTGAAGAGGGTCAGGAGTAGAGTTTTTGGTGGAGGGAGAGCCTTCAGTGGTTTGAATTTGTGCCTCCTACTTCAGGGCCAACGACATTCATTCTTTCCTTTAGTTTTATGGGAGACATGATTGGTAGTGACTTCACAGTAACTAGGATCTTGGCAAAGTCCATAAAATGCCCATAGTATGAAACAAATCTTTTTTATTACAGGTACAATCTGGAATTAGGTGCTTAAAGATAAAACCCCACTTGAAACATACTTATGAAAGGCAAAAGCTGCATAGCCCCATGGGTGAGATGAGACCAAGACGGTGAGAAATATCACCAGTGAGAAGGGGAACAAAGAGTCTTTTAAGGCTATTTAATTGGAGTAAAAGTTAGAGTCTTAGAAAATGATCAGAAATAGCATGTGAAGGGAGAGAACCTAGATTTAGGGCAGGAGGCAGGTTTCTATTTCTGACTCTGCTACTGAATGAGGGACATATAGTTTTACCTATATCAGGTCACTTCATAACTCTCTATCCTCACCTTTCAGATAAAGAGTAATATCACAGCACTTCATAGGGTTAAAAATATCGATTGTATCTAGAATAATTGAGAGGCATTTGTGGTGCCAGGAAGACCTGGTATCAAATCCAGCTTTTGACACTTATTGTCTCTGTGACCCTCGAACATTTAACCTCTCGGTGTCCTTAGACAACCCTCTGAGACTTGAAATTGCTGAGCATTCTTTGGCAGAGGGAGCTCTCTATGCCAATGAAATAATAAGTCCTATCCAAAATAATAAATGTGTGTGTGTATCTAAGAGTTTTTCTCTTGAAAGGCAGCAGCAGAATATAAAGAAAAGAGGCCTAGATTTAGACTTTGAGGACCTTAGTTCAAAGCCGAGTTTTCATACCAGCAGCTGTGTGACTTTGAGCAAGCCAGTTAAATTCTCCTGGTCTTAGTTGCCCCATGTGTAAATGAAGCTGTTAAGATCAGATGGCCTTTAGCTGTGTGACCCTGGGCAAGTCACTTAACCCTCATTGCCATACCAAAAAAAAAAAAAAAGATTTGATGACCTCTAAGTTTCCTTCCATCTCTAAACCTCTGATAACCAGCCTTCTGTCTTCAAACAAAATCCATCTCTAAGATATTCATATTCAACAAGCCTTAATGTTAAAGAACAAAAAATGTTCTTCTTGCATCAAATCTAGATTGATTTGAAATTTTCATATCCAGTTGCCACTCACCTTTCAGAATGGAGAAAGCTTTGCATAATAGTAAATGGATGTCACCCCTTAGTTTTCTCCTTCCTAGACTAAAGACTTTCAACTCCTTTAACCTTCATTCTGAAGTTTTTATTGTTAGTCTGGTGTTTTGCTATTTTCTGTATCCTCTCTAATTCTTCTGTCCTTAAAATGTAAAGGCTTGAACTAAACAAAAGCTTTTTAGCAAGAATGTGACTAATCCTAACTATGGTAGGAAAATTATTTTTCCAGAGCTTATGTATAATACTCCTTGTAGTACATCTCACTAATATATTAGCTTTTTTTAAAAATGGTATTGCATTGTTGACTCATTTTTTTATCTGTTTCCAGCCTACTTTGACCTTAGGTTTAATTATATCTAAATAATCATTTCACATATGAACATTATATGTATGTATGCACATAATAATTATATATATTATATACTTGTATTTATGTATTATGTGTATGCTGGTTACATGTTTATATATGTATATAAATATATATTTATGTATTTTTCTTCAGTTACAAGTGTCCTTGATCTAACTAAAAACAGAGCTTGCCTGTGAACAAAATTGTAGAGTAGGCAAAGTTTGAATTTAGTGCTCCCTTTTATTTATGTCTGTCATCTTTAGACATTTTTAATTCTTTTTGTCAAATGTCTAGTGCTCTCAATGCCTCCATGTGCCCTTTAGGCAACTGTAGGCTGCAGTAGATAGAACTCTTAGCCTGGATTCAGGAAGTCCTGAGTTCAAATCTAGCTTCAGACACTAAATAGCTGTCTGACCCTAGGCAAACCTCTGCTTGCCTCAGTTTCCTCAACTATTAAATTGAAATTATAATAGCATTTACCTTCCATGGTTCTTGTGAGGATCAAATATGATAATATTTGTTAAGCACTTAGTACAGTGCCTGGCACATAGTAGGATATATATATATATATATATATATATGCATATTCCCTTCCTCTCCTCATTACTTTCCTCACTGTAGTCCTTTCCTCCCCCCCCCCCATTATCTCCATTGTAGTGAAAGAAACCCTTTATTTAGCATTACTAGACCCAAGTTCAAATCCTAGCTTTGCCACTTTCTGGTTATGCATTTTGGGGAAGATCACTCAAGCTTTCCAGGCCTCCTTTTCTTTATCTAAAAATGAGATGGTTGGACTAAATCTCACAGGTCTCTTCTAGCCAAGGCGTGGATACTACAAGTATTATTTTCTGAGCTTCATAGCTAATGTAAAGTGCCCTGTAAACCATGATATGCCATAGAAACGGCAGCTAGAATAGTAGTGATCAAGTATTTCTATACCTAGGTCCGATACTAGGGGATGTAGAGAAGCAGAACAATAGAGTGGGAAAAGCTTCAGATTTAGATTGAGAAGTCATGAGTTAGGGTCCCCCCCTGTAATGCTTCCTTAGCCATGTGACTTTAGGAAAGTCACCTCTTCACTTTTCTTCAGTTTGTTCATCTCTCAAAGGAGGATATTGATCTAATTATATGATTTTTAAAGTTCCTTTGAGCTTTAACATTCTGTTTCATTCATATCTCTAGCGGAGAAATGTTAGGGAACACTAGTCTTCAGGTATAGATCACCAATTACTTTTCTTTGCATCTGGGTAAATGAGTATAGCTAAATCTTATCTTGTTGCCAATGCTGAGGAATAAAATTAAAAGTTTCACTTTCTCTGTGTGTGTCTCTGTGTGTCTCTGTCTGTCTCTCTGTCTTTCTCTCCCTCTCTGTTTTTCTCTCTGTCTCTCTCCCCATCCATCTGTCCCTATATGCATGCATCCATCCATCTGTCCAAAAATCCATTTCTATGTAACATCACTATCATCTATCTGTGTGTTCATCTCATCTCTGTCTGTTTGTCTGTCTTACATTTAAGCAAGAATACATTTGCAAAGTCCTACCTAGTTTGAAGTGTAATGGAAACATTAAATTTACAAAGCACACCAATTCATTTCATAGAACAGAGTGAATTTGCTCTGAAAAGCATAATGGCATATGAATGAATGAACTGTGATTAGCATGTACATTGTAAGTGGAGAAGAGTCCCATTTGGCTAGCAAAGTGACTAATCTTTCTGGAAAAATAAAAAGAAAGAAAGAAAGAAAGAAAGAAAGAAAGAAAGAAAGAAAGAAAGAAAGAAAGAAAGGAAGGAAGGAAGGAAGGAAGGAAGGAAGGAAGGAAGGAAGGAAGGAAGGAAGGAAGGAAGGAAGGAAGGAAGGAAGGAAGGAAGGAAGGAAGGAAGAAAGAAAGAAAGAAAGAAAGAAAGAAAGAAAGAAAGAAAGAAAGAAAGAAAGAAAGAAACAAGCAGTCATATTTAGTGATCTAATCCAGTGTCACATTAAAGAAACACAGAGGCCAAATTTTCATTCTGAATGGAGATATCCAAATAGTGCATTTTGGGGGAATAAAACAGAGGTATAAGTCCTAACCCAAGCTGTAAGATCTTTAGAATGGATTTAGGATATCACCCTGGATTTTTCTATTGTCTAATTTTAGGATCAATTAGCATGCTATATGGCTTGGTGGATAGGATGCTGAGCTCAGCATCAGGAAGACACATTCACCTTTGTGAGTTCAAATCCAGCCTCAGAGACTTACTAGCTGTGTAACTCTGGGCAAGTCACTTAACTCCATTTGCCTCAGTTTCCTCATCCATAAAATGAGGTGGAGAAGGAAATGGCAAATCACTCCAGTATTTTTACCTTAAATGGGGTTACAGACATGACTGAACAACAACAAATTAGAATAATATCCTTTAAGTAATAATAGCTAATGATGATATTTAAAGATTTTTAGAAAACCTTGATGATATTTCAAATGAGATTTCTTTGTCTTTTGACAGTGAACACAGACCACACCTTTAATGGGGCTCTTAAAGGCTTCTTAAAAGAAAGCATTTGAATTGCCGATTTTGTCATCATCACATTTTGTGGATTTTGGTGGGTTTTGGGGATTTTTTTGTCCTCGTAACTTTTGCATGATGACAGAATTATCTGTCACTGGCTTTCTGTAGCCCATAAGCAGATGCAGTTGTCTCTTGATCAAAAATTTTGGATTATAGAAGGTGATGTTTTTAGTCTCAGCTCCTGGGCTGCTTCTCCATACTGTCAGTCACAGTATATTCAGAAAAGGCAACCTGATTTTAATATTAGCTGGAGCATGATGCAATTAGGAAGGAAAATCTATCAGGAGGAAAAAAATATAATGTGTTTCAATTATAAAGAATTTTTGTTTTATTTGCTATTTTGTGTTACCCACACTACTACTCTCTTAATTAGCACAGATAATTGAGCATGATCTAATTCTTCCTCTCTTCCCCGCCCTGCCACCTCCACCCCATTTCTGTGGTGTCCATTAACATCTCTGCCCTTGCCAAAGGCAAAGAGACCTTGGGTTGACTCAGTACTGGATGTGGGAAACTGACTTGAGTTCCTTAGGACTGTGAATCTGACAGGTCTCATCAACACCCAAATTATTATCAGTAAAATCTCAAATCCTCTATTGACCAGTCAGGTACTTTGACTGAATTCTGAATAAGATTGTGACTTGCACAAAAGGAGAAACACCTATATTATTCATAACATATTTGTTATGATTTCCAAGGTTTGTTTGTACCTCTCAGTTCAAGAAATACCATCTAAATATGCATTATTGCCCTCATTACATAAAATGCTAGTGGAAAACACTCTATCAATTCCAATTATGTAGTAGGGAAAAAATAGAAAACTCTGAATGATAAGCAGCCCCAGAATATTTGGCTGGGCTACTTATAGCTGCTGAACAATGTACGATTGTACAAAATGTGGCAAGATGATAAAAATAAACTGAAGATTTGTTAAAGAAATGAAAACATGGCAGTAAAAGATGCCAGAAAGCTATTTAGCTTTCTACATTACTTCTTCATCGCTTGATTATTTTACTGTTTCATTTCTATTTACATACCCAGTTGATTCTTTTGCATCTGGGTTTTGCACAATTCTTTCAATAATGCACGGTTCAGTGACTATAATTACAGGATTGTTAAAGTTCACATTTTACTATTCATCTTGTTATCTCTAGTAATGGAAGGTTGGAATAAATGCACATAATTACATGGTTGGTCCTAAATTATTTTTATATTGCTCTTGCCAGGATACACTTGAAAAGCAACATTTATTCCCTAAGATTTATTTTTTTGTAGTGGTGTTTCTAGCAAAATAAAAGTAATAAATAAGTAACTGGGCTACTCCCATGAGCTTACAATCTGTACTTTATTTGAAATAATTCCCTAACTCTTCTCCCACCCAAGCTGCGTGGGGACATGGATTCTGTGGAAGTAAGCAATGAATGCAATAGACTCCTGCTATGAAATTTTCTAGACCATGTTTTTATGCATTTTATCTTTGTAATGATCCACTTGGAGGGTATGGGCAGGAAGGAATTCACCTAACCCATGAGGGTTCAATATTAACCACTCCCTGGTTTTGTTTACATGTATACCATTCAAATGGCATCATAGGTTCTTTTGGCTACCATTTGAAATCTTGCAGTCTAGAATAGTGGGAAGAGATTCAGGGGATATGGGTTCAAATACCATTTCTATCACTTAATATCTGAATGACCTTGGGCAAGTCACAACTACTTTGGGGGCATTTGTTTCCTAAACCAGGAAGTGAAGGATTTGAATTGAGTGACCTCAAGCATCACTTCCAGTTTTAAATTTCTGATCCAATGATCAGAGCAACTGACATGGCTCAGAAGTGCCATCTTGAAAGACCACAATTGGCTTGTTGCAACAAAAGCTAAACTAGAGCTAGTTCTGAAATGATATTTCCTCAGTTTATTGGAAGACAATCTTCAGGTCAGTGGGCCAATGTGAACAAAGGATTTTTGAATCTCTCTGATCCCTGTTAGAAACTGAAGAGATGAAAGCTAGCAATGTGACAGAGTGAAAGAAAAGCAAGAGGAATCTTCATGCTTTAACAATCCTGAATACATTTTATATGCTTTATTAAAAAGCAATGGCATATAATGAAAAGAGCATTAAACTGGGAATTAGAAGTCAGGGGTTCTAGACCAAATTGTGTCATCAACTTATTGTGAAACCTGAGGAAAAATCACTTTATTTCTCTGGTCCATTTGAAAAATAAGAGGGTTAGACTAGATAACAACCAAGGTCCCTTCCAGCTTTAATGTTCTATGACAATGTGACAAATGACAAATATGAGCTTCAGTTTTCCTGACTCCAGGCCCAGGGCCATTACTTTACAAGTAGCCTTGAAAGTATTACATGCATATAGATACATATATCTGCATTTTCACCCCATTCTTGCATGGTATGTCAGATAATAAGCAGTTTAGCAACAAACATTTATTTTATTTTCCAGTTACATGTAAAGGTAGTTTTCAACATTCATTTTCATAAGATTTAGAGTTCCAAGTTTTTCTCCCTCCCTCCCTTCCTTTCCTCCCCTCTCCACAAGATTGCAACCAGGTTATGTACAATCCACAAGTGTTCTTTTTATCCGTTCTTTCTATAGGGGCGCATAGTAAGCTTCCTCATTAGTTCCTTGGGATAGTCTTGGATCATTCATTGCACTGCTGAGAGTAGTTAAGTCATTCACAATTGCTCATTGAACAATACTGCTGTCACTACGCACAATGTTCTCCCAGCTCTGCTCATTTCACTATACATCGATGTTCATTAGTCTTTCCAGGTTTTTCGGGGATCATCCTGTTTGTCATTTCCTGTAGCACAAGATCATTCCACTACAATCATATAACATAGCTTTTTCCATCATTCCTCAATTGATGGACATTCCCGTGATTCTCAATCTTAGCCTCCACCAAGAGTTGCTATAAATATTTTTTATACAATTTTTTCCCCTTTTCTCTTTTTCATGATTACTATTGTTACCTGTTTCCCTTCCATCCTATTCCTTTCCCCATGATATTTATTCTATTATCCATCTTCTTTCATCCTATCACTCTTCAAAAGGGATTTGCTTCTGTCTGTCCCCTCCCCCACTCTGCCCTTCCTTCTTTTGCCCCTCTCTCTTTATCCCCTTCCCCTCCTATTTTCTTGCAGGGTTAGAGAGATTACTCCACCCAATTGAGTGTGTACATGATTCCCTCCTTGAGCCAATTCTAATGAGATTGAGGTCTTTGAGCCCATTCTGATGAGTGTTAGGCTCATTTACTGCCCAGATTAAATAGATTACTTCACCCAGTTGGGTGTGTCTGTTAGTCCCTCCTTGAGGCAGCTCTGATGAGTGTCAAATTCATTTACTGCCCTGTTCCTCTCCCATCTCTTCCCCCACTCCATAAGCCTTTTCCTGTTTCTTTTATGTAGGATTTCACTTCTGCCATTCCCCCTCCCCCAGTGAATTCCCTTCACCCCT
The DNA here is from genome assembly GCF_019393635.1 of Dromiciops gliroides. NCBI lineage: Eukaryota > Metazoa > Chordata > Mammalia > Microbiotheria > Microbiotheriidae > Dromiciops > Dromiciops gliroides. The sequence continues at coordinate 230,607,852 of NC_057862.1, read as the reverse complement.
CAATTTAACCCTAAAGATGTCATCACCTAGCTAAGTGACACAGTGGACAAAGCATCACCCCTGGGCCCAGGGGGATCCCAGCCAAAACCCGGCCTCAGACACAAGACAGTTGCCCACTGTATGACCCCAGGTATGTCCCCCAGCTCCAATTTTTTATGGTTCTCTAGGGTCTTGTATTTGAAAGTCGAATTTGCCCTTCAGTTCAGGTCTTTTCATCACAAATATCTGAAAGTCTTCTTTTTCATTAAAGTTCCATTTTTTTCAGCTCAAAGATTATGCTGAGTTTTACTGGGTAGGTGATTCTTCATTGTAATCCCATTTCCTTTGCCCTCTGGAATATCATATTCCATGCCCTCCGATCCTTTAATGTAGAAGCTGCTAGATCTTGTGCTATCCTGACTGGGGTTCCACAGTACTTGAATTCTTTCTTTTTGGCAGCTTGCAATATTTTCTCCTTGACCTGAGAGCTCTGGAATTTGGCTATAATATTCCAAGCAGTTAATAGACATTTATTAAGTGCCTACTACATGTCTAGCATCCTGCTAGGTGCTGGCAATACAAAGGGAACTCAGTCTATGTATGAATGTTCTTTACATTTAACTTGTTTTAGTTTCCATTGCCTCCTCTTTTACAATCAGATGCAGAGGGACAGAGAATTAATAATATATTATCTTAACAGGAATAGATCTATGACAGCCTAAAGAACATCAATTTTAGCACAGGTTTTAGAATAGTTGCTGTTCAGTGGTTTTGTGGTTTTTTTTTAGTCATGCCCAACTCTTTGTGACCTCATTTGGGGTTTTCTTAGCAAAGATATTAGAGTGGTTTGCAATTTCCTTCTCCAGCTCAATTTAGAGATGAGGAAACTGAGGCAAAGGGGGTTAAGTGATTTGCCCAGGATCACCCAGCTAGTAAGTGTCTGAGGCCAGATTTGAGTTTATGAAGATGAGTTTTCCTGACTCCAGGCCTGTAATTCCATTCACTGTATCATCTAGCTGCCCCAGAAACAGTCATAACCACATAATTTGGGGGGAGGGAGAGAGAAGAGAGGGATAGTTGTTCTTAGGGTAGAATACCCTGTTTATTGCACCAATGAAGTAATTAGTGAATCTAATCTCATTCTTAGGACTACTAAGTCAGTGTACTTTGAATGTTTTGCCCAAAAGAAAAGCATTAGGATTGTAAATTAATTAATTGTAAATTGTAAATCAGGATTGAAAAGTGTTATTCACATATTGCCTTGTTTCACCACTAAAGTCAAATCGTCCAGCAAGCTACCACCTGATCCCCTATGCCAATTCGTAGAATTCACCATTCCAAATAATGTTCTAAATTCTGTTTTTCCCTAGCAACATATTTAGCCAAAAAAACCAAAACCAAAACCAAAACCAAAAAAACCACAGGATATTTTGAATAGGAATTATGTAGACCTATCACCATAACTTAACCATTAAATTTCATATTCTGAATTATAAGCACTTTTAGAATTGTTTATAATTTCTAATAACATTCAAATTGAGAGAAAACATTACTGAACATTAGAGTAGAAAAAAGGAAGTATGTTTTAAAAAATAAGTAATAAAATATACTGATTTCATCTAAAGCAGTGCTGATTTTAGAGTCAGAGGGCCTATGTTCAAATTCTAACTGGTCTTTTAACTACCGTGGACATGACTTTCTTTACCTGTAAAATGAAGGGGTTGGGCTACATAACCATTATCCTATTTAGAGGTCCTATCAACCTCTAAATCTATGATCCTAAAATCAGCCCTCTGCAACTTTTCATTCTAAGTTTGACACAGTACATCTCCTATCTGCATCATGCAAATCTCAAGCAAATGAACCTTGGACTTAAACAATTGGATTCCTTCATAAGGAGATACACAGTGTAATCCTTTCCCTGAAGCCTTCAAGCTCCAATTAATTGATGGTGTAATGTTGGCCACAGCTAGGATTCACCAAGTAGTACAGGAAGAAATCAATGAGAAACAAGAAAAGTTGATAATGATTAATTCCTACATTAATGCAGAGTCTTGCTTTAGAGAATGAAGTATTTGCAAAGCTGATGATATCTCAGGTGAAACTGATTGTTGTTTCCTAACTCACTGAAGATGGGGACCATCAATCATGGTCTGGGGCACCCTGGCAAAGGCAACAACTTCCTTTATTGTTGGCTTAGATCTTTAGAGGTTCCTTTTAACAGTCTGTTTAATACACCCTTTACATTAGGTAAGTGCTTTTGAAGCCTGATTATCCCTTAAATGTTTAGCCTCGTCCCATGTTTGATAGATATAATTATGAATGAATTTGAAGTTCATTTTTTGTTTTTGTTTTTGTTTTTGTTTTTTTAACTTTTGCAGGGCAATGAGGGTTAAGTGACTTGCACAGCTAGTTGTGTCAAGTGTCTGAGGCTGGATTTGAATTCAGGTCCTCCTGAATCCAAGGCCAGTGCTTTATCCACTGCGCCACCTAGCTGCCCCTGAAGTTCATTTTGAATGTGATGTTGTCCAACTAGATTTCCATTAAGGGAGAAAAGATGGTCATGATAGTGTGACTAATCAACAGAAATGTATTAAGTGCCTGCTATGTAGAGGGCATGCAAAACAACATAAGCATATACACAAAATATAAAACCAGACAAGGCACTGGCAGCTCCCCAGGGAGATCAGGAAAAGGCTCATGTAGTAGGTGGCAGTCGAGCTGAGCAATGAAGAGAGACAGGCATTCTAAAAAGCAGAGGTAAAGAAGGAATGTATTCCACTCTTGGGTGACAGACTGCATGGATAGGAAGATGGCATGTAAGGAACAAAAAGTAGGCATTTTTGGTGCTACCAAAGAGCTTGTGAAGGGTAGTAATATAATCTTGTCCATCCTATTGCTATTTCTAATTAGGAGTATCCAGGATGCAAGTTTTAGAGCTAATTATTTTAAATTAGCAACACGGAACTGGTCAAATGGTTTTAATGAATTACAATCTCTAAATGGAAAACAGTGGTCTATGAAATCAATCAATAAGAATGTATCACAACCAGATAGATGTTTTGCAGCTATCACTGCTGTACATAATAGAGAACAAATGAGGTTTTAAAACATGGTCCCTGCCTTCAGCGAGCTTATAGTTTAGTTTGGAAAACAGAGCTAATATATAATAAAGAAATTAGATTCTTGTGTGTCTTAAGGTTCCTGTCTGAAACACCAATGTGGCAGTCCTTTTAATCAATAAATTCTATATAGACTGCATTTCCCTTAATTAGATGTGCAGTGGCACTCTGAATGAACCTTAATTGGGAGACAATTTGGGGCTAGGGAAAGCATGAAGACTAACGATGACCACAGCCTGTGCACCTACCTAACCACTCATTAACTTCATTGGGTTCACTCAACATTTCTTTCTACTTTACTCTTTGCAAAAGCGCTCTCTCTCGTTCTCTCTCTCTCTCTCTCTCTCTCTCCCTCCCTCCCTCCCTCCCTCTCTCTTTCTCTCTCTCTCTCATATAGCTGTTTTCCAGAATGACAAGTGAAATACTTATCCTGTGTGCTATGTCCCTACTAGGTACTCAATAAATGCCTGTTTAAATAAATGATTGCAGAGCTGAAAAGTGAAAGAGACAAAGAAGAATCACAATAAAGACAGAGAATGAGACAGGGACAAAAAAGCAGGGTTGGAAGAGCCTGTAAGACTTTGAAATGTGACACTCATTTTTCTTACTCCATTCTAAGCAGGGCTGTTAACTCAGGTTCAGAGGGGTGAGTTCTGTTATTCTTAAAAGACTATGGTGAAACATAACGATCATCATGATGATGATGAACAATAATAATAACATTTATATAGAACTTTAAGGTTTGCTATAAGATTTGTGATATCTTTTGTTCCTCACACAATCCCCTGAGATAGGTGCTATTATTATCCCCATTGGACAGATTGGGAGACTAAGATTGAGAGAAGTTAAGTGACTTTTCCAATAGTAATAATAGCTAACATTTATATAATACTTATCATGTTCCTGGCACTGTGCTTAGTGCTTTATAATTCTTGTGTCATTTGATCCTCAAAACAATCTACCTGAAAGGTAGGTGCTATTATTACACCTCTTTTACAAATGAGGAAACTAAGGTGAACAAAGGTTAAGTGATTTACCTATGGTCACACAGGTAAGTTTCTGAGGCCAAATTTGAGCTCAGGCCTTTATGACTGCAGTTCAGTCCTTTCAGGCATCTCTGATTCTTTTTGATCCCATTTGGGGTTCTCTGGGCAAAGATACTGGAGTGGTTTGCTATTTCCCTCTCCAACTCATTTCACAGATGAGGAAACTGAGGCAAATAGGGTTAAGTAGCTTTATCTACAGTCATACAGCTAATAAGTGTTTGAGGTCCAATTTGAACTCAAACTATTCCATTATATTTGTCAAGAAAACCCTAAATGGGGTCTCTGTGACCCTGGGCAAGTCATTTAAGCCTGTTTGCCTCCATTTCCTTATCTGTAAAATGAGCTGGAGAAGGAAATGGTAAACCACTCTAGTATATTTGTCAAGAAAACCCCAAATGGAGTCACAAAGAGTCAGAAATGACTAAAAGGACTGAACTAGCTGTATGACCCTAGGAAAGTCACTTCACCTCTGTTTGCCTTAGTTTCCTCAACTGAGGAAAATGTAGGTAATACTAACACCTACCTCCTAGGGTTCTTATAAGGATCAAATGAGAAAATAGTATAAATCACTTAACACACTGCCTAGTACACAGTAGGTACTTAATAAGTGCTTGTTTCCTTCTTTCCTATGTGTTTCATATATCCTTTTATATATATATATATATATATATATATATATATATATATGAGTATCTTCGAATATTATCTTGCTTAAAGAATGTAGGCTCTTTGAGGAATGTGACAGTTTCCTTGTTGTCTCTATATTTTCAGTTCCTATCACTGGTTGGCAAATAGTTGTTGTCGTTCAGTCATTTCAATCATATCTGACACTTTGTGACCCCGTTTGAGATTTTCTTGGCATAGATACTGGAATGGGTTGTCATTTCTTTCTCCAGCTCATTTTACAGATGAGGAAACTGAGGCAAGCAGGGTTAAGTGACTTACCCAGGGTCACACAGCTGATAAGTGTCTGAGGCAGGATTTGAATTCAGGAAGGTGAGTCTTCCTGACTCCAGGCCCAGCACGCTATCCACTGAGCCACCTAGATGCCCCTGGCACATAGGAGACATTGAATAAATTGATGGACTCCTTGGTTGATGTTTTATGATATTTTCCAGTCATGTTGAACATGCTGCCAACTGCTTATATCCAAATTCAGTATTCCTATTGTTTGTCAGTCCCTGGAAATTTTGTTTTTGTTTTGTTTCTGAGTTCATGGTGCTATGAGATCTGAAGTCAAATAACTTGAAAGGCAACGTGGTGTATTAGAAAAAACTATTATTAGTGTTAAATTCCAAACCCTGAGGTCTGGGACCTGAATTTGAATCCTGTACTTTACCACCTTTGGCAAGACACTTAATCTGACTGGACCTCAGTTTTCTTATCCATAAATTGATGAAGTTGGGCTAGATAACTTCTAAGGTCCCTTCTAACTCTAAGACCTCCGATTCTATGAACTACAGTGGAAAAAAAAATACTAGAGTATAAAAACCATTGAAAATCTGAAAGACCTAAAGATCTCTAAAGCCAATAACCTCTCTTTAAATGTTGTCCTACATCCTTTTCTTCTTTTCAATCCAAAGCCTATGATGTGGCCCTTGCCTCTTCTCTAAAGTGATAAAAACCAACCCCTTTATTACTTGGTTTTGTTTTGTTTTGTTTTTTCCCAATTTGGTCCGTTGAATTCCTGGTATTGGGTTTTTGTTTGTTTTCTCCCCCAAAGCAGAAGAGCAGAGTAAGCAGCTGGATAAAGACTTTTTGTAAGCATTCTCAATAACTGACATATTAGATGCAGGATAATTTGCTTTTTGCTCACATTTACATCAGTGGAGGCCAGAGTGTGCAAAGAGACACACAGAGATCTGGCTGAATCCAAAAGCAATCATCATGCCTGACCTCCAGGCCAGCCTTCCTGCTGAGTGCCAGATTAAATCGGAATGTCAGGCAAAATACCAGGGAGATCCTCCATCAACACTCTTGTTCAGATGCCAGGCCAACATCCAAGGATGTGTTTTGAAGAGAATGGGAATGGGAAAATAAAGGAAAAGGGTAGAGGGAGGGACTGGAAGCATATATGTGGTAGAGTAAATTAATAAGAGAACACATCCAGAAAATGAGTTCAGATATTTATTGATGATATGACTTTTATCTATTTGGACCAATGCTTGATAAGTAAATAATAAACTGAATGACAGCAAAACTCTGATATGTGAATGGTCACTAAACAAGACTTTGATGGTTTATCAAGCTTTCATGTTGGTCATTTTAAGTTGATCATTCATACTAAAACAATTCAGGAACAAAAGGAAGCATTTTTTCTTGGTTCTTTTTATAGGACAAAAGTTAATTATCTATCATTCCATCATTCAATCAAGTAAGCAAGCAGTTTATTAAGCTCCTGCTCTGTCAGACATAGTGCTAGGAGCTAGGTTAGAAAGACAAAATTAAAATAGTCCCCACCCTTAAGTAGCTTGGACGTACTTAGAAGGTTCAGCAGATAGTGCTAGACCTGGAGTCGGGAAATCCTGAGTTCAAATCTAGCCTCAGACACTTACTTAGCTGTGTGACCCTGGGCAAGTTACTTAAGCTCCATTTGCCTTAATCCACTAGAGAAGGAAATGGCAAACCACTCCAGTAACCTTGACAAGAAAACTCCATGGAAAGTGTGGTCTGTGGTATCATGAAGAGTCAGTCAGGACTGAACTACAACAAAAAATTAAGTATCCTACACTACTCAATTACTTCTTAAGTTGTACATATTTTCACTCAAGACTTGGAGTTGCTTATGGATTTCAGAGAATTTTTTACTCCTAACTTCTATCTATTTCCACTTGAATCTCCATTTAACTGACTGTGTAAGAGTGCTTCTCTCTCTCTCTCTCTCTCTCTCTCTCTGTCTCTCTCTGTCTCTCTCTTTTTCTCTCTTTCTCTCTCTCCCTCTTTCTCCCCCCATCCCTTTCCCTCTGTCTGTTTTAAACAAGTATATTGAACAGAGAGTAAGCCTGAAAGCCATAAAGATCTGGGTTCATGTCCTCTCTTTCATTCTAGCCAAGTCATTCAACCTCTCAGTGCTTCAGAGAACTTTCTAATATTACAAATATCAGAGAAGGTCCAAGAGTTCCCTATATAATGAAATCATACCAATGGAATCACAGGTTCAGGTCATCTCCCTAATCAAGAGAGTAAACAATTTCCCAAGACCTTCATGTCCTCATTTCCGAAATGGTGATCATAAGAACTTCAGTATCTGTGTCAGAGGGTTGTTATAAGACTCAAAGGAAATAATTTTTGCAAAGTGCTTTGCAAACATTAACTTGTTATATAAAAATCTAGTTTTTATTATTATATAGTCTTTGAGCTGGGGAATACTGTAGTATAAGCTGTAGCTTTAGCCAACCCATTGATTTTGGAGCATGCTGTCATTTGCATTTTATGTACGTGTTAGACCTTTCATGCGTGGAGCAGGTTGTTTGTTGCAAGTAGGTTTTGCAGGCAGGATCCTCCTGTGAGGTCAGGATTCCTGGGTTTCTGCCCATGTCAGTGTGACAGCCACTTCTACAATAACAGCCCAGGTGCACTGCGCAGAACCAGCCCCCTTGCTGCACAGTGGATGCCTCTTGCCTGAATCTAAAAGGCTTTGCCTGTAGTGCTTGAATGCACCTGACAGTGTTTCAGAGCTCTGACTGCAGGATTATGGCTTAATAGTCGAGCAGTGTCATATTTTAAAATGCCACTGATGTCAGTTCTGGCATTAACCATTTTCTTTTTATGAAATTGGATGAATTTAGTGCTCATGAAAGTGAGAAATTGACATGATGAGGCTTAGGTAGGGATAGGTTAGGTGACTTCTATCTCCTGGGCCTCATTCTCTACTCTCTTTCAAAAAACCAAAAAAACAAAAAGAACCCCAACAACATAGTTTCTACTATCTGCCAGCAAACTAGGTCTTCCTCTTAAGATTCTCTGTTTTTATGCTACTTTTCAACTTCTTTTAAAGAATTCATTACAAGTATTAGAATCTCCTGATCTGGTTGGTAGGGACCAAAAAAAATGTGACCCAAGTAATATTGTTTATTACTATGGCTGTGAAACCAAGTACATAGAAGAGATACATTGGCACAAGTAGCATCTAGCTTCATTATCAGAATGTTAAAACTATCCTCTGTAGTATCACCGGTATTTCATATTTATTCAGATGTCTTTCTATTAAATAGAGGCTCTAAGGATTCTTAATACTATATGTTTATGAGGTGAGCTCCATGAGAATAAGAACTGTCTTACTTTTCCATCTCTATCACCATTGCTTAGTACATGGTAAACATTTTTAAAAAATGCTTTATTCAGTCATTCATTCTTGAGGCATCTAGGTGACAGAGTGAATAGAATTCTAGGCCCATGGTCAGAAAGACATAAGTTCAAATGCAGCCCCAAATACTTACTATATAAAACTGGGCAAGCCAAATTACCACTGTCTGCCTCGTTTTCCTCATCTGTAAAATGGAGATAATAGTACCTACCTTATATGATTATAGAGAGAATAAAATGAAATAATATTTGTAAGTTCTTTGTTACTTAAATGCTGGCTATCTATTATTATTCATTCATCCCGACTATCCCCTGTTGCTAAAAAGAATATGGGCTCTAGCTTCCACTTTAGTACCCCCTCACAGCTATAAATGATGTTTTCTCTTTTCTATGTCCTCCCTTCAATAATGCTCTTTGTTATGGAGCAGAATTTCTATAGGTCGATCAGTTTTTGTACTCCTTTTAGTCACCAGAGTATGAAAGGGTCCATTATAATTCTGTTTCATTTATAAATTGGTCTCATAGCAGAGATAACTATGACAAGAGTCTGCAATTTGAGAGCTGGAAAGTAGCTTCATTGATCTCCTAGAAAAAAAAAAAAAAAACAACAAAAAACTTCTCATTTTATCAATAAGAACATTGAGGCCAGCAAGGTTAAATGATTTGCCTAGATCACACAGCCAATTAGTGACGAGCCAGGGCTAAAACCAAAGCCTTCTCTCTCCTCCATCCAGCTTTTTTTCCTCTGTATTATTTAACTAAGCTAACAATAGGAGTAGCCTTTCACCTCAAATAAGAAGGAGTTTTTGCTGATGAGTACTAAGGAATAATTATTTTACTTCTATTTCCATCGTCATATTCTCAAAGCCATCCAGTTAAATCTAGAAGCAAGCTGGTGAATTTTTTTCCTCATGGGAACAAGATGTTCTCCACTAACACATGGATTGTGATCCATGGGTTCACCTTTAGGTTGGATATTTGGAATCCTGAATAAAATTTTTCTTAGAAATTATATTTAAGATTGTCCTTAGGTTTCTAGGCAAACCCCAAATGTCCCTATAACCCATAACATAGGATATAAGTATACCTTTTTTTTTTTTTTTTTTTTTTTGCGGGACAATGGGGGTTAAGTGATTGCCAAGGGTCATGGGCAGCTAGTAAGTGTCAAGTGTCTGAGGATGGATTTGAACTCAGGTTCTCCTGAATCCAGGCCGGTGCTTTAACCACTGCGCCATCTAGCTGCCCCATAAGTATACCTATTTTAAACAAAAATAATAGAAAATAATACTCTTGTGCTACTATTAACTTAAAACAATAAACATGATTGAATAAGAGACAGAAGTAGCATGGTAATGTGGCATTTTTAATTTTTTTTTTTTTGTAAATTTATCTTGAAAGCCAGGGGTCAGGAAAAAAGCTTCTTTAATTAGAGGTAATCTGTATACAAAAACCTCTAGCATCCTGACGAACATTTGATTATTTTCAAGGGTTTTAAATAACCGATAACATTGATACTTTATTATGTCTAATTCCACTTAAAACATATCATTCCTTTTCCTTGATAATTTAACCATGGTTAGGTTTGATTTATGATTAACGAATGAATTGATATAGAGGAAAGGAGTAGAGATGTTCCTCTGACAAATGAAAGTGGAGAGGAAGAATTGGTTTTTAAAGAGGAAGTGAGATACATATACTTATAAGAAAGGAATTACTTAGGGAGAAATAAAGCAATGAAAAGCACTGAGACGCTAGAGAATTCCATATGTCTTTGATCTTTTTAAGGGGGAAAGAAAGGCAACCATACACAGGTGTTTGAGTCAGAGAGTTCTCTGATCAGTCACAAAAAATGTCTTTGTCAAAATTTAGTTGGGGGGCAGCTAGGTGGTGCAGTGTATAAAGCACTGGCCCGGATATCAGGAGGACCTGAGTTAAATCTGGCCTCAGACACTTGACACTTACTAGCTGTATGACCCCGGGCCAACGTCACTTAACCCCAATTGCCACACACACACACCACACACCACACACACACACACACACACACACACACACCACAAATACACACAAATACAATGGCTTAAAATTTAAGTTGGGTGCTGTCTCAAGAAAAGCAGTTGGGGAAGAGGAGAGATGATTTCATATAGGCACAGTCATTTGGAGGTATAGATTCATATGTACACAGCATTCCTAAGGTGGGAGCTTATGATTTGGAAATATCCTAGTTATTAATGCTACGTTGTTGCTGCTGCTGCTTGCCATTGTTTAGCCCACACTTTAAAGTAATGGCAGGAAGTGGACAGGGAATTCCACCTGGAACCGAAGTAATCCCCAAATGGGGTAATGTTATTCAATCAAATGTCCCTGTATGATAATTATGGCCCCACTTCTTTCCTCTCATCAAATCTGCTATTTAATTTGGTTTTTGTTTCTTCTCTGAAAAGATTATTTTTATTCAGTAAAAAAGGCTTGATTTGTAAGGTTTATTTTCAGATACTTTCTCATTAGAAAATATGCCTCCAGGGGCACCTAGGTGGCCCAGTGGATAAAGCACAGGCCCTGGATACAGGAGAACCTGAGTTCAAATCCATCCTCAGACACTTGACACTTACTAGCTGCCTGACCCTTGGCAAATCACTTAATCCCCATTGCCCCTCAAAAAAAAAAAAAAAGGGAAAAGAAAAGAAAATATGCCTCAGGTGTTTAAGTTACTTGTTTCTTGTAGCAAATCCCTTACTAATTTGTTATTCCCTGTCCAGAATGGGCCTCTTTTAAATAGAGTTTCTTTTCCTGTGATCACCTAAGTGGAAGGGGAATTCCATGAACACTGAGTTAAAATTCTGTGTGACCCTGGGCAAGTTACTTAAAACTATTTCAGCCTCAGTTTTCTTAGCTGTGAAATGGAGGAGAAATAATAGCATTCACATCACAGAGTGATGTTTGGATATCCATTGGTAATTTCCAATGGGAAAAAGGAATGATGAGAGTCATCCCCATCTTCCCCTACCCCCCCGCCTCATGGTTTGCATAAAACTCTAAGAATTCTGAAATATTAAGTCTTTCATTCTCTGCCTTCTATTCTGAGAGATGTACTCATGGCCTCACCCACCTTAGCATATTGGAATAGATACTTTTTACAAGAAATAAGGGGGGGGGAAGCAAATACAAAAATACCCCCTGCCCTGACCAGTGCTGAAGTATACTTGCAAAATTGTATAAAAGTTATGGGAAAAAATTAAAATAAGTGAGAACTATGGAAGTTGAAGTATATTTTCCTAGCATTTAGTCATATTGGACATCTCTCAATTAATTAAAGCCAGAGTCTGAACATTTTCTAACTAGTAATGAAGACCCCCTAACCTTGTGGAACTATGTGAAAGTGGAATGGGTTCCTTAGGGAGACCATGGTCTTGAAACACAAAATGTCTTCAAGGAAAGGTCTGATGATCCTACTGTCAATATACCATAGAGGAGATTGCTTGGTCTCTGAGCTGCCTTCTAAGTCTATCATTCTGTGAGTTATCAGTTCTCCCGCTAATGAAATGGAAGTTTTCAAAGTACAGGGCAGCTTCTTTGAACCCAGGTCTTTTTTTTTTTTTTACACCAAGGTCAGTAGCTCCTGTATTATATCACATTTCTTCTCAAGTCCTATCCCTGATACATATTAATGACACATTATTGTTGTTTAGGTGTGTCTGACTCTTTTTGACCCTAGGGACTATCATGCACACCAATACTGTCCATGGAGTTTTTTTGTCAAGGTTTCTGGAGTGGTTTTCCATTTCCTTCTCTAGTGAATTAAGGCAAACAGAGATTAAGTTACTTTTCCAGGGCCACACAGCTAATAAATGTCTGAGGTCAGATTTGAACTCTGATCTTCCTGACTACTGGCCCAGCACTCTATCCAATGAGCCACCTAGTTGCCTCCTAGTGACTACTAATGGTATGACCATGGACAAGTTACTTAATTTCTCAGTGCATAGAAACCCCCTAAGTCTGTAAGGAATTGACCCTTTAAATTGAGGGAAGGGAGATTTACATACAGGAGGTCCTATAATAATGAAACTCCCAGCTCAGACTTCCTCTCATCAACTGACGGACATAGGACAACCAAACCAACCAAATGAAAAAGAACACCCTTGGGGGGTGGCTAGGTGGTGCAGTGGAAAAGCACGGCCTGATTCAGGAGTACCTGAGTTCAAATCCAGCCTCAGACACTTGACACTTACTAACTGTGTTGACCTGGCAGTCACTTAACCCCCATTGCCTCCACCAAAAAATAAAAAAAAACTAAAAATAAAATAAAAAAGAACCCTTGGTTCTTTATCATCTTGGACAAATGAGATAATTGTCCCATAATCTTTTGGGTTTCCAAGGGAGGATTCTCAGTGTTTGTTTCTAAATGGTCTTTTATTCATTTATTTTAGTTAAAACATTGTCCTCACCCCTCCCCTCTAGAATAACTTGTAAATTCCAAGAAAGTAACCATGTTCCTGTCCAGTTGCTAATGAAAGGGTTTGAATTTTTCAATATTACAGAGTCATGGTATTGAGTGATCCTCAGCACTGGCTACACTGTGCTTTGGAAAAGTTTATGCGGGGACCATTGGAGTAAATAAATCATAGAGCAGAAGGATTGCTTCAAACAGTCAAACCCTTAGCTACTGACTGAATAAGTCCTGTGCTTTATCATCTCATAATGAAGCTGCCTCAGATGCATGCTTCGTTTTATTACCCAATGTAACACATCGAGATAAATTTAACATCTTATAGATTTGCTTCTTGCTTAGTATTCATATCTATCTCAGACTTTTCATTATATTATGATACTGAATGGGAGTTCCCCCCCTCCCTTCCATTTATATTCTAACTGCACCAAATTGGCATTTGGTGAATTTATCATCATGCTGTTCCAAGCAGGCAGTGTTTTTATTTTCATTAATACTAAAAAGTCCTCTTGGCTGCAAAATTAATTTTGAAATCTTTTATGTGAAGCAAAGACCCTAATGTTGTTTCTATGGGTTTCTGTAAACTAGGAACTACATAGTGGTTTGGGGTTGTAATTCTCCCCAATTTCCCCATATATCTAAAGACCATCCATTATCATTTTGTTTTTGTTTTGTTTTAGTGAGGCAATTGGGGTTAAGTGACTTGCCCAGGGTCACACAGCTAGTAAGTGTTAAGTGTCAGAGACTGGAATTGAACTCAGGTCTCCTGAATCCAGGGCCAGTGCTCTATCCACTGCACCATCTAGCTGCCCCTATCTATTATCATTTTGAAAACTTTAAATCTATTACTTCCAATCCTAGACTAGGTTATAAGTTTTTATTATTATATATTTTTTTATCATTTGTGCCCCCTTTGAATTGTTTCTTTTAAGCATAAAAGGAGGGGTAGCTGAAATGTATATAAAAAGTTTTCTTCCTGAAAAAATACACATAGGGGCAGCTAGGTGTGCACTGGATAAAGCATGGGCCCTGGATTCAGGAGGACCTGAGTTCAAAATATGACCTCAGACTCGTACTAGCTGTGTGACCCTGGGCAAGTCACTTAACCCCAATGCCTCACACACACACACACACACAAAAAAAAAAAAAAAGAAAGAAAGAAAAAGAAAAATATAATACCTAGCACATGAGAGCCAGGAAACTATATGTCTGTGACACATCTTGAAAGAGGTGAGGATTTTTCCTAGATAGTACAGTAGCTTAGGTATTAGAATATGGATTCAGTTCCCAGCCCTGCCTTTTATGACTTATGTCATCTTGGCCAAATCATCCTGGTTCCCCACCCTCTTAGTATACTCCTCTATAAAGGGAAGAGTTTTGATTGGATGATCTGTTCAGGTCCCTTCCAGCTTTATGTCCTATTCTACTTAGGAATTAGGAGACTGTCAGGCTTGTACCTCATTCCTCAAGGTTCTCTGCTGGCCGATGATGTTTTGGGGTTGGTTGGGATGCAGGATAGGTCCAGGGAGAGCAAAAGGACTGGGGAGAAATAGGGAGTTGCTTCTACTCATCCTCTCATGACTAGATATTTGATTGAGCTCCTGGGAGTGGGGAGTTTTGTCCCCAAGCCTCTCCTTGCCCATCCCTACCTCTTTGGTCATAGGATTCCTATTTACAGCTCTAGTTCTGACATAGCCTTGAACAAGCCTGAACCCTTCCATTTCCATTTTAGTTTTCTTGGCAGAAATACTGGAGTGGTTTGCCATTTCCTTCTCCAGCTCATTTTACAAATGGGGAAGCTGAGGCAAACAGGGTTATGTGACTTGTCCAGTATCACATAGATAATAAGTGTCTGAGACTCAATTTGAACTCAGATCTTCCTGACTCCAGGCCAGGAACTCTATCCACTGTGGCACCTAGCTGCTCTTGAGGCCTACTGACTCATTTAGACTCTTACTCTCATTTCGATGCAACTAGGTGGTGCAGTGGATAGAGTGCTGGGCCTCAGACACTTACTATCTGTGTGACTCTGGGCAAATCTCTTAACTGTTTGCCTCAGTATTCTTATCTGTAAAATGAGCTGGGGAAGCAAATACCAAATCACTCCAGTATCTTTGCCAAGAAAACTCCAAATGGGGTCACAAAGAGTTGGACATGACTGAAAGCACTAAACTGACTCATTTAGACACTTTGTTCTCAGTCCCATGACTGTGCAAGTCTCCATTTCCTTTCTATTTCTTACTTACCCTGAGCCTCCTGCTTTTGGTGTCTTCCTTGGTAGAGTGATTCTAATTTCTCTGACTCTAATTTAAATATTGTCCTGGATTCCAATCACCCCAATTATTTTGTAATTTTCTCTGTTTCTGATAATCCCTCCTACTCCTCAAACCCACAAAATTGAAGGTCATTTTGGACACAGGAAGAGTGTGAGAAAATAGCCAAACCCAGTCAACTTTTCCATCAGGACACCTCATTAATGAAAAAAGATGATTGTATTTTAAGTTGATATTTTTGATGTATGAAAACAGTTTTTTCTTTATTCTAAGGATTATGGACTTAATAGATATTTGCTACTTTCCCCACATAAGCTAAGTGTTTATTATTGACTTCGGTTGATTTTTGAAGTATTGTGATTTCCCTTTTCCCTATTCATACAAACTTTTCCCCTCAAGCTCTCAGCCTTCATTTCTTTCATGTAGTTCTATTGCTACTGAAAGAGGTTGTTCTTCTAATATTTAATCTGATGCTTTGTTTATGGTAATCTAACAAGGATAAAAAAGAATTTATGATTTCTATTTTCAGGAAAATAGGTATTTTTCCCCTAATTGTGTGTGTGTGTGTGTATGATGAGAGAAGTATAGTGCAGGTGATTTGTGGCTTCGATTGACCTTGTGCCACCTCCAGGGACTTCTTCCTGCATTGGTGGGCTTAAAGGGGAACTCATAGTTTTGTTAGAAGGTTAAAGAATCTTCACACCAGTTCGATAATTTGATTGGTCCATCTCTTCCTGTTGCTTCATGATACTAAATAATAGAACATGACAGAAATACTGTGCTAGTCTATGGCTCTGTGCCAATTCCAGGCCCTCCTTCAGTTGGGTCACTGATTCGTCATTCCCATCAGTATGGTCTATGTCACAGTCACGTTATATTTCCTGGACATGTCCCTAGGGTAATCCAATTATTTCTTCTTTGTGGGACATGCCACATCACATAGGTTGGCACCCAGTCATAAGAGAGTAAATTATTGAGCTATTTCCCTGTCCCTACCTGACACAATATGTGGCCCTGACACAAATAATTCAATCAAATTCAGCATAGTATCTATCCAAGACCTAGTTCTAGAGCCTTGTGTACTCAACTAAGTAGTTGAGATAAGGAATTCAAGGGCTGGAATTTGTTTCTGGGTGATGCCAAGCCCGGGGCATTTTGACTCAGTGAGGAATCTCTCCTGTAGGATGTCTGGGATCTTAAAAGTAAATATGAAATAGTACATGATAGAACAGAGGGAAACAAAAAATAGTTTTTAAGAGAAATCCAAAACAGGAATAAGGAGGGATAGGTATTGGGCTAAATTAATGTGCATTTTCTAACCTTAAGGATTGTGGGAATACGGGGCCTCAAACATAAAACCTGTTAGAGTGAACACTGCAGAATTCTACTGTACCTATTATTTTATTGGTGTGTTGAACTCCCAGCAAGGACAGTCCCTTTCCTAATGCAGATTTGCAGTACTCTGCAAATTATAGTCATAGAGAGCTGTCTGGGGCACTGTGAATTCAATTGTTTTACCCATAGCCACACAACCAATATGGGTTGGAGGTGAGACTTGACCCAAGGTTTTACTGATGATCTAAGGTGCGCTCCCTTACCTACTGGGCCATGTTACCTATCCATTGATGACTCTCACTGCAACATATGAGTTCAAGAAGTTTGTGCATATAATCTGCTTGTCTTAAAAACATCCCTTGAGACTTTAACACTCTCCTTCTTCCTCAACCTCTTTCATTATGTTACATTTTCCAATACATTTCAATAATACTCAGAAAATTATATATGTATGTATATATGCATATATATACACATGTATCATATATAATATATATATGAATGTGTGTTATGTCCTTAAGCTCATAATATTAAATACAACAAAGTTACTCCAACATGAGGGGCTTACCATTTTCATAGCTGGTGGAGGATGGCAAAGTGGGCCAGGATGCTGCAAGGAAGAAACATCATCACCACATGTCATTGTCCTAGGGGGAGCAACTATACTCAGTCCATTTTCATCTGTCTCCCTTCTGACCCCACCCCCACCATGGTCCTATCACTCTTGTACCTAATGAGCTATTGTAACATGATCAGGACAGAGAGCATATTATCATATGACCTGGGTAACCATACCATATAGGATATTCAAAGTCAATAATAATGGTACCAAGTGCTGCCTTAGGATGTGTTAAGCTCTTTATCTCCTTTTTCTCCTCCTCCCACCCAAAGCGAATTTGCCCCAGCTATCCAAGAGTTTACAATTTCTTCCTTAGTTTATTTGCTTAAAACTAGCAGGAGGAGAACACACTGTTTGCTAGTTTTAAGCAAATAAACTAAGGAAGAAATTGTAAACCCCGGAGAAGACTTAGGGTATTCTTCCTATTTTCATTGTGACTAAAGTTGGTGTTTCCACTGCCTAGACCATTATAAAGTATTTTTTTTTTTCAAAATAGGGTGGTATTGATACTTGAGATGGTGAAATTCCTCAGGAGATATAAAGTTTATGGAGTAAATATGTGCACAGACATTTAAAAGTAAGCTGTGTTTACCTGATAATGAATAAGTGTAATGAACCAGTGTTATCTGCCATACAAAATGTTATTAAAAGGTTTGTAATATCTTGATCTATAGAGGACTCTTGAACCTTTTGGGTATAGGTGAACTTTCTCAGTGTGGTCCTTAAGAATCATTCTGGAGGGGAAGCTAGATGGCGCAGTAGATAGAGCACCGGCCTTGGATTCAGGAGGACCTGAATTCAAATCCAGCCTCAGACATTTGACACTTACTAGCTGTGTGATCCTGGGCAAGTCACTTAACCCCAATTGCCTCACCAAAAAAACAAAACAAAAAAACCCAAAAGAATCATTATGGCCTAAAATAGATTCTAGCTGTGGGCATCAACATTTTAAGAACCAATAGAACACCATTATCCACTAGAAGTAGAAGGAGAAGTTGAGGCATAACCAGGATTAGGTGACTGCAACTTTGCTCTCAGCCCCTCATATTGGGTAATCTCACTTCCTAGGGCAATCCTGGTCCCATATCTGCCCTCTCTCAGGGCCCACCTTCCACTACCACTACACTCTCTAATCTCTATCTTGTTCTTGTCCAGAGAACTAGGCGGGAGAGAGGGTTGCAATTTTTCTGAAAGGGATAAGGCAATAATCTCTAGGGAAAAGTCCACTCACTCTTAAGGAAACCTGTTTTCTGTGCCAAATCACCAAACGTACACATGTGTTTGGGGAGTCATTTATATAATATTTTCAATTCACCCAGCAGCACAAATCCTAGTTATATGTTTGGTTGGAATAGCTAGGTTTTATCAATAGTTCTATGACCTTAGGCCAAGTCACTTTACGGATTTGGACCCCAGCCTCTTTGACTGGCATACCAGCCAGACTTGTCTTACAAGATTGTTGGGAAGATCAATTGAGAAGATAACTGAATGGAGATGGTGCTTTAAAAGTGTAATGCATTATGAAAATGTGAGGTGGCATTATCAATATTTTATGTTAATATTATTCAGCAAAATGTGAGACTATGTTGACCAGTGATACATAGCTCTAGTATATCTCCAACTGATTCAGTCACATTCTAAAACCAAAATTAATTTCAATTTAATTATGAAAATAACATATCACTTGGGGTATATATAGGCCATTAGGAAAGAGGTGTCACAAAATCAAAGTTTGAATACCACCAAGCCAAAAGTATGGGAAGTACTCACAGTAAAGGTATGCTTTCATTCTCATAGTATAGGTGCATTGGGACTTGGCTCTAAGAAGAGTTAATGGAAATTACAAGATTCAAAGCTTCACCCTACTAGGTTGCTTGTGTTCAATAACTGGTCATGAAATTGCATTGGTTTCCCGAAAGTGATTGCATAAGGCCAATCTTCTCTTGTAAATGAATGTATATAATAATACATCCTTCTAGACCAGCATTCCATTTCCAGGAAAGAATAACTACCTGGGGTTTTTTCATTGTTTGTTTATTTTATTTTGTTTTGTTTTAAGAATGAAGGACTTTAAACCTACATTATGCATCCCATTCTATTTCATTCATATTTAAAAGGGGGGAGTTTCTTAGGGACCCCAACAGATTATCTATTTCATGGTGCAAGTAATAAGGAATCCAGCCCAATAATTGTTATTCTAGGTAGTATAACCATAGTGGCTATTCTCCTGCCAGGCTGGAGTACCCTGATAGACACCATAATTACAGCACAGCAAATTACAATTCCTCTGAAACAGAACAATGCAGAGTCCGTGGAACACAGATAAAGGCAAATCTGAACCGGAAATGAAGAGGAGGGCAAGAAATCAGAAGCAAATATGTCACCACAGTAGCAGCCTACAGGGGAAAAAAAAGCACAGCAAAAAGAAAACAAGATAGTATAATCAGGTACAAAAGACTGTGGAGATAAAATATGCTCCCCCAATAAGCACTATTATGTTTTTAATGGATTCAGTGTGACAGGTTAGCCTTTTTGTTTTAAGACTATTACAAAGAAAATTATTTTAAAATTGGACCATTAGGAAGGAAAGCACATAAAAAGGAGATATTGATCTTAAAATTTGGAATATGTATGTATATATATACGTATGCATATACATATATATATATATCAGTCAGTAAGACCAGCTGACCTACATAACTAGAATATTACAGGAATTAGCTAATGGGTATGCCAGGGTTTTTTTAAAAATTTTATTTTAATAGTAGGGACTGGAGCCAGCATGAAAACAAAAGATTTAAATTGCCAAAGGAATAAAAAAATGAAATGAGAAAGAAGAAATACTGACAATCAATTGGCAATTTTGATTCTCCCACTAAGCCCCCTCCCCCAAAAATGTATTAAAAAGATAGAATCTGGAAAAATTCAGAAAACAGCGGTGTTGAAAAGTATTTTTAAAATTTATTTTCTCAGCAAAAGTTCTGTAGGGTTATATTAAATTATTTTATTCAACAGATATTTATGAAGTGTTTACTAGGATAAGATAATTAATAAGAAGGGCATATAGATATAAATCAAGTACAACAAAAAAGCCAATAAGAGTGTATATAGTTTCGGCAACCCTCCAAATCAATTTTCATAGGATATCAAAATTAGAAGAAATAGCAGGTGTCATTTAGTCCAAACATGTACCTCTATAGTATTCCAAAAAAGTGGTCACCCAAGCTTATCTTGAAGGTCTTCAGCAATGAGGGACACAAGATTTCCTGAGGCAACCCATTCCCCTTTGAGACAGCTCTGATATTGGTAAAGTTTCTCTCTCTCTATCTCTCTTTTTTTTTGTTTTTTTGTTTGTTTGTTTGTCGCTGTTCAGTTGTATCTGATTCCTCCTGACCCCAGGGACTATACCATCCATGATGTTTCTTGACAAAGATATTTGAGTAGTTTGCATTTTCATAAGTGACCTTGCCAGGGTTTCGCAGCTAGTAAGTGTCTGAGGCCAGTATTGAACTTAGGTCCTCCTTGTCTAGGACTCAGCACTTCTATTCACTGAGTCTCAGATTTCACTTTATTTCTCGTGGCATTGAGCCCCCAATCTACTCTTCTCCAAATTCCACCCATGCTCCCAATCTACCCTTTAGAGTCAAGTGACACAAAGGTTAATTTGTCTTATCTGTGAAACCTTAAAGATGCTTATCAGACTTAGTTTCTTCATTTGTCAAATAAGGTACTAGAAGAAATTGGCTCCTGCAGCCTCTTTGAGCTCTAGTATTAGGATCCCTGGGCAAAGTTAAGTTGTACCCTACATCCCATCCCTACCCTACAGCTTCAGTGAAAGAAGCAGCAAGTTTTTAGGAGCCCCATGCTATACTGTCAGTCCCCCCCAGATTAACCTAATTTAGGAAAATAAAATCATCTTCTACTACTACTACTACTACTACTACTATACTCTACTACTACTACTACTACTACTACTACGCATTAGATAGAAAATTTTGGTTTAAAAATAATAATAGTAAGGGAAACTAGATGGGCAGTGGATAGAGCCCGACCCTGGAGTTCAAGAGTACCTGGGATTCAAATCGGCCTCAGACACTTAACACTAGCTGTGTGACCCTGGGCAAGTCACTTAACCCCAATTGCCTCACTAAAAAAAAAATAAATAAATAATAATAAAAATAGTAGTAGTAGCTAGCATTTGTGTGAAGCCTTTAAGGTTATCAAAGTACTTTTCATATGTTTTTAAATTTAGTCCTATCAACAAAGGTGTGAAGTATGTGCTATCATTATTATTCCCATTGATTTTACAGACAAGGTAACTGAGGCTGAGAGAAGTCAAAATGACCACTCTAGCGTACTCTAGCTAGTAGGTTTCTGCAGGCAGCACTGGAACTCAGGTTCTCTTGGCTCCCATATCTAGCACTCAATCCATTATTTCATCAAAGTCATGAAGAAGTTATATATCCAAACTAGTAAAGGAAAAACTTCTTGGACAGGTAGTTTTCAATTGATCATATTTCTGTCCACTGGTCCAAAACCTATTACTTAAACTAACTTTTTTTCCTTAAGAGGAAAAAACCTTCAGCCGTTGGGGAAAGGGAAGTAGAAATGAGTTTTCTGACTTCATACTATAGTAGCAAGGGTAAAAGACAGCTGAACTCTTTGGGGAAGGAAATGTTAAGTAGAAAGGCCAGAGGCCAGCTTTCACTGAAATATAATGGGTAAGTTGTATTGGGACAGAAGTTCAATTAAAAAGACCAGGATTTCACAAGTGAGATTTCTGTTTTCCTCAGCACCCCTTTCTTGCTAGAGGCATAAATTTCTCTAAGCTAGGGACATCCATGGACCTTTGGTAGTTTTGTTTTCCCCAAGAAAGAATCACATAATGTTAGAACTATAAGGACATTGGTAATCCTCTGGTACACGGGTTTTTAAACCCATGGTTCACAGACCTCATATGGATCTGTGGATATATTTTAAGGAATCCATAATTTTAGATGGGAAAAAACATAGTTATCCCTTCCACATCATGCCTTTCCCCATCTTGGTTTTGATATATGTGGGTTGGCATAAAGAAGTTAAATGGGGGAGGTGGGGCAGCTAAGTAGCACAGTTGATAAAGCGCCGGACCTGGATTCAGGAGGACCTGAGTTCATATCTGGCCTCAGACACTTGACACTTACTAGCTGTGTGACCCTGGGCAAGTCACTTAACCTTCATTGCCCTGCCAAAAAAAATATTAAAGGGGAGTTTGGGGGGAGTTTTGCAGAAGCCACAGACAACACTTGAAGGTCAGCAGATGACATGGAAAAGTGTAGAAACTCAGAAATTCTTAAAATATATGCATAATATCAACATATTTTACCTTTTAATATTATAATAATTTGGGCTTCTCTGATATGTAGGAAGAGCCAAAAGATTTTACATGGATTTTCCAGATCATGGGGTGTGGCATCCCTAAATCCTATGAGTGTAAGGGATAACTGTATATCTTCATTTCAGTATAATTGAAATTTTGGTTTCCTTTGTAATTGTATATATTTTCTTTTTTGTATTTAAAAAACATTATCCTGAGAAGGAGTTCATGGGCTCTACCAGACAGCCAAAGGAGTCCAAGAGACAAAAAAGATAAGAACCCTTAATTGAGTCCAACTCTTTATTTTAAAACAGGAGGAAATGGAAGACATTAGAATGGTTTGCCTGCCCCAGTCACACTGCTAGTAGGTGGCATTGAACACAGAGATGAGTCTTCTGCCTCAAGTATAATGTTCTCTTGAATCAGACTGCCATGTTTTCCCACTTATTGTCTCTTTATAAATTACTACTCACACCTATCTTTTGGGCACTGAGTTGGTAAAAAACTCCACAGGTGATTTTAAATAAAGGTGAAATCAATGATTCTTCAAAGTAAATTTGTTGCCTTTTTTTAAAGTTACCATACAATGCTGGTACCTGGCCTTGAGACATAGCATTTTGCACCAATTTATTTTCAAATGAAAAAGAGCCAAAAATGTACTGATGAATTGAGGTCTACATAGTAGACAACTGTGGCATGTTCCTTGGGAGGAATGAAAGCGCATAGAAAATATTCCAGTCTTTGAGTGGTCAGAAGAAGTATTTTTATATCATCTAGTAAAGCACTTTGGCAATAGGCATGAAATCCTCAGCTGGAACTCACTGCCTGACAGTTTAGTCATGTGCATTTGCAGGATTTCAAACATTTGTATGCTTAAGGATATTCTGTTCAGGTCGGGCAGGCCAGCAGCCTAATAACTGGGCAGGTTTTAAGTTGGCAAGTGCTCATATACATGAGAAAGGAGCACATGCATAGTGGTTCTTCTTTTGCACTGTCTACTTCATCATGAATTCGGTCAGTAAAGTTAAAGTAACAAGAATATATGTCTCTAGGAGAACCCATTGTTCATTTCATGTTTGTGAGTCTTTTGGTTGGTCAATAAGCACTTATAATGTACTTACCATATATTTACAAAGTGCTTGCAATACAAAGGTGAAAACAGACTCTTACTTCAAGGAACTTACATTCTAATAAAGGAGCCAAAATTCATACAGGCATATATTTGATATATACAGAGTAAGTGGAAGGTAAACTTTGCAGAGAGGTACAAACTTTTTTCCTGGTAAAACTCAGTAGGTTCCCTATAGCTTCCTTAAGACCCCAGATAAAATATTACCTTCTACAGGAAGCCTTTCTCAAGCTCTTATAATTCTCATGCTTTTCCTCTATTTTTTCTTGTATATAGTATATTTGTACACAGTTGTTTGCATGTTGTCTCCCCTATTGGACTGTGAGCTCCACGAGGACAAGTACTGTGTGTGTGTATATGTGTGTGTGTGTGTGTGTGTGGTTTTTTTTTTTACTTTCTTTGTATCCTCCCTATTTAGCATAGTGCCTGGCACATATTAGGTGCTTAATAAATGCTTATTGTTTGACTTACTGAAGCAGGTGTGCTACAGGTGAGCTTACGTGTCCTTCCCATTGAATTTATAGCAACTGTACACACTCATGCTGTTTTATTATAAACTCCTCCAAACAAACGTACTAACTGAAGTTCTTTAAAAAAATTGAAAATAACCATGGCAGTCCTGTTGTTTCTGCAATGCCTTGATAAATAGTTTCTGTGTAAGATGTAGTCAAAGGAGCAGTGTATTCCAAGAAAAGAGACTAAGTGAACAGTCTCACAAGTGAAAGTCTATAAGCGTGTATAGTGTCTTTCATCTAATGATCACAGAGCCTTAGATAGGATCATTCATCTAGCCTCAGCACATCCCTTTAAAGCAAACAGATGACAGAAATCTACTTGTATCTTACCAGTGGAAAAAATGGAATGACAGAGGAATTGAATCAACTCTTCAAGACCCCCAGATGCTGGTGATAATTGTGCCATTAATAGAACTCCTGGTCTCATGACTTCTGCATATCATCTTTCTGTCCTTTAAAATGAATGAAAATCTGCCATAAAGAACAGTGAATGTTTTTAATGCTGACTGTTCCTCATTCTTCCATGATAAAAAGAATCATAGAATCAAAGATCATGGATTGAGCATTGTAAGGGAGTGTATAGGCCATCTAGTCCAACCTCTGATTATCCAGTGGAGGAAAATGAAGCCTAGAGAGGTTAAGTGATTTGCCCAAGGGGACACAACTAGCAAGTGACTATGATGAGATTTGAACTCAAATTGGATTACAAATTAGATTCCAAATCCAGCCCTATTTCTATGGTACTACATTGCCTTGTCAGCATCAGAATCAAGCCAGTTTGGGGCTCCAGATACTGATTCCAATGTTCCAAAATTACGGTTTCTGACAAGATTCTGTAGGCCAAGGCCTCATAAAGCCCTCCACACTTTCAGGGTTCTAGGATGGGTGTAACCCTGCATAGAATGTTACAAACATACCCTTTGTCTCCATCTTCAATGGAAGGTAGTGTTACAGGAAAAATCCTCTATATTCAGTGCTCTACTTGGCTTCCAGTGCTCTTATATACCTTGTATCAAAAAAACAAAACAAAAACAAAAACAAAAAAACAACCCACAAGCAGATTTTTTTTACTCTAGTCCTACATTTCAGTCTATCATTATATTTATTCTCTTAGATTTTTCAGCTCTTCTAACTCTTACACAGCTCCAAAAGCTAATCTATTCTGGGGTTGAAAGCTTTAAAATGATGCCATTTCCTTCTCTGGTTTCTTCCTGTTCCCTAGAGATATAAGTTCCAAAATAAAAATGTCATACACAAGTCTTTCCTCCAGGTATCTCTCTTTTTTCCAGCTAAAAGTAAAAAAAAAATCAAAATATGAGACATGTTTTTTCTGCTACATATATAGTTAATACTATTAAGTTACATGCATCTGATGCTTTAAGGCTTGCAAAGGATTTTATATATATTACCTTACTTTATTCTGACAACATCCCTATGAGATAGATGCTATTATTATCCTCATTTTACATACGAAGCAACTGAGGCAGAAGTAAGTTAAGGGACTTAGCCTCAGTCACACAGCCAGTTAGCAAACTCATCTTTCTGATTCCAAGTCCCGTACCTACTAAGTGCTGAGTATCGTATTAAGTTTTTGGAGCCATGTAAAGAGAAGGATGAGATGGTTTGTCCTTGAGCAACTTGGAGATTTTTTTAAAGAAAGGCATGATTTACACATGTAAAGCCATTAGAGAATTGTGCAACAGTGTATATTCAAGTGGCACTTTATTCATTCATTCCATAGGGTTTTTTGTTGTTGTTGTTGTTGTTTTGTGGGGCAATGAGGGTTAAGTGACTTGCCCAGGGTCACACAGCTAGTAAGTGTCAAGTGTCTGAGGTCAGATTTGAACTCAGGTTCTCCTGAATCCAGGGGCAGTGCTTTATCCACTATGCCACCTAGTTGCCCCCACGAAGGTATTTCTTGAATGTTTACAATTTGAAAGCTAGTACTAGTCATTGTGGGAAATATCAGTTACCAGGTCAGTGAATTCTGTCTCCATAATGCCATTTGTCCCTTCCTTTCTTACTTCCAGTCCCACCTCTAAGGCATCACTCTCTTTGCCTGAACCATTGTAGCAGCCTTTGAGCAGTTCCCCTTGCCTCTATCCTCTATTCCATTCTACTTGTTGCTTTCAGATTGATCTTTCTGGTGTGCTGATATGCTAATATTATTCCAATACTCAATAATGTTCAGTACCCATAAAATAAAATCTCAGCATTCAAGGTGATTCATAACCAGCTTCCAACTTAACTTTCTTAACAGGCTGATCTCATCCTTTTTTTTTTTTGGATAATCTGTGCTTCTTCCCCAAATCTATTTTCTTTATCTCTGTACCTTGCTTGTGTTGACCCCTATGACTGCTATGCCTATCTTCCCCTTCATTTCCATCAGTTCACATCTTCCATTTAAGGCCCAACTCAGATCTTATGTACTTATCTTTGGATCCTTCCTGATTACTCTGCCAAACTGCCTTTAGTTTTTTTTTTTAACTTATTTAGGATATAAATTCATTATACAATAACACTGCCTGATACATTATTAATTTTTAGCCATTATGAAACCATATTATTAACAAAATATGGGTAGCTTTCATGTAATTTCAGGCATAATCGAATTTTAGCCACCTTTTAGAAATGCTAATTTCTCAAATCTATAAGAAGCCAACATGCATGATCCAAAAATAAAAAGTATTTTAACCACTTTTTAGGGAATTTTTCCCAAATCTATAAAAAAGTAATCTTGAACCAAAAGTGCTAGTAATTAATCAGAAATTAGAGGCAAATTTGGAGGTGAATCACAACTTCTCAGCCTTAGTTTCCTCATTTGTAAAATTATGTCTTTTCTAAAGTCCCTTCTTTCTCTAAAGCTGTGATCTGCTTGAAAAGTGAACTGCTGTTCCGTGAATATATTATATACACTGTATTGTGTCTAATACAGTGTCTGCACCACAGCAATCAAAAGGGATTGAGGATTGGCTTAAACCAGGGTTTCATGGCAGGGAATCCTGAATTTCAAACCAAGCCCAATCACCAATTAACCCCCTCTCATTGTTCTAGGCCTCTTCTGACCACATCACTTTTAGAATCCGTTTAGAGGCTTGATTTAATGTTGTTTTTGAGGGAAACTTGGGAGAGCTCAGGCAACTTCCTGGCTTCTCTCCACCATCTTGGTTCTGCCCCCCCCCCAATCACTTTTAAAAAGGGAAAAGAAAAGGAAAAAAAGAAAAAGACATACTTTCCCATATGAAAGAAAAGAAAAGCACCTTGAATCTTAGATGTTTTGAGATTGCATCTGATTTCTAGTCAATTCAACAAGTACTTATTAAATATCTATATTGCACCAAACACTGTGGTAGGTACTAGAGATAAATACAAAGACAGAAATTTAACAGTCCCTGTCCTCAAAGACCTAACCTTCTATTAATGGAGTTTTAAAAGAAAACAGTGCCCAGATAAATAAATACCCAGTAAATACAAAAGTTTTTGTCTCTCTCCTCCTCCCCAGGAGGAAAGCATTACATACAGACCTTTTAGTAAACCTACTTTGGAGTATAAAATGGACTTATAATTTGGTGGATGGATTTATTTAATGTTATACTCTTTGGTGTCTGGTGATATAAAGGAGGGCAGTACAGAGACATAAGAGATTATGATTATCTTCATTGAACTTACAAACCCTTTGATGCTTCGAAGTCATTACTTTGAACTCAGTCACATTTCCTTAACCACTCCCCAACCTTGTCACCTGTCTTCTTTTAAATTTCTTTCTTCCAATTTGAGTGAAATACAAAGATATTATTAACACATCTTAAATCCAGACTTATCAAACCACACGTTGGACTTGACAGGGAAGAAATATTTGGAAGACTTTTTCTGTTGTTATCTTAATTCTAGGCAAACAGTTAGGCAGAAGAATCAAAGATGGAGCCCAGAAGGGACAGAGCTATGTTTGATAGTCTAATTCCATTGACTGACCTACTAGTTGACTTATGCAGTCTCTCCTGGATCACTCTTTTTAAATTATTATTATTTTTTTTGGTAGGGCAGTGAGGGTTAAGTGACTTGTCCAGGGTCACACAGCTAGTAAGTGTCAAGTGTCTGAGGCCGGATTTGAACTCAGGTTCTCCTGAATCCAGGGCTGGTACTTTATCCACTGCACCACCCAGCTGCCCCCTCTTTTTTTTTTTTTAAGTGAGGCGATTGGGGTTAAGCGACTTGTCCAGGGTCACACAGCTAGTAAGTGTCAAGTGTCTGAGGCCGGATTTGAACTCAGGTTCTCCTGAATCCAGGGCTGGTACTTTATCCACTGCACCACCCAGCTGCCCCCTCTTTTTTTTTTTTTTAAGTGAGGCGATTGGGGTTAAGCGACTTGTCCAGGGTCACACAGCTAGCTATTATTTGCAGGATCCTTGAAGGGACAGACTCTTTGCACCTCTTAGTCCTGGTTTTCTCACCATTTTTATTTTACAGGTGAGAAAACCAGGACTAAGAGGTGCTATTCAATCAAATAAGCATTTATTAATTTCCTACCATGTGTTTAGGCACTATACTAGGCTCTGGGGATGCAAAGAGTCTGTCCCTTCAAGGATCCTGCATTTTACCTGCTGAGGTAAGGGGACACAAGGTATACACAAATGAGTAATACAAAATATCTCCTAAACAAAGATAAAGCAATGAGGAAAAGAATAATAACTGGGGGGATCCAGCTGTTTCACTTATTATCATAAGGTCAACCATTCATGAAGCACATTTATAGACAGATAGATAGAAAGACATAGATGGACAGATGGGTGGATTGATAGATAGATCAATGAATAAACCATTTAACCTATCTCAACCCCAGCTGCTTCATTTGCAAAATACTAGCACAACTCCCCTTTCAAGATTGTTGTTTGCAAGGAAGGGTCCTTATTAACTTTTAAGTACTAGCAATGTGATGTTATTAATGTTGCTATTGTTAATGTATTCAAATAATTGAATTGAGTTTATCATATTAGAAAAATATGGTCTCATATTTTCATGATGCTTTATAATCTTCAAAGTGTTTCGTCATACATTGTCTCCTTTAATTTCCTTTTCACAATTCTGTTAATCACATCTGTAAGGAAGGTGTTACTGTTTCCCACATGTGATGTGAGATGTGAAAATGGAAACACAGAATGAAAATGATTTGCACTGTCACACATTTAGTCAATGACAGACCTGGGACAGATCTCCTGGCTGATAGTGCAGGGTTGTTGTAGTAGTGTTGTCTTGTGTGTGTGTATGTGTTTGGTTTGGTTTTTGTTGTTCTTCTTCTTCTTCTTTATTATACTTATTACACTGCCCTAAAGGAAAGTAATTAGGTGGAATAGGGGTTCTTTGTCCTTTGTTCTCAAATAGAACCGACCAATGACATAAGGAAGGTGATGTTTTGACTTGCAACTGAATTGGATTAAAGTGAGGAAGGACTATGCAAAGTCACCAACCTTACTCTCTCCAGTGGCAAGGCATAGATCAGGATGACTGGAGATGGCCATAGATGTTGTGGAAGACCTTTTTGGCCTTTTTAAGCTAAGGTCTTTCCCAGGTCTCAGTTTGTCTGAGGCAATACCCATTCAGTGATTAGGCCAGGTGGGATGAAATAAAAAGCAATGAGAGAGAAGAATCAGAAGAAAGGAAGGTGGGCAGCTAGGTAGTGCAGTGGATAAAGCACCAGCCCTGGATTCAGGAGGACCTCAGTTCAAATCTGACCTCAGACACTTGAAAGTTACTAGCTGTGTGACCCTGGGCAAGTCACTTAACTCTCATTGCCTCACCAAAAAAAAAAAAAACCAAAAACAAAACAAAACCAAAAAAAACAGAAGAAAGGAAAGCATAGCAGACAAGGAGGAATAGCAATAGATTGAACATATGAATTCAAATGGAATTTTAAGAGAACCATATGGAGATTGTAAAGGTGCCCAGATATTCTATAAAGGACTAGGCAAAACAAAAGGAGAAAAGAACAGAGGAGAGGGCAGGGGAGAATGATAGTTCACAGGCACCTGATTTGTTTGGGCTTTCAAAGTAAGCGCACTTATTTTCAAGAATGCACTTTCAAGAGGAATGAATGATCTGAGGGTGCTCTGGTTTGCTTGCTTACTTTTCTCTCTCATGTCTTCATGCACACACACACACACACACACGAAGAGAGAAAGGGAGTAAAGTTAATGGGTGGTATAGAGGGATGGAGCAGAACTGGAGCATCAGGGGTCTAAATCCACGCAATGATTAAGTTCATAGCAATTTCCCCAGGAGACTGTATCATATTCTAGCAAGCAGGAGTGTGGTGGAAGGTTGCCATGGCAACAAAAGGCCTGAAAGATTGACTCTGACTAGCAACAGGCCAGTGAAGCAGCCTAACTAGGATTTATGGCACATTATAGTGTGAAAAGCAGGAGAAAATTACTGTAAAGGCAGGAATTATAGCACAACAGAACATATAAACTCCCAAATCCATCTTCCTAATTAAAACACCATACTCAGTGGTAGAGCACACAGTAAGCCTGTTAGCTTAAATGGGGAGATGTTATCAATGCTTCATTATAAAGTTTATTGTCTTTAAGACTGAGTACATTCAGGGTAAAGCTGCTGGGCAGGCCAGTTAGAGCCTTTCCTTCCTCTGCTCTTTCCTCAACAGTTGTCCCATTTGTATTTCAGAAGTGTGTCCCTCAAATAATCACCTTTCCCTCCATGGAGTTTTTCATAAAACTACTCAAATCCCCCTCCATTCAAATAAGTAATGTATCCCCTCAGCCTTGAAAGGCCAGTGTAGTAGCATTTTTCCTGGTGTTAGAAATTCTGGTCAAGGGTTTTCTGTGCTGTTTGTAAGCAAGAGAGGGACATTTTGATTTGGGCAGTGAAATTCCAATATTTCGGGGCAGTTGGGTGGTGCAGTAGATAAAGCACCAGCCCTGGATTCAGGAGGACCTGAGTTCAAATGTGACCGCAGACACTTGACACTTACTAGCTGTGTGACCCTGGGCAAGTCACTTAACCCTCATTGCCCTGCAAAAAAAAAGAAAAGAAAAGAAAAAGAAAGAAATTCCAGTACTTCTTTTACCTCATTCTCCCTTCCTGTCCCCTCCTGAAGATAATCAAATAAAGGAAGATGCTTTATTCATCAGATATATGATATCATGGAAAGGGGGATTGACTCAGAGCCAGGAAAAAGTGAATTCAGATGCTGGATTTGTTAATTAACTACATTAACTGTGTACCTAAGTGATTTGACTAAGGTGTCACATTAAGCAAATCACCTAAACTCCTTAGGCCTCAGTTCAATAATCAGGAATATAAAGGGATTGAACAAGATGTTCACTAAGGTCCATCCAATAAAACTCAAATCTATGATCCTCATTGGCTAGAACGGCTCTCCAAATTTTTCGTCATGAGTACATGTGAAAAACACCATGTGACCCACTGTTTAGTAGCCAGAACTATTTACTATTGATAAGATCATACATAGGCACATAGAGTTCTGCAGATAGATAACTGAATTTCTTAAAATGAAAAAAATATTAAAACTAAGATTCCAAAATCTTTATAATTTATTGGATTCATGATTTCATCAGGATGAGTACTTCTTCTACTCGTGTAAATCATATTCATATGATTTCAATATTCATATCTTCTTCACCTTTATGATTATTATCTATGTCATCCCACCAAGTTGTGATAGAGGAATCCTTTCAACAAGTTAGGTACCTTCCTCTGCTCCCTTTTATTTTGTCTCTCATTTATAACCCTGTATCAGGGTCACTGTATTATGCCTTTTATGCCATTTCTGTAGTCATCATTGTTGACATAGACTGCATACATTTAATTTGTGTATATATATATATATATATATATATGTAACATATATATACAAACATATATAATTTTATATACACCTTTTGTTTTTATATCACCTACATTTCTTTCTTTTATTTATTTATTTAATTAGTTTTGGTGAGGCAATTGGGGTTAAGTGACTTGCCCAGAGTCACACAGCTAGTAAGTGTCAAGTGTCTGAGGCTGAATTTGAACTCAGGTCCTCCTGATTCCAAGTCTGGTGCTCTATCTACTGCACCACCTAGCTGCCCCATCACGTACATTTCTTAATATATCTCGCTCCATACCTCTTATAACAATGAACATAAAAGAGGAGAGAGTTCATCACAATCAACCAATAGTATGACATTTCGTTATTTTAACATCAAACTTTGAGTTTCTTGTAATTTAGGTTTTTATGAGATTGTGACATTTTATGAGTCTCTGCAATGTAAAATCACTGGAACAATATTGGTATTAAAGAGATAGGTGTTAGAAGCAACCAAGGGGTGACACATAGGTGGTAATCAATTAATAAATGCTAGTTAACTGATTGGAATAATTGAAAGTACTAGTGTCTCTCATATGATCCAAACGTGTGCTAATGCTTAAATTAGGGCCTAGCTCACTGATCATCTGTAGTGGACATATGTCCTCCTGATATCTTATGTAGGCTAATGTATAAAATGTCCCAAAAAGCTTAGTGAAAGGTTAAAATTATACTAGAATACTTTTTATATATTTATAAGGCCTGGTAAAAATGTCTAAACTGAAAGTTATTTTGTAAAGAAAATTAGTGCCTAAAGAAAATTCAATTTACATCTTTAAAAATTTGTCTAAAAATCAGAGCTACTTCAAAGTAGAATGGGCTGCCTCAGGAGGCAGTAGATTTCCCCTCAATAGAGTTCTTCAATCAAAGGTTGGATGACCACTCCCAGGGCATGTTGTAAAAGATATACTTGTTCAGTTATGGGCTAGACTCGATGACTTCTCAGTTCTCTTCTAACTCCGAGATTTTGTGATTCTGGTACAGTGTCAGTAGGTCATCTGTCATGCTGAGTGCTGTCATCTGGACAACTTTGTTTATCCTATTTGGATGGTTAAAACTCTCTTTTTATTTCTGCTATGGAATTCAATAATTACGCCTTACAATGTTATCAGCCCAATGCAATTAGTCATTTGGGAATAGGTTTTAGACTCCAAAAAATCTTATCACTTCAAATAGAAATAGATATTATTACTAAAGTTCTCTCTTGTTGACTAAAATAGAAAGGACTCAAATTCAAGCAAGATTCAGCTTTAAAGTCATTTAAAATACAAATGAGTATAAGTCCTAGGGCCTTGTGAAGTCCTTTCTTGGGGGAAACAGATTTGCTGAACTTGTGGCTCCTGTTTACATGAGGTTTGGAGAGGAACCAGAGTTTGAGCTTCTGAGAGTGATGGATTGGAAGGCAGTGTATCTGGGTTTGACTCTGTGCTCTGTTATTGTCTAACTGGGTAACTTTGGGAAAGTTACTTAACATTTTTGCCATTTAATAAGGGACATGTTCTTAACCTTCTAGCTTCAATTTTATTATAATAATGTGGTAAATGGAAAATTCAGGGAACCCTTTTTTCAGACCCACCTGGAAAGAGGTGGCTAACAATATAGTGAACCAGAAATTTCCAGATCCTTAGAAGGTTTTGATTATATGATTAAAAAAAAAAAAAAGGATCAGCTTTTTGGGCCCCAAACTGACAGATTTCTTTTCTCCATGATTCATGATTTATGTTACTCAGAAGCCTTTGGCTTCAACGAATTGTGAATAAAAATGTCTAATTTTTCCAGTAATAACTTTCAAACATTACATTTTTACACATGGGGAAAACTAAGGCACTGAGAAATGATATAACCCAGATGTCACACAAAAAGTGTTTATGCTAGTATCATCTTTGGGCCCCAGGGGGTTAGCCCTGACAACTACTTCTCAATTAGATAGAAGACTAAGAAGAGGTTTAAGGTAAAAGCGGCAAAACTGTTGTTCTATGCTGGCAAAAGCATTTATGATGGCAATCATCCATGTCATTCCATGTATACATTAAATATGGAGAAACTGAGTTTGCCAAAATGGAATCAACTCTCAATGGTCCAAGTTTATTTCATGAACTGCTGTGGCCAGGCTTGTCACTCACAGACACACACACATACATACACAAACAGGAGTACCTGAGTTCAAATCCAGCCTCAGACACTTAACACTTACTAGCTGTGTGACCCTGGGCAAGTCACTTAACCCCAACTGCCTCACTAAAAGAAAAAAAAGAAAAAAAAAGAAATATTGCATTTTAAACATATTAAAACCCCAATTAATAAAAATAACTAGCACATAGTGCCTTATAGGCTACAAAAGAGCATTATATACGTTAGCTTATTTGAGCCTTTTGTCCCTGGAAAGTATAAGTATTATCGGCCCTTTTTTTAAAGATGAGGAAACCAGGTCTCATAAAGATTAAATGGTCTGTCCTTAATTACATAGCTGTTATGAAAGGGAGTCAAACCTACCTCTGTCTGACCCTAGTTCTAGCACTCTAACCACTAAGACACACTGCCTCCAATTTTTATTATATACTAACATCTTACCACTCAATAAGTTACCTCCAAACATGAGGGATTGATCAGTTAAAAGGAGATTCCAAGAAAGCTAGAATTAGCTAGAATATTTGGAACATGTTTCATTTAATTTAGGATCATGCAGAAAAAATATTTTTATTTGAACTTTTCCCATCAGAATATATAAATACACACACAGAGGAATGCATATAGGAATATTTATATGTGTGTATATTATATATACATATGTACACATATATACACAAGATAGGAAGGCATAGATGGATTATGTTTATTTTTATAAGGACTATCTACATTCATCAAAGTATTGAAATATATCCACCTACTTTTCTGCTTTGGTAAATCCAGATTCTCATTCTCTCTCTCTGTCTCTCTCTGTCTCTGTCTCTGTCTCTCTCTGTCTCTGTCTCTGTCTCTCTGTTTCTCTCTCTCTCTCTCTCTCTCTCTCTCTCACACACACACACACACACACACACACACACACACACACACACACACACACATCAGAATCTTGCAGAGCCTCAGCATTATTATACTGAATATCCATGATGGTTCTAGAGCACTATAAATATAAAATATTTAGGAGATCAGGCTTTATGTATATAAGATAGTCCCCATGAAATCATTTGGAATTTAAGGGATTATAAAAAATCCTGTCCACGTTTTTCCACCTTTATAAGACTCCTCTTTGCCATAAAATGGTGATATATGGGGAAAGCTGTTTACTGAGGGATTGACAGCCCTGGTAAATTACATTCTGATAATGCAAAGATACTGTGTAAAAATGCAGAAACAAAGAAGGCACCCAAGAAAATGTAGTTAAACCTTTTATGACTAATTATTTATTCTTTATCTACTTCTAAGTATTTGCTATTGATAACAACCCCCCAAAGCAAGATTCACTGGTATTGCCACAGCATATGGGGCTTTCATTGTATATTAATAATACCGTGATATTTTCTTTAATGAAAGCTGAAATGATTGCTTTATTTTAACACGGGGACCTATATGTTCCCCCTGAGTTTGAGCCTTGAATGTAGACGATCAAGGATGCTATATCACAGCTGTCTCAGTTCTGATAATGGCTCTCTGTGGGACATCATAATTTCTGCCTGTAATCCTTTGTTTCCTCTCAGGAGGCATTGGGGGAATTTATAGGGAGATTCTTCAGTCCAGGCATAAAAACGTTTTTTTTTTTTCAAATTTTCTCTCTTCTCTTCAGGACTATGACTCCCATCCTCCCTCTTCTTTTAGCCTTCCTATCTTAGTCTTTTCTTTCTTGAGTCATTCATACAGGGCTTGTTTCTTCTCCCCTACCTCCTTTCTCATCTCATTCCCTTATCTTCTGCTTAGAGTTTGATGGGTCCCAGTGTTTTTAGTGTTTCTCAGAACCAAGCATACCAGGTCAGTATTTCAAGAAACAGAGACACAACCTTAAAATTTAGCTTACATAATTATTATGGCTAATTAATAATATATAAACTACTGAGTAAAAATTATTGAAGATATATGTGCAGGGCAGCTAGGTGGTGCAGTGGATAAAGCACTGGCCCTGGATTCAGGAGGACCTGAGTTCAAATATGGCCTCAGACACTTGACACTTACTAGCTGTGTGACCCTGGGCAAGTCACTTAACTCCCATTGCCCTGCAAAAAAAAAACCAAAACCAAAACCAAAAAAGAAGAAGATATATGTGCCCCATGCCACCCTGGATTCCAGAAGTCTCCTTTTGGCCCTGGGAAGGATGACAACACACATCCAGAGGAGATCATAACTTCTGACTGGACCTGATTGCCTGAATTAATATATCAAGGGAACTAGAGGCACCATTCTCTCTATCTCTGTCAAACATACATACACACAAATACATATACATCCACAATTGTATTGTTGTTGTTTTTCACCTTCTATTTTTCCCTTTTTATTTTCTTCTTCTTCCTTCTCTTCTAGTTCATGTTTCTTTTCTTCTTCCTCCTCCAATTCCTCTTCTCCTTCCTATTCTTCATTTTTTCCTCCTCCTCCCACTTTTCATACCCTTTTTCTGCCCCTCTCCCTTTTTGTTCTTCTCCCCACATCTGGCCTTCTCTCTTGTGATCTCACCTTTCCTATCCTCATCTCTTTCGGTTGGTCTGTTTTTATGCCCACTTGTCTTTTCCATTAGCTACACAATGTAATAAAGACTGTTTTTGATCCTGTGTGGGATCAGGTATTTAAGATATCATTATATTCTAGGAAATCTCCATTTTTTTGCCCCTTCATTAAAATGCATGCTCCTTAAATTAGTTAAGAGAAATCTACATAGTCTAGGGATAGTGGAATACTGCAGATCTATCTGTAGGAAGCAGGTAATTAGATTAGCTTCTTTCTAAACAGAGGGTTTTTTCCTCCTATGAAAAGGAAGTGGATTGCCTGTTAGCACCTTCAACTGGGTAAACTGTTTTTCTTCTTCCCAGAGTTAATTAACATGTAAATACTTGTCTAGACAAGATAACACCTTTTTCAATTAACATATCAAGGGAACTAGAGGCACCATTCTCTCTATCTCTGCCATACATACATAGACACAAATATCATATACATACACAAGTATACACATTCATATATGTATGTATGTACACACACATAGATATAGTTATATATCCTCTTGGAGAGTACATTTGAAATAAAAAATAAAACGTCCCAGTGTTATTGTCTGACATTCTGAGAGTGACCCTCCTGAGTGAGGATACCAAATTGCTCTCCCACTTTAGAAAGTATTAGTTCCCATTCTTCAAATTAATCTGATCCAACATCTGATTTACAGTTTTCTGGCATTTGGGGGACATGGTTGATCTCAAATTCATCATGGACTTTTGCTATCCCATTTAAAAAGAAATATTAACTTTCTCCTTTTGGAGGTAAAAGAAACAAATATTGAAGTCAGGAGGCAGTGTGGTACAGTGGAAAGATCATTGATTCTAGAGTCAGAGACCTGGGCTTAAATCTCAGTTCTGGCCCTTTCTATTTTGAGCAAGTCACTTGACCTCCCTGGGTCTCTTTCATACTCTGTCAAATGAGGGGATTGGATTGAATGACCTCTGAGATCCATTCCAGCTTCAATCTAAGATTTTATGAATGTTGGAAAGACAAAGTCAATTATTTAAAATCATGAATGCTGAAGCAGAAACCCTATTTCATGGAGGAAGTACTTTCTTTTTGTAAATTTGCATTACACAAATTTGGACTTAAAGAATTCTGGAAAGAAATATATATTCCCCCTCCAAAAAATATGCTAACTTTACTGTACTCTTTCTCTCCACTCCTGTCCCTTTGTTCCACCTTTCCCAGCTTCTTACCTCCTCACCAAAACAAAACAAAACAAAACAAAACAACAACAACAACAAAAATAACACCTCAAAAAACACCTCCAAATGAAAGCAGAAGAACACTACTGGGGAAAGCCAATGCTGCCAGATGAGGTGCTTGGCTTGAGAACTCCAAGACAAAGAAGGCCCCTCCTCTCACCTTTCTCCTCTTCTGCAACTTCCCCAACTTCCCCTTTGCTCCCAGTTTTTCCTCATTGCTCAGGTGTGTGTCTGTTCCCTCTCCCCCACCAAGTGTTACTTTTCATGCTCCACATGCCTTCCCCCCTTCTTCCTCTGACCAGGTGTTCCTGCTCCTCTTCTTGCTTCTCTGTCCCAGGCCCCCACCTATCCTTAATTCCTGTGTCCCCATCCTGATTCTCCACATCTGAGACAAGTTAGAATTACATAAATATCACTTTATGTAGAGGTCTGCAGAACCCACTTAACAAAGGGAGAACTGTCTGAACTTCTATTTCCTTTGAGCTGGTTTCTGGTTAAGACATATTTTCTGGATAGATTTCTTCTCATTTTAATGCCAGTGATTTTAGTTGTGCTCAGTCACAGAACCACAGAATTTCAAAGTTGGAGGAGCACTCAATGGCCATCTAGTGTAAACTACTTCAGAAAATGAATCGCTCTACCTCACATCCAGGAAGTGGCCATCCATCCTTTCCTCGAAGACCTCCAGAGAGTCTTCTTCCTGAAACAGCCAAATTCACATTTGAATAGCTTTATTAGGTTGTGTTTCTTTACGTTGAACCTAAATCTACCCCCTCTGCAATTTCCTCTTATTGTTTCTAGTTCTGTTCTCTGGGACCAAGCAGAACAAAGTAATTCTATTTGTATTGACATACCTTTAAATACTAAAGGATAGCCAT
Organism: Dromiciops gliroides; assembly: GCF_019393635.1. Classification (NCBI taxonomy): domain Eukaryota; kingdom Metazoa; phylum Chordata; class Mammalia; order Microbiotheria; family Microbiotheriidae; genus Dromiciops; species Dromiciops gliroides. Next base: position 230,569,060 of record NC_057862.1, on the reverse strand, counting down.
CAATTCCCTATATGTGTCTTGTTTTCTAGGCAGTTCTATCACATCTTTAATCCTAGACACTATTCCATTTAACTACAAGCCAGCATCTTGACTGGCATATCACACTCCTCATTCATATGGAGCATGTAGTCCATTAACAGTCCCAAATACTTTTTTTTTCTTTTCTTTTCTTTTCTTTTCTTTTTTTTTTTTTTTTGCAGGGCAATGAGGGTTAAGTGACTTGCCCAGAGTCACACAGCTAGTAAGTGTCAAGTGTCTGAGGCCGGATTTGAACCCAGGTACTCCTGAATCCAGGGCCAGTGCTTTATCCACTGCGCCACCTAGCTGCACCCCTCCCCCAAATACTTTTAAAAGGATAGCTGTCTGGCTGTTCCCCCACCCACCCAGTCTTGTACTAAATTTATTTTTTTTAAACCTAAGTGTGACTTTATATGCATTCCTATTAAATTTTACCTTATTTGATTTGGTCCAACATTCTAGTCTATCAGGATAGGCTCATTATCTCATTCTGATTATCATCCTCTCCACCTCTTTGAGTCAGTAATCATACTTTGAGTTAGGTAATCATAGCATCTAGGCCTTTACCCTTGTAACTGAGAAAAGCACAAGGCCTAGTTCAAATCTCTGGGGGAAACAAGTAGAAACCTCCTTCCAAGTTCCCACTTGACTAGTCTTTGGGTCGAAACATCCAAACTTTTTTTTTTTTGTTTTTTTGATGAGACAATTGGGGTTAAGTGACTTGCCCAGGGTCACGCAGCTAGTAAGTGTCAAATGTCTGAGGCCACATTTGAACTTAGGTCCTCCTGAATCCAGGGCTGGTGCTTTATCCACTGCACCACCTAGCTGCCCTTGGGTTGAAACATCCAAAGAGTTTATAACCCCCCTTCCTCCTCACTCAGAGCTTCTGGCCAGAACAGAAACAATTGCTGTTTATATTCCAAGTACTCAGTACATGGGGGATCAGGAAAAGCTTCATGTAGAAGGTAATGTCTGAGTTGCATCTTAAAGAGAGGGCTTCTATGAATCAGTGGGAAGGATAGGAGTACATTCCAGGCAAGGGGGATGGCCAGTGCTAAGGCAAGGAGGTGGGTCTTGTGTTCGAGGACCAGGGAGATGGTCCCTTCAGGTGGTTTGCAGAATTCAAGAAGGGGAATGATGTTTAGCAAAACGGATGGCTTGAGGTAAGGTTGTGTGGGGCTTTAAAAGCTAAACAAATGTGTTCACAATTTATTCCAAAAGCCAAAGGCAGCTACTTCAGTTGGCTGAATAGAGGAATCATGTGGTTAGATTTGCAGTCCAGAATTAAGTAGAGTGGTGGTAAGAGGCCCTATTGAGGCAGGGAAACTAAATAGGAGTCTACTGGCAGGATGAGGAGGTGAGCCTTCATGAAGCTATTCTGGCCAGAAACTCTGAGGGTCTTCCCCTCTCAAACCAATTTTTTTATGAAGGCAAACTAGGTCAAGTTTTGCCTCAGTTTTTACCATGCCCTTCATTACTGAATGGGCATTTTCACAAACTGAGATTTGGGAAAGACCTCAGCTTTAAAAGGCCAAGGTCTCTCACTGCATCAGAAGCCATTTGCAGTTGTCCTGACCTATGTCTTTCCACTGGACTCAGATGATTCTGGAGGAGAGAGTGAAGCTGATACACTGCTCTTCCTCACTTAAATTGAATTCATTTGCAAGTCGAGAAGCAAACTCCAGATGTCATTGGTTTTCAAGAAATGAAGGACAAACAACAAGAATTCCCCCTTCTTGTACTATCAGTTTAGCCCATATCTATGTATGTCTTCTTCTTTTTTTTTTTTTTTAAGTGAGGCAATTGGGGTTAAGTGACTTGCCCAGGGTCACACAGCTAGTGTTAAGTGTCTGAGGCCGGATTTGAACTCAGCTACTCCTGACTCCAGGGCCGGTGCTTTATCCACTGCGCCACCTAGCTGCCCCTATGTATGTCTTCTACATTAATAGAGCAAAAGTCTTTATAAAATGCTTCTCTATAATTCAGGTAAACTATTTCAAGTATTGTCCTGGTTCCACTATTAATTTATTTTTTAGTGAGACAATTGGGGTTAAGTGACTTGTCCAAGGTCACACAGCTAGTAATTGTCAAGTGTCTGAGGCTGGATTTAAACTCAGATCCTTCTGATTCCAGGACAGGTGCTCTATCCACCATGCCACCTAGCTGCCCCTTCCACTATTTAATAAAAGGAAATAAGTGCTAGATGTGGTAGTACATACTTGTAATCCATGCTACTAGAGGAAACTGAGGTAGAGTGATCTCTTGAGTATGTTATTTCTCAGCTATAGGTAAGGGTAAAGTTGATTAGGTCTTTCCAATGAGGCTGGCACCAAAATGGTGAGTCCCCATGACTGGGGTGGGGTGGTGCCACAATTAGGCTGGGCAAGATAGAGAAGTCCATTCTAAAAAACAATTAAAGAGGCAGTAAAATTAATCTGGAGTATATTTTTTTTATTAAGCCATGTCCCTGTTTTTTTTTTTTAATGTTCACTCACCATATTATAGTAAGATCTTCTAGAATTTTGGTCAGGAATAAAAATTAAGCTCATTGAACAATAAATATAGTTTGCAGTCTCTGTTCTCTTCCCTTTTTTGAAAGTTGAAACATTTGTGCTCCATTCCTTTGATACCTCTCCTGTTCTTCAATGATCACTGACAGTAATGCCTACCTTATTAAGCACTAAATTAATTTTAAAGTTAGTCATATAGTATCCCAGCACTACATGACTACAATTAATGTAATTCAGCAATTTTCAAAGAATTAATTTTATAGGTCACCCAAAGGATAATGGGTTCAAATAGACTGTAGCATATTAGAAGTGAAGAATTATGCAGGATACATGGTCTAAATCTATCTCAGGGAGATGTATGACTAGAAAATGAGGTAGGCTGATTAAATAGAGAGAACAAGGCAGTGGCCAATAGAAAAACAATGTCAAGAGATCTAGTGAAATGTCCTCAGCTTGTTGGGTGAACACCCAGTGGAGGATTCATGAGACACCTTAGACAAGAGTATACTCTACATGTTTGGATGGACTACCAGAGTCAATGGATCTGGATGTTAAAATCCATTTTAGACTGTCTGCTCCTCCTTCCTAAAAAATTTCTCTTCTTTTTTGTATAGTATTTACATATGTCAATTATACATAATCAGCTTTTCTTATGAAGACTTACTGTCTCCATTTTTAGACTTGGGTTCTGGGTTCTTTCATCTTACCTTTGTTGTTTATTCAACTTGCAAAAGTTATAATTGCTAGGGAATTACTTATTGATAAATATTGCTTAATATAGTTTTACTAATCCCTCTTCATAAATATGAAATGACATGTATTTGACAAGAGTATTTCTGATGCCCTTGGTCTTTGTTAATTATAAATTTGTGTATATATATATATACATATAATTAATATTTACATTAATTGATGTTATCCTCCTCTGCTTAATTAAGCCTACTAGCATCTTGAACCTTTCATCCATTCATTCAAAACTATTTATTTCACTCCTAATATGTGCATAGCATTGAAGGAGTCATAAAAAAAGAATGAGAATTCTTGGTCCTCAAGGGGCTCAGTACCCAATAGATTCAATAGATCAGTCATTAGATGTAAACTTAAAGGACCCGGATTCAAATCTCTGCTCTGTATGCCTTTGAGCATGTTACTCAACCTCCCTGGGATTCATCTCATCAGTTTCCTCATTTGTAAAATGAAGAGTTGAACTAGATGAACTCTGTCTCTTTAAGTTGAAAATCTATGATCATTTGGGAGATCAGCCATTCATTTACTACTTTCCTTAATTCCAATAGTAATACTTTCTGGCACTGGAGCTCACAAAATTGTTTGAAGACCTGAGTCTTCTGATAATTATTTGTGGAAATTGAGGTAGTGGTTTATTACCTTATGATTTAAATCAGATCTACAATTCTTTCCAACAGGCCTATGAGGAAAATGTATCCTTCATTAAAGATATCACAACTCCATTTTGGAGCTCTGAGTTAATTTAAAAATCTATTCTTATAAAGGCTCTTACTTATCTAAGAACAAATGTTGCAGGACAGAGACCCATTGCTTAAATAAATAACTATCTCATATTGGACAAGTTGGAAATGGGCTTTGAGTGTTCTGGCAAACACACATCCATCTACCTGCTGAACTCCAAGCCTATGGAAACTTCAGAATCACCATTGCCCTCTGTTCTCGTTCTCTCTCTCTCTCTCTCTCACAGCAGTAATGCTCCAGTTGAATTGTGCTTTACATCCTGAAGGATTCGAAATCTGCTTACCAAATACAGAGACTGAAACCAGTTTATCTACCATTAAAGTGCAGCTACCTCTGGGGTGGAACTAACAGCTGTTTAGCAGCTGCACAACAATTCTACAAATGGTTCAGGGGAAAGAATAAGAAATGGGGGATGGAAGCCCAGGGGAACTAAACTCCTGTGTGTGTGTGTGTGTGTGTGTGTGTGTGTGTGTGTGTGTGTGTATTGGGGGAAGTGTCAGTGTGTGTGTATATATATATATATATATATATATATATATATATATATATATATATATATATATATATATATATAAATATTTTTTTTTTTTTAGTGAGGCAATTGGGGTTAAGTGACGTGCCCCAGGGTCACACAGCTAGTAAGTGTTAAGTGTCCTGAGGTCGGATTTGAACTCAGGTACTCTGACTCCAGGGCCCAGTGCTCTATCACTGCACCACCTAGCCGCCCCATGTGTATATTATTTGAGAAAGTAGAAAAAAGGAATAAAGGAATTTAGGGGAAGGTTCTCTCGGTAGAAGGTTATCAGTTAATGTGTGTAGGAATGAAGAGGTGAGAGGGTGAGAGGGAGTAGCTAGAAAGATAAATGCAGGTTCTAGCAAGGAAAAGAGCGCAATCAAAAAAAAAAAACTGTGGCATATACAAGCTGCTTCATGGCTAGGGAGTAGGTTAAAGTATAGGCAGTGTTAGGAGACTGTAAAAATAACACAGTCACTTAGTGAATCATTGGACTGATTCCACAGTCTTTGCCCTCCTAATAATACTCCAAGAGGCAATAAAAACTAACTCAAGTACCACATGCCTGGTAAAGTAAGTGCTTCATGTCCAAGTCCTAATTTTTCACTTTTTTATTTATCAACTCATCTCAGTCTAGATTGGTATTATTTCCAGATAGTTTTGTTCACCTGCCTTTGTTTTCAGTTCTGGGTGATTAAGATCCTAACCTTGTCCTTGACTTGGAGTCCCTGGAAAGCAGGAAAAATTATTCTAACCCAGCTGGTTAGGTGACACTTGAGTGCTCACACATGGGAGGTAAGCCTGGAACAGGGAACCTGTGAAAGATTCCAGGGCTATTACTATACTGTATCAGAAGGAACCCCATTGTGGAGTTATGAACTTGTAATATCATAGCCTTTGACAGGCCTTGTTAACCAGGCCTCTCTTTTGAATAGGCCTCCATCCCTGCTTCCTCCCCTGTACTCTGTAAGAACCAGGAAAGACATATGGATGTGAGAAATTGGGGATAATGAATACCCATTTTTAACTTGTCTGCTTAAGTTGAGCCTCTGCTCGCAATTAAAATAGATACTGGGTGCTTTTGTGCCATCAGACCCCTAGATAATTGTCTTCTTTCCAGCTTATAAAAAAAATGTTAACTCCTGTCCTTTGATGTTGGTAAATGTGTTATTTGAATACAAACTGCAGAACATAACATATGTGAGGTGTTCTAATAAAGAGCAGAGCAGGTCAGCTGTCCAAAACTTGATTGCTTAATCATCATAAGATTCTGCCATCTGTTTCTCTGATGCTTCTAGCTTGATTTCCCCCACCTTAGCAGGTATCATTTCCTCTCTCCTCTTCCTTTAAGTACCTACCTCTTTGTATTCCCTCCTCCCTATATAGGTCGAATAAGGGTGGTTTTATTTGGCTTCTTCATGACCTTCCCTTTATTCTAGCTGAAAATTAGGGTTTTTAAGTCTATAAATTAAGACCTTATATTTAAAGTATGTCCTAGTGAAAAGAGGAACCTGTATTTCAGTCTTATATGTGCTACTTAGCATCTGTATGACAGTGGGCAATCACTTCACTTTTTTGGATCTTGGTTTCCTTTTCTGTCAGTTGAGGGGATTGGGCTAGATGATGTCTAAATTCTCTACATAAAGACCTTATTTTCTGAACCACAAAGCAAAATATTATGAAGTTCACTTCTTTCTATTACAAGTAAATCTCCACAGATAGAAGAGGGAAAGACAGACAGACACACAGAGACGAGACAGAGGAGAGAAGAGGTGAGGAGAGGGGAGGGGAGGAGAAGGAAAGAAGGAGAGGTAGGGAGGGAAAGAAAGAGAGAGAGAGAGAGAGAATACAAAAACAGACTCACTGAGTCTTAAACAACTTTAAAAGTATCAAACCACATGCAGGGTATTGAGTTCATTCTGGTAAGGGCATTTGCAGAGGGATGTTCACAAGCTAGAGCAAGCTAGAAACATGATGAGAAGACTAAAAAACCATTGCCATAAAAGAATCCTTTGATATAATTATCAGTGTAGCGAACTTTAACCCAAAGAAAAGACATGGGAGGTCCATGAGAATTATCTAAACAGTTGAAGCATGACAATGTGAGAGAAGAATTATAAGTTCTCCCAAAGATGTTAACAATTTACTGAAAAAGGACAAAACCTATCTCTTAATTAGCGAAGTACTTTTAGGGGATTCATTTAGATGAGAGTATTGCATGATGCTTTTTGTTGTGTTGTTTAGTTGTTTCATTTGTTCACAACTCATCGTGACTCCATTTGGGATTTTCTCAGCAGAGATAATGGAGTAGTTTGCAATTTCCTTCTCCAGTTCATTTTACAAATGAGGAAACTGAGGCAAACAGGGTTAAGGGACTTACCAAGGTCACATAGCTAATGAGTGTCTGAGGCCCAGATTTGAAACTCAGGAAAATGAGTCTTTTTGACTTCAGACCTGGCATTCTATGCACTGCGCCCCCTAGCTGCCCTATGTGATACTAAAGTCCCTTATCATCCTTTTATTTTCCTTTCCTTCTATTTAAACAACAAAACAACCAACAAACAAATAATAAGTCCAACCTTCTACCTGGTATCTTGATCCTTGACAATATCCCTGACATATAGTTACTCTGTCTCTGATTAAATATTTCTTCTTTGCCCAACAACCTGTTCTCAGCTCCTTTTATTATGCAATTTTAGTAATTATATAACTATTCCCCATATTAAGGAGAAAGTTTATTTTGTCTTATCCATAAGTTCTATTTCTGCCTTTAGAAGAATAACACATAATTAATCTACTTCCTCTTCCAGATAACAGTGCTTCAAATATTTGAAGATATTATCAGGGACCTCTCAAAACTTCTGTTTTTTTGTTTTTTTTGTTTCAAGTTATGCATCCCTATTTCTTTTAAATGGTCTTCCTGTGGCATTTAAAATTTCCTCAATATCTAAGAAGCCAACCACCTTTGGTTAAACATTTCGTTGCCAATTTGAACTGCTAACTTTATTGGCAGAGGAAATTACTAGTGGCAAAACTCCCTCTAAAAACATGGGTCAGAACTTTTTCTTTAACTTATAGTTTAGAGAGTTACCTGAGGTACTAAGATAAGTGACTTATGAAAGGGCACCTAGCTAATCAGAGTCAGAGGCAGGGGACTCAAACCTAGGTATTCTTGACATGAAGGAAGACTCTAGAACACCACAGTGAATCTCTCTTGTTTGTAAGTATCCCTTTTCACATCTGGCCTCCAGAACTAAATGAATTACCCTGGATGTGCTCTATCTACCACTAACAATCTTGACTTGGATCTTCTTTTTGCTACTGTAGCCTAAGATTATTTTTACTTTTCTTTTTTTTTTTGTTGTATTTATCTTACTTTCTAATTTCTTTCTTGGCAAGATTCCCCTTGTTTTTTTGAAAACTTGAGTGTTTTAATGTTGAATATTTTTCCCTTTTCTCGTAGAGTACCTAGTAACCAATATACCATATTGCTGCAACTGCTCTTATTACTTCCTGCCGTGGTTATCTCTTGGACAACTTCATTTCTTTTCTACTTGATCTAGTCTAGTGAGAAAGACACTAATTGCAATGTCCTGGGGGCTCTAGGCTAGTGTGAGGTGGACGATGCTTTCATTAACTACTTCTTGTACTTTTAATTTCAGCTAATGAAGCCTGTAATGAATTGATTGAAAGTGGAAGAGATGGCTTAAATATATAGAAATAAAATATTTTATTTTTCCATAAGCACCTCATGCTTATGCAGTGGGGAAGAAAAAAATTGAATTCCTACACTTTAAAATGCATACCTCTGGTTTTCTGAGATTATGGCAGGGCAAAGCTTTTGATTAGAAACCTTCAGTTTTTTGTTTGTTTTGTTTTTTATATGTTTCTAGCTTCTTTCTGTGTAGAGACTTCATAAACAGAAATAGGTTTGGGGCATCCATTAGAGTTACATTGAGTAAAAGCTAAATAAATAAATAGATAGATAGATGATAGATACATAGATAGATGATAGATAGATAGATAAAAGGAAAATAGGAGTTTTAACTGACACACTAATGGGAAAAAAGTGGCTTTGCATTGGTAAATCAAGATAAGAGGCACCATCATTTGCTCTCTACCTGTACATCTTTGACGTATGTATAAAGGTAATGTAATAAAATGATAATCAAAGCAAAAGTCAATGACTGCTGATAGACATTAAAGTTCTCAGTATGCTTTTGGAAGCAGACAAGGTGCTGACCCAGTGTCCTCAACTAATTATAGGTCAGTTAATTATATTCTGCATCCCTAACTTCTTGCTCTAATTTCAGTTTAGATTTATCACACTAGTAGTCTCACATTTGACCTGACACATTGGGGTGGTTTGGTGAAACAGCTGTTAAAACAGCTGTCACTGTTTTTTTAGAGGGTGGCTCCATTTTAGTTAAGGATGAAGTGATATTTGGCAGCCCAAAATTGGGTCAAAAAATAACATCTACACATGTTGAAAGGAATGGGACTGATAAGAGTAAAGTTGAAAATTGTTTTTTTTAAAAAAGGTAACTGATTTACCTCCACATATTTTGGGTGGTTGAGAAAGCATTTATTTGGATCATAAGGCAGATTAGATGGGAGGATATGGATTAAACTAATTAACAAGATGAATCCAAATCCATCCTGTCATCATTGAAAAAAAGGATGATTCATCTTGAGAATGTTTCTTACTGATAGCAGCTGCCACATTTTGACCTGTCCCCAGAGACAAAGAGAGGACCAACTATAAGGGGTCAGATCCAGCTGAACAGAAAAAAAAACCCTAATATGTACAAAAGATCTAAGATGAAAATCCAGAGAAGTCATTTAAGGCATAGAAGATAAAGCTGGTGCCTAGCTATAGGAAGATAGTCTGATTTGAGTAGTTGGGAAGTCTGAAGGTTAGAACCAATGCAATGGAACCAGCTAAGTTAATACAAATCCTAAACAGAACATGCTGTTTTTCTCTCTGTCCCCTATGATATTGTTGTTGCATATTGGTGACCCAGTCCTAGACGTACTTCAAGATAGAATCATCTATTTTTTAATATATAAGAACAGCAATTTTGCTGATATATGTAATGGAGGACCAAAACATCAAACATATTTAGAAGTCACTTTGATGTCAGCTATCTTTTATGTAGCCAATGAGGATACTGAGCCAGAGGGATTGCTCTAGGGCTGTGTCAAGGGATCTGTTCTTAGATTTTTTCCTGTTCTCCAGGTTTGTCTGGTTTTTTACCAATCATTTAAAGCACAGCAAGATGTACTTAGTAAATGTTCAGATACCATGAGGCTTTGAGGGGTAGCTAAGTAACAGAATGACAGAAACAAGATTATTTTAAAAATATATAGAAAATGGGGCCAAATCTAAGAAAATGAAATTTTGAATTCTAATAGGAATCAATGTAAATTCGTATACTTAGGTTCAAAAAATCAGCTGTACAAGTAAAGCACTGGGGAGACATAATAGCAGTTTCTAGAAAAGAAGACCTAAATGTTGTAGTTTATTTTAGCATTAATATAAATGAACAATTTGAATAAATAGCCAAAAAAAGCTTATGTAGCATTAACTTGCTATCATGGAAGTATAATGTTCAAATCAAGAGTCATAATAGTATCATTTTTATCTTAGTTTGTCATAAACATCTGGTCTATTATGTACAATTCCAAGCACCATAGTTTAAGGGAGGTATTGACCAACTGGAATATATTCAGATCTGGAAGCAAAATCTTATGGGGGGTGAAGGGATGAAGTCTTAGGGTGGCCTGGTAATTGATTTCAAGAATTTTAAAGACTGTCATATGAAAGAGAAGGTATTTTATATTTCTCCATAGGGTAGAACTCCACAGAGTAGAGTGACAAGGAGGACAGATTTTGGTTCAACATAAAGAACTTTCCATCCTTAAAGTAGAATGAGTCACTTAAAATAGAATGATATAATAATCTCCCATTGTTGGACTTTAAGTGAAGTGTGGTTTACAACCTGTCCAATCTTCTTAGAAAGAATTCCTCCATTTAAAAAAGTGTTTTAATTCTCTTATTAGACAAAACAGATATTCCAAAATTCTTACACTAGAGCTCATATTCTTTACTCCAGATAAAAGTGCTTCAGGTTCTCACTCACAATCTAGGTACTTTTACTTTACCCACAATTTCAACAAGCTCAATTAGTTGATTTGCTTAACCCTACAACCAATTTAAAGAATGTTACTGTGTGATTAAAGGGCAAAAACAAAGGCAAAAGGGAAGAAACTGTCGGATGACATTGTGATAGAAGAGGATAAAGAGAAAATAACTATGGAAAGCTGACACAAAGTTACAAACAACATCATTCTAACTGGGATCATTTTAGTAAAGGGGCAAATATTCTCATTCCCAGCTCCTCCAATGGGAGACATCATCTGAAAAATTAGATGGTGAAATAAGTTACATCCAAAACATTTTTGTTTCTTTGATTCTATGATTATTATTTTTGAACTCATTGAAAATATGACAGAAGGCAAAAGGCCCAATGCATTATCAAGGGTACATTTTTAAGTGATTTCTTTTTTAAAGATATAAACAGATGGTGGTTAAAATTTGTAGTGGTAGCTTTCTAGATGTGTTGGCATAAACTAGTTATTGGACCTAAAACAGCCCCTTAAACATAGCACTCAAGAAATATCTATCGAATTGAATTGAACTAAAGTGAATAAAATTCAATTGAATCCTGACTCTTAGCAGATTATGTTTTGAGGTTTCCCTATGGGGAAAAAGCAACTTGTGACAACTCTCTCTCTCTCTCTCTCTCTCTCTCTCTCTCTCTCTCTCTCTCTCTCTCTCTCTCTCTCTCTCTCTCTCTCTCTCTCTCTTAAGGTGTTTTAGGGTAAAGGATGTTGAATTAAGTGCTATTCCACACAGAATGCTCAATTACTTTCATCTTTAATTTCTCTGATTGCTTAAATGGCGTGAAAGACACTGTTGGATCTCTCAAGTACAGAGTATCTTGGTATATGTTATAATTCATCTAAAACATGACATAAGAGGATTATTACTGGATTTGGCATAACAGGCTGTCAGTTTTGTTGTTTTTGTTTTTGTTTCTGTCATGTCCTATCTTCATGAGCCCATTTGGGGTTTTCTTGGCAAAGGACACTGGAGTGCTTTGCCTCACTTTTATGTGGTGTTTACAGTATCTTATTGTAAAATTTGGGTTAAATATTTGGTCATAGGTTCTGTGTCATCTGCTGGCCTTTGCACAACTCCCCCAAAATTCCCATTTAATTTCTTATGCAGACCAGAGGCATATTAAAACTATGATAGGGAAAATCATGTTGTGGAGGGGATAACTATACCCACAAATTGAATGAAACTAAATAATAATTGACATATAATACCAAAAGAAAGGCAGTGTGGCATAGTGGAAAGAGAATTGGTCTTGGATTCAAGATTATCTGGGTTTACTCAAAATTAGATAGACTTCTAGACAGAGCATTTATAAGCATTTTCTATGTTCCAATCACTGTGTAAAGCATTGAGGATACGGAAATAAGTAAGGAATAGAAAATAAAATGAAAAAGAAGAGTTGGGAAGCAGGAAGAAGGGAGGTGAGGAGCAGTAACAATAGGGGCAAAGCAGCCAATGTCAAGTTGGAGCAGACCAGAGAGAAAGTTGGAAGTGGAATAAACTGATCAAGGCATGTAACCTCTCAGTATTTATAGCTCCAGAGAAGATGTTAAGCTTCAATGGTAGTTCTTCACTAGAAATTCTTTAGAGCAATAACATCACAGGTCCAGTAAAACCAAACAAATCAAATAACACTATATATTTTGCAAAGGGGTTTGCATAGATTATCTCAAATATTCCTCACTACAGGCCAATAGGGCAGGTGTTAGATATTTTTGTTGTCCATTTACTTTTTCCCATAGTTATTATTATAGTATGGTAGCATTACCATGAATGATGAAAGCTAGAAGATTTTTTTTCTTAGTGACTGTCCATATTACCCAGTGGTGTGTAGCCTTATTGGTGAGTGGCATTTCCCTCAATCTATTTGTTCCATTTAAAAAAAATATTTTTTAATCCTTCAAAATTTTACTGGGGTAGTTAAGAAGTTAAATTCAAACTGAGGGAGAAAAATCCCAATTATATTACTGAAGTACAAGCAAGTGAGAAGACTCAGTCATTCTTGGTTGTTGTAAGCTTAAAGAAGATTAAACTGAGCTATGTATAACTAAGTGATAAAGCTTCATGGGCAGAGCATCAGATTTGAATATTGAGGCCCTTTGGAAGCATATTTCCTAGTCTTGTAGATTTGTTTCAAGTTTTTATATTTCGTAAGAAGATCAAATGAAATGCTATGAACTGCACAAGGTGAAAGACTTTCAGATTAGATCTGACTAGGCATCAGTGTCTGCTCTGTGTGAACATTTAAGGTGCCTTGGTTTTTTTGGTAAGACTTAGGAATTAGATTCTAATTTCTATATAAAACTTCTCTTTATACTTATTAACACTCTTCCTTGCACTGGTGCCCAATTCTTTGGTCAATCAGTGAAGTAGTCAGGAAGCAGGAGTAGTCAGTGAAGCAGCCTTGTAGTAGGCGTTTCTCTTTAACTAGTTCTGTGGTTTCATTGGGGTAGGGATCTCCCACTGAGCAAGTCCATTTGCCAATGCAGAAAGCTCCTACTCTGCAACATGCATTTATTCTTTGAGAGATATCTGGAGTCGCTCGTCATTTGTCCAGGACCACACAGCCAGTATGTGCCAGAGGTGGGGTGTGGACCCAGATCTTCTGAACTCCAAGGACAATGCCCTATGCAATTCTGCCTCTTGATTAGTAGATATGCACCATAAATATGAATTATCTCTTTCTGTCTCTGTCTTTGTCACTTTGTCTCTCCCTCACTGCTCTCGTACGCTCGCTCTCTCTCTCTCTCTCTCTCTCCTTCCCATTCCTTTTGACTTTCCTTTTGCCTTCCTTTTACCCCCCCCCCGCCCCCAAAATCCCATTGCTTTCTAAGTCCTTAGGTTAGCTTCTGTAACCCAGAGGCACATATGTAGTGTACAGGAAAGGGCACTGGGTTCAAATCCCAGCCTTGCTGCTTCCTATGTATATGTCATCTTGGCAAAATTCTTTTACTTTTCTAGGCCTCGATTTCCTCACCTGTATAAAGAGAGCACTGGTCTATATGATTTTGAAGAGCCCTTCGAGCTCTGAAATATATGAAAACCTAATTTGTAGGAGGGGAAGGTAGTGTGGGGAGCTGGTGAATGTCTGAACCCTAGACTAGGACGTTAAAAAACAGCAAAAACCCCAAAATGAATAGGATTGTTAATGTGTGTGGTCTCCAGTAAAATGGTTGTTAAATGACCTCTCATGGAATACTTCAATATTCCCTAAATTTTAAATATGGATTGCATTTGAAAACTCTCTTCTACATTTCCTTGATGAGTCTGGTTATACTGAATAGCAGGGGAGTAGTGTCTGATGCTGCTTCTTGCTGCAGAACAATTACTGCTATCAGGCATCGCTACCTTCCCCAGTGTGCTTCATTTAACAATAAATGGCATTCAGGGGGGGAGGTTGTAAACACATGGGCATGGCTGGACAGACTACAGCATGAAAGGACACTGGCACAGAGGAGACATGAATGAATTACCTGACTGCTGGCTAGGAAATCGTCCCTTTCAGCATATTTAAAGATGATGCAAAAATGAAGCTAAGGAAAGAAAGCTTTATCCCTCTAGGCTTATTGCATGGGTTCTGATGAGGAGGTTGTAGGTAGCAATTTGTTTTAATGATTGATTTCACTAATACTGAGTTACAATTGGACTCCTCTGGAAGTCTATATAAGATCTCCACACATGGAAAATGAACTCATTAGGATCAATGCTGTTATGTGATAAATACAAAACAGAGGCATCCAGGTGGTAAAAGACCTGCTTTCTCTTCAGGCCATGGGAAATGGCATTTAAAAACATGAATTAAATGAGAGGCAGACTGGCATGCGATGTTATGGTGGCTCATTTATTAAAACAGATATAAGTTATGCATAATACTATCTCAAAGCCTTTAGATCATAGGTTCTTAACTTTGGGTCTAAGGACATACCAAGGGGTTCCTGGATAGATTTCAGAGGGTCTTTGACTTAAATGGGAAAAATGTTGCATCTTTATTTTTACTGAGGTCTTAATTGAACTTTAAACTTTTCTTTAATAAGAATCATTTTATAAAAATGCATATTCCAAGAAAGGGTCCATAGACCTCAATAGACAGCCTAAGGTGTTTATAACAACAAAAAGGCTTAGAAGCTCTATTTTAGATGAATGTTGCCTTAAGAACTAATGGTAATGGTAATGCAGCTAGGTGGCTCAGTGGATAAAACACGAGCCCTGGATTCAGGAGGACCCGAGTTCAAATCCAGCCTCAGACACTTGACACTCACTAGCTGTGTGACCCTGGGCAAGTCACTTAACCCCCAGTACCCCACCCCCCCAAATAATTAATGGTAATAGTTCACATGTATATGAAACCCATTTTACTGAGGAGAAAACTAAGACTCAGAGAGATAAATTGACTCCTGGTTGCAGTGGAAAGATCAATGAAATTGGAAGTAAAGTATCTGGGTTTGAATATTGTCCCTACTAGTCCTTAGTTCCCTACCTATAAATTGAAAGAGTTGGACTAAATTATTTCTAAGGTCCCTTCCAGCTCAAAATCCTATAATTGACTAGATTTGTACAGTACTTATTGGATCTGGGACTTGAACTCAGATCTCTGACTTAAGACCAAGGCCCTTTTCTCTGTTGTGGAGGTTGAAAGGCAACAGTGGAGAGGAAGTAGAGGAAGGTGTAATTGGGAAATCTACCCTGCAAAAGTATTATGATCACACATTTGTATTCCATGTACTTGAGTCCTTAGGGCTGAGATCATTCTCAAAAAGTTTATCTTCTAGTGTGGTGTCAAAATACCCTCAGTACTCAGTACTTTCCTAGCCTCCAATCTCCATTCGTGAAACATTCAGGTGGTACGCTATATAGAGGGAGAAACATAGACAATCAGAAGTGGCAATTTCCTCTGCTCTGACTCCAACTTGGTTTCTGTTTCCTGACCAAATAGCACTCAACAAACTGAGGAACTATCCTGTAATTAGAGTTATGTACAAAAAATTAATTATTTATAACTATAACTAACCTGGAAAATTATATATAATTGGATTTATGAAAAATTATGATTATATGAAAAATGATGAATTTAGAAAAATTATAATTGGGCCATAAGTCCCTTCGTGGTCGCCATTAAAATGTGAAAATATTTTTGGTGACTAGCCTAATTTGGGGGGCTAATCTGATTGGGGTACTAATTCTGGGACTGTTGACTGACTGGCTATCTGACTTCGTTAATTTAATGTGGGCCGTTTATAAAGTTCCACAACACTGCTCCCAAACTGATAAACTAAAGATTAAGAAGCCTCTTAACTAAATAATCAAAACAGAGTTTATTTATGAGATACTGTTGAAAATTAAGAATACAGGGAAATAAAATGTACAACCTGACTGCTTTCCTGTGGTCTCTTTCCCACCTGCTGGGATTTGAACTTCTTGAATACAATAAGGGCCTTAGCCGCCTCCAGCCTCAGGGCATGTTACACTTTCCCTGGTTTGTATTAAGGCCTGTAACCTTCTGTCTGTCTGCTGTCAGTTTGCCCTTCGGCCTCTCTTTTGCCTGCTCCTAGGCCTTCTCATCTTCTCCTGCGTCCTTGTAGCCCCGTCTCTAGTCTCCAATCTTTGCCATCTCCTCAGCCGCCTCTTGACCTCTTCTTGTCCATCCTAACCCCTGAGTCTTGTCTATCTAGTCCATCCTCAGCCCGTTCTCTAGTCTCTATCTAGTCTGTTCCCCGCTCCTCCTTAATCTTGTCTCTCTATCTAGTCCATCCTCGCTCCTTCTTCTAGTCGTCCCCTCCTAATCTCACTCCCAGTTCTACATATAACCTTTTCTTCTCTCCACTCAATCTCGGGGCTTTCCTGTGCCCCACAGACCAAGCTAATCTTCTAGTCAGGGCTGCAGCTGGGGCTGGGGGGGGAGGGCGAGGGGAGGGGGGAAATGCTCTAGCATCACGTGCCTCACCAGAGCCCAGCCTGGACAAGCCCAGTATCTCTCGGATCCCTCCGCTCAGGTCGGAGGGATCTGGGCTTTTCATCCCCAAGCTGTCTGACCTGGCATTTGTACAGCCCACGGGGCTTTTTTCGCTCGGCTGAAGCTGAGGAGGAGGGGGAGAGACCCTGAGGGCCTAAGGCTTTCTTAATCTCCGCCTAAAGGTAGGGTCCCCAAATCAAAATAAATTTCCACAGTTATCTTCCAAAAGTTAATGGTTTGGCTGAACTGAACATCATCTTTCAATGTCTTAAAGATTTTATGTTTCATGAAGTCTCAGAGGTAGCTTGGTCACTCTTTGTAACCATCTTTTGAAAAATTAGTAGAATTTCTTGACCATTACACCTTACAAGTTAGTCTCTTGGGCCTTTCAATCTCTTGGTTCCCAAACTTCAAAGAGGTCATTTAAATAATAGTTGTGCCTCCAATAACCAGGGTCATACAGGGTCAGAGACAGGACTGGAACCCGTCTTCTTCTTTTTTTTTTTTTAGTGAGGCAATTGGGGTTAAGTGACTTGCCCAGGGTCACACAGCTAGTAAGTGTCAAGTGTCTGAGGCTGGATTTGAACTCAGGTACTCCTGACTCCAGGGCCGGTGCTCTATCCACTGTGCCACCCAGCTGCCCCAACCCAAGTCTTCTTGACTCCAAGACCAGCACTTTATGTCATCTTTGTCAGTCCTTGTCCAAGACTACACCCCTCAAACCTGCTTACTTCACTGCCAGAGAGACTCACTCTCTGGACTGTTCCACCCTTCCTCACCAGATTGACTGTCAGCTCCCAGAGACTGTTATTCACTTGCTGTATATACTATAATGAAGATGGGTTGTACTAGAGGTCTGCTAAGTGTCTATACACTTCTGACTCCTGTGTCAGTGAAACGCCTTCTGATTTGAAAAGCACTTTACATATAAGATCTTATTTTATCATCACATCAACCAGGTGAGGTAGGTGCTATTCCCATTTTGCAGATGGGGAAACTGAGACTGGGTGAGGTAAAGTGACTTGCCCAATGACATACAGCTGGTAAGTGTCTCAAGCCTGAGGGTTTGAAATCTGTTTTTCTTGATTCCAGGTTCACTGTGTCAGCTAGAGTCCTTGCATCGCTATTTGTGTTTGACAAAATAAGATGATGACAATTATTACAGCCCCTCTTTCTAACCCTAACCCACAGCATGGGAGGTGCTATCTTTTTTTTTTTTTTTTGCAGGGCAATGAGGGTTAAGTGACTTGCACAGGGTCACACAGCTAGTAAGTGTCATGTGTCTGAGGCCAGATTTGAACTCAGGTCCTCCTGAATCCAGGGCCGTGTGCTTCACCTACTGTGCCACCTAGCTGCCCCCCGGTGCTATCTTTTAAAGAACCTTTTCCAACTAGACCACTCTTTTCCTCCACTGGCCTGTAAAACAGCCTTTCTGAACTCTTAGGTCCCTCAGGAGATGCTGCAGCAGAATTCCCTCCCAGACAGGCATTATCTTGACACTTTGACATTAGCTTAGTGAGAGGCAAAAGGCTGGCAGCAATCCCCAATCATCAGGCCCATCAGAATCAAACTATATTTTCTGAGCAGCTGTCGATATTAGTGTGCATGAGATTATTATTGTTTGCAGAAGCTTTATTGATCGTGGCTTTTTGAAGCTCAGAAATCTGTTACGGCCACCTATAAAAACGAACAGCCACTTCTTTTACTGAAGGTTAACACAGTGTGTTTATTTAATTGAATGGAAATGGCTTTGTGTTCTCAGAGTGTCATTGTTAATAAATTTTCAAGGGACTCAAGATGTGGCTCATATCTGGGGCTTAGGAACAGTTGAATTGGAGGATGTGTGTGAGGAGGCCAGGAATAAAAAGAAAAAAAAATAATTGGATAAGATTATAGCACAAGCTTCTCTTCATGGGGAAATTATCTGTTTGAAATTGCTCCCTGTCACTTGTGAAGTTTTGTCCCTTGGGGATTTTATCCTTCAAATATTCCACTGGATCACCCTTAAAAGTATTTTAGGTGGAAACCTTGAGTATTTAATTAGAGTAGCTTTTTGGTCTAGTCATTTGATCACTTTGTTGTTCATTCTTTTTCCATTGTGTCCAACTCTTTGTGACCCCATTTGGGGTTTTCTTGGCAGAGATGCTGGAGTGATTTGCCATTTCCTTCTCGAGCTCATTTTACAGGTGAGGAAACTGAAACAATCAGGATTAAGTGATTTGCCCAGGGTCATACAACTAGGAAGTATCTGAGTGAACTCAGCAAGATGAGTATTTTTTACTCCAGGGCCAGCACTCTATCCACTGTGTCACCTAGCTGCCAATTTTTCATCATATATTGATACATTTATTTCTTTGGGAGGTACTCTAATACAGTGGGGGGGGGGGGGAGGGAAATTGACTCCCAACATAGAAAACCCGGGTTCAAATCTCATCTTTGTTGCATACTACTTGGGGTAATTCACTCAGCTGCCCTGAAATTCAGTTGCTTTGTCTGTAAAATGAGGAGATTCAGAGAGATGTCTTTCTGATGGTTCCTCCCACTCTAGTTTCTGGAACGAGTGAATAATGAAACATTTTATTAAATGCTTACTACGTACAAAGTTGGAAAAGAAAATGGCCAACCACCCCAGTATCTTTATCACAAAAATCCCAAAGGAGTCAGTCATCAGGGGTCACACACAACTGAAACAACTGACCACCAACAAAAATGTTCAAAGCACTGTAGTCTGCAAGTAAGTCAACTTAAGCTCTTTCCTGCTCTCAAGAAGTCCACATTCAAATGGGGCAGACAGCACAAAGGAAAGGTTTCAGTTGCAAGTTATATGGAAAAAAATATTGGTCTTTGGGGTACAGCAGCACGGAAGATATTAATGTTATTTTTTTCATGTCCTTTCCACTGATAGAATCATATCACTTTCTGATGTTGAACCATCTGGCAGTTCCAAGGACTTTGGTGGCAAAAATAATCCTTATCAGGGGAAATCTTCAGGTAGGAAGAGACCAACAATGAGAGGGAACCAGGAATGTACTAATAATGTTTACCCCGAAGATGTAGGGGGATATAACAGCTGCGTTCAGTTATTTGAAGGGCTTTCATGTAGAAAAGGAAGCTTTAGATTTGTTCTTTTTTGGCCTTAGAGGGCAGAGCTAAAAGAAACAGGTGCAAGTTGCAAAGGAGAAAATATAACTTTGATATCAGGAAAAACAAAATTCCTAACAATTGGAATTATCCCATAATGGAATAAGATGCCTAAGGAGATGATGGGTTTCCCCTCATTAGACATCTTGAAGCAGAGGCTGAATGACCACTTGTTTATATAGGAGGATTTCTTTGGGGCCATTTGTTTCAGCCCTCAAATTCTGTAATTTTGTTTTTGTTTTTGTTTTTTTTTGTGGGGCAATGGGGGTTAAGTGACTTGCCCAGGGTCACACAGCTAGTAAGTGTCAAGTGTCTGAGGCCGGATTTGAACTCAGGTACTCCTGAATCACTGCGCCACCTAGCTGCCCCGATTCTGTAATTTTAAGAGACAGCTAGGTGAATAGAATTCCAGGTCTGGAGTCAGGAAGAACTGAGCTCAAATCTGGTCTCAGACACTTACTAGCTGTCTGATTTCAGGCAAGTCACTTAACCTCTGCTTGCCTCAGTTTTCTCATGTGTAAAATGTGGATAAATGCTATTGCACCTATCTCCCAAGGTTGTTATGAAGATCAAATGAGATGATGATTGTAAAGCATTTAGTACAATGGCTATCACATAGCAAGTTCTATATGACTATTCGTTATTATTATTACTACTTTCTATGATCTTCAGCTAAATGTTTCTACCAACAGTTTAATCTCCTTGATCTCTTTAGTTATCAAGCCTGGAGAAATCTCTTTACCACCTTGTTAAGTTGGAGTGGGGTAAGGATGAGAGAGAGTACCTTATCCAAAACCATGTCCCTGTAGATTTCAATAGACAAATTATTCATATTTACAGTTCTAAACTTTCTACCTCCCTCATGATATAATGCTGTACTATATACACAGTAGTTGCTTTACAATACTTATAAAGTATTGATAGATGATAATGGCATGAAACGGTATAATACAGTGGGAAACAATTTAGGGTTTGGAGTTAAAATACAGGGACTCAAACACTGGCTTGGCAACTTATTGCCCACTTGACCTTAGATAAGTTATTTTACTATTCTGACCTTAGTTTCCTCCCCTATGGGTTTGGGCTATATGACCTCTGAGGTCATCTTCACACTCTAAATTTATGAATCTATTAGTCTATAGCCTTAACCATATACTGCATCCTCACCCAACCTTAATCCCTACCCCATCTCAGATTTTACTCTGAGACAATTAAATCCATGCTCCCATTTCTACTAGTCATCTTTGTGACTTACCAGACATAACTGCCTTCTGTGGCCCCCACTCTTCCATTATGGTATAAGATCCTTGGTGATGGCGACTCTCTCACTTTTAAATTTGTATTTTCAGTGCTTAATACAGTGTTTGGCAGATAAATGCTTTTCATTCATTCATGTATATATGTATGTGTGCATGCTTATATTCATTTGTTCACCCTTATCAATAATTGCCTTACACTCCTAAAACAAGGCATAGGACAAAAATCACTGCAGCTGAGGTCAGCAAAATAGGAGGGGAAAATCTACATCCTGATTGGCCCCGTTTGTAGGTGCTGTTTGATCTGAATAAAGGAAGGAAATTTAAGGCAGAAATTTGGGGAAAACCCTAGAAATTCTCAGCAACTATAGAGAGACTACTTGATGCCACGTAAAAAGTCACTTGAATATTTTGTCTTTAAGATGTCAAAATGTTTGGAAATATAGGGATGATTTGCTGGATTTTTCTTTTTTTCTTTTTTTATTCAGATAAAAATCTGAATGTTCTTTCTTTCTTTTTTGCCTTGTATGACACAGTTGTAACCAGATTCTTTTCTCAGTTTGATTGCAATTTGCTGTGTTCCTCCAGTTTCAGCACTTTCCCTAGAAAAATGAGGCTATAGGTTTTGAAACCTACTCTGCCAGACTTACATGGAAGAACTGGGGATGTTTTAGTGGAGAGCATGACAGCTAGCTGTCTTCATGCACTGGAAGGGCTTTTGTGTGGAAAAGAGGAATTGGACTTGTTCTACCTAGCTCCAGAAGGTAGAATGAGAAGCAAGAGGTAGAAGATGCAAATAAGTAGACTTAGACTTGATAGATAAGAAAAAGAAAAAAATCCTAACTATGGAAGGTCAGTGGTTTCCCCCCAATGACTGACCTCTTGTCACCTATCCTGTAGAGGGGATTCTTAATCAAGGTACAGGTTGGACCCAAGGGCTTCTGAGACCACTGAGATTCTATTACTCTGTGATCTTCAAATGTGTGAAGGTCTGTGATGTGGAAATGGGCTTAAATTTTGTTTGGCTCAAGAGAACAGAATTAGTATCATTAGGTAGATATATCAGAGAGACAGAATTCTGTTGTATCTAAGGGGAAAAAATTCTAACTTACATCTATTTAAGAGTACGTGACTTCATTGTAAAATCCTAATCATTACAACTCTTCATGAAGAGGTTGGAAGATTATTGTAGATATTGCTGCAACTAGCCTGAGGTCTTGCCTAGCCCTAAGATTCTATGATTCTAAATTCATTGTTCAGAGGAGACTATGCAAATATTGAATGCTTGATGCTAAAGGTTCAATTGCAAGGAATAAGTGAACATTTAAATGTTATTTCTCTTAAACTTAAATGAAAGTCTCAGATTACTGTCTTCCCTTCCTTTTTCCTTCCCTCCCTCCCTTTCTTGCTTCCCACATTTTTCCCTCTTTTGTTCCTTTGTTCCTTCCTTCCTTCCCTCCTCTCTTCTTCCCTTTCTCCCTCTGTCTTTGTCTCTGTACCTCTGTGTGTCTCTGTGTGTCTCTGTTTCTGTGTGTCTCTGAGTGTCTCTGTTTTTCTCTTCCTCTCTCTGACTCTGCCCTCACTAAACAATCATGTACAAAGATTGAAAAATCTGTCCTTCTTTCATCTCATAATAGAAATATGAGGAGGGAGAAATAAAACTGAGGACCCATAATTGAATGCTTTAACTAAGTATTAACACAGAGTCACAGAATATTCAATTCAACCTCCTCATTTTATAAATGAGGGAACCGGGGCCTTGAGAGATTAAATGACTTGGCCAAGGTGACATAGCTAATAAGGGTTAACATTAGTATTCCATTTCCATTTCTCTGGCTCCAAGTCTGGGGATATTTCCACTCCACTCCATAACTTCCTAGTCACCCAAGTTGAACTAATATGAGACAATTCCTATTCCCTTATTAAAGGAAAAATAGTGAGAGAGAGAAAAAAAAAAGGTCAGACAAGTTTTTAGAAAGAACATTATAAATGAAGAACATTATTCCTTGTCAATTAACTCTACTTTTTATAGATGCTTATACTATTAAATAAAACCTTAAGAGAGATGTGAGTTTTTAGTGATCTCTAGGAAGTTGTTCTTGATATTAAATTAAATGAGTGCTGTGCATTGTAGAGCCCCCACCAGATGTACTCCCTCTGGCTAATGTCTTCCTTTACCAGATGCAACCTAGTTAGAGGTGAAATGAAATCACAGAAGTGGATTTTTCCCCCCAAAGTTAGGTCATGTTGTCACATCCAGATGAGATGTATGTTCTTTTTCAGAAAAGCCTAGAGATAACAGCAAGCTTGACACAGTGTTTAACCCTATATTTGACTGCATCTGTAGTGAGTTATTTTTTCTGGTATGAGTAGAATATTGATGGGGTTAACGTCATACATTTGAGCATCACAGAAATGAGTTATTCTGTAAACACAGACTATATTGCTGGCTTTAACCAGTCATATTTTAGATGATTATAGGTTGTTATTTATAAGGGAGTCCAAGGCAGTGAATGTAGATGCACCTGGATTTGACTCACAAATTCTTCCATATATCCAGTGTGACCTTGGGCAAATGACATTAGCTTTCTGGGCCTCAGTCTTCCTTTCTAAAATATTAGGATTAGATTAGATCAAAACTTCTTAAACTATGGGTTGGGACCCCATATGGAATTGCAAAACTGAGTGTGGGGTTTGCAAAAAATTTGACAACAGTAAAAGGTTATGTATACCTACTTTACATAGCTATATACCCGGTATCATATAAAAAGTTCTCTGGCAAAAAGGGGTCACAAGTGGAAAAAGTTTAAGAAGCCCTGGATTAGATGACTTCTCATTTCCCTTCCATCTCTAATCCTTGATACCAAGAGCTCAAGATAATTTAAAACATGTGTCCTGTTGACATTAGGGTCAGGAATATTCTTTCCCTATAGGAAAATTAGCATTTTGAAAAATGTCCATGTTAATCCCATTCCTCCCAAGTTGTTTTTCCATCCATCAAAGCTTCATAAGAAAAAATATGTCTTGTCCAAACTTAAGATGACAATCATCAGTGATCAGACTTATTTCCCTTCCCCACAGGTAGAA
Organism: Dromiciops gliroides; assembly: GCF_019393635.1. NCBI lineage: Eukaryota > Metazoa > Chordata > Mammalia > Microbiotheria > Microbiotheriidae > Dromiciops > Dromiciops gliroides. The sequence goes on along the minus strand of NC_057862.1, from coordinate 230,544,912 downwards.
TGCAATACCTATTCTGAAGGGGGAAAGGGAAGAGAATAAGCATTTGTTAAGTACCAATTTATATATACACCAGGCAGTATGTTAAGAATTTTACAAATATTATTGCATTCGATCCTCACAACAACCCTGAGAGGTGAGTTATTATGATCCCCATTTGAAGGAATGAAGGCAGACAGTGTTTAAGTGACCTTACCAGGGGTCACACAGCTAGAGGTGTCTGAAATCATATTTGACCTCATGTCTTTCTGACTTCAGATGCAGTGGATGCTCTATCTACTGTGTCACCTCATAACTATACCCCACCTCTCCCATATACTCCAAAAGAATTCTATTAAATCCTACATATATAGTTGACTAGTTTATTTATGCATGGATATGTATGTATGTATATATATATACATGTGTGTGCCTACATACATGCACATATACATATAGTATGTATATAGAGAGGAGGGAGAGTGATACATTACACACATGATACATACATGTACAAATCACACACCTGCATGCATATATATATATGTGTATGCAAGTGTGAGAGTGCATGTATATATAATACCTGGATTCATATATAAAATTTTAATATATAAATCTCTCTAAATAGATTATATGAAATTTTATGCTCATAAATATACATAAATCTGAGTTTTATAGTATATGTTTGTATGTAATTTATTCTGACTTCTTGAAATAAAGATTAAGAAAATAAACACCAACCAATACGTAGTCTAAATGATCAAGGATATAGAAAAATTGCATTAGAATCCCTTGGTTATGTTAGTAGAAGTAAACTTCACTGTATGTTATACTGAGAAAACTTTACTTCTATGTACATGTGACTCTGTCAAGGAATTGCTAAAACCTGAAAATTCACTGGATTTTAAAAATAATTTTTTAAAATATAGATACAGTTATTCCTTATTGTGTATTGTCAGTACTTCCCCCCTGCTGATCTTTATTACCAAAGATGATTTACATGAAAATAAAAATTACATTTCACAAAGGTTCAACAGATCCTAGAGCTTCTATATTTTATTAAGAATAATGACATCTGGCAACCATGCATCAACTTTTTTTTGAAAAGCATTCCAATTACTTCCTAAGTATTAGTTGAGTATCTCAACCCCCTCACAGTGGTAAGGAGAGAAATTAAACACTATTTCCTCTGAAATTTTTATTTATCTAGTAGTTTTCTCTGAAGGAGCTCAGAATCTTCATTGAATGGATGGCATTCATCCTCACTACCTCCTTGGGAGGTAGGAAAAGACCGGTTTATATATGTTTATAGGTGAGGGAGTAAGATCTTCTCTATGAAAATGTAAAATCACACGGAGCAGGGATTGTGTACCGCAATACTTAATAACACAGTAGGTATTAAACAAATTTTAATTATTTAAGTTTTCTGTGTTCCCAAAGGACTCTTGGAAAGTCTAGGAATAGAGATTATATATCTGTCCCTCAGTAAAAGTCTCTGGGAGACTTGGGGATTACTATGAAGTTTTTAGTAAGACTTTATGGACAATGTTCCAATACTAATCTCCAAGCTCATGAATTTTTCCCCAATTTAACATTTTTACTTATATTGTTTGTCTTTACTTAACTTTTGATTTTAAATATATCCTTCTCCTGCACCTCCCCCTACCCAATGTTCAAACCCATGTAACAAAGTTTGTTTTTTTTTTTAAGTAAGGTAAGCAAATTGTCCTATCATGGCCATTCATTGGCTCATATACATATATCTTTTGTATGGTTCTGGTCAAACACATGGAAGCTTGGATGAGGGGAAGCTGATTATAGTCATATGGTGATCTATTGCTGAAATAGTACAAAAGAAGGAAAAAACTGAATTGAAAAGAATGTACTAAGCATTTAGTATCTGTCAGGCACAGTTCAGCAAAAGTAAGCAATATATTAGCCCAGTTTCAAAGGTTATTTAATGTTCTATCAGCTCTGAAAAGAAGGAAAGGAAGTACATTTTCTCCTTTCATCTTTGGTAGTCCTATAAGTTTTAGGGGAAAACAACAACAACAACAAACCCAAAGTATATCCACTGTGGTGGTTATTCTGTCCCCTCCCCACTTAAAACAATTTTCTTACTACCTATGTGAATTTAAGTTTTCTGGAATAGAGTAGTTTTACTATGTATATAATGAGGATGTATACCTTAAGTACCTGAAGGTACATGAAGATTCCAAATGTTATGTTTCTATGGAACACTAGAAATAAAGCATCCTGGGGACAATGGGAGAGATTTTTCTGTTTTTGATAATTCAGACTGTGCCTGAAACAATCTCTTGCATGTAGTATATGTTCTTATAAATGTTTCTTGGTAAAAGTAAAGGAAGTATATGGAAATGTTCCTTATGTTTAGTAGTTAAGTTTAAACTGTATTTTAAAAAAACTGATGGGGAGTGGGCAGTTATGTGGTGCAGTGGATAAAACACCGACCCTGGATTCAGGAGGACTTAAGTTCAAATCTGGCTTCAGACACTTGACACTTACTAGCTGGGTGACCCTGGGCAAGTCACTTAACCCTCATTGCCCCAGCAAAAAAAAAAAAATCCCAAACTGATGGAGATGTAAGAGGCTTTTAAAAAAAAATCCATGATGCTACACTAGGAAGGGAAGATGAACTTAATTTCTAGTAGGAAGGATGCCATTCAGACAATCTCCTGATGGTGAAAAATCACTAAGGGAAGATTTGGAATTGCCTTCTCTTTATATCTTTGAAAATAGAACCTAGGGAGGTGATTATGTAGATCCTGCTCAGTACTTAAGGCAATGTACCTGTATGATTTCCTGACCTATCAATCTTTAATCTTCAATGTGATGTTGTAGAAGAGGCATTGAATATGGAGTCATAGAAACTGCCTTCTGCCTTTGCCACTGACTGCCTGTTACATTACATTAATCAGTAAAGTCTGGGCCTCAATTTCCTCACTTGTAAAATGAAGAGGTTGGACTAGATGACATCGAAGTATCTTTCATCTCTATGTTCCTATGTGTTTCATGTTTTCATTTCTTAAGCCGAAGATTTTAAACCGTAAGATTTTAAAACTATGCCCAAAAAGAGAGGATTAATGATTCTGTGTCAACATGGATTTGAAGTCTGGTAGAATGAAACAGGATTCTGTCCTTGCCCTGTCCTGTTCTTAATTTTTATCATCCTTGGATGAAGATATAGAAAGCATGCTTAGTATTTGCAAATGACAAACCCAAGAGGGATCGCTAATATAATAGATGACGGAATGAGGATTTGAAGCAATCTTAACAGACAGGTATGTTGGGCCAAAATAAACAAGCTGAAATTTAATGGGGATAAATGTAAAATCCAGCATTTAGGTTTTGTAAAATCAATTATAGAAGTATGGGATGGCAGATACCTGCCATTGCAGGAATTCATTTGAAGAAAATCTAGATTTAAAAAAAATAATAATTTGAAGAAATAAAGAGAAATGATCTAATGCAGCAGTGATAGGATTGATTGATTGTGAGGAGTACGAGTATTATTTTCAATTTGGGGCACCACTATTTGAGAGTGACCATGACAGACTGAAGCACAACCTTAAGAAGGCAGGCAGGATTGAGAATAGGTCTAGATCATCATGGCATATAATGAAAAAAACTAAGAGAACTGGAAGAAAGGAAGGAGATTCAAACAAGACTGGCTTTATTCAAATGTATTAAGAGCTATCCTGTAGAAGAGGGAACAGATTTCTATTTTCCTCCAGAAGGTAGGATCTGCGAATTGAACAACAGGTAGAAGGGAGTCCGATCTTGGCTCAGTATAATAAGGAATTTTCTAACAACTAGAGCTCATTAATAATGGAATATCATGTGAGCTTCCCCTCACTGAATGTGTTCAATGACTAGATAACCATCTGCTGGGGATTCCTGGATTGAACAAGGGAAGATATATAAGACCCCTTCCAACTTTAAAATGTTATGATTCTATCATTACGAGATTGAAACATCTGGTTTGATGACCACTACTAACATTTTAAGCAAATATAGCCCAATCTTCTAAAGTAAGGAAATACAGAATAACAAAATATTTATCCTGAAAGTAGAATAATACAACGCTCACTTTCCCCTTTTCTAAGATACTAGCAATTCTTGATCAACATTAGATGACTATCTTTGGATGTCTTATACTTGTTGAAAAGATTCTATCTCAATGTAGGGAAGATTTCAGAACCAAAAGCCCTAAACTACAAGCTAACTTGAAAGGAATAGCTACCAGTTGGTGATGTCTTCTAGGATGGCTTTGAGTGACATGTGCTTATTCGTTTATTCAACAGACAGCTGAATAGTCAGTTAGATAGACAGTTCCTAATCACCACTCCATCTCACAACTCTAGGTGTTTTCACTGGCATTTTCACTGGCTGTCCTTATGTCTGGAATACTCTGTTCTTCATATCCACCTCTTGGTTCCCCTGACTTCCTTCAAGATGCCAGCTAAAATCCCACTTTCTAATCGAAGCCTTTGTTCATCACTCTTAATTCTACTCTCTTTCTTTTCTTTTCTTTTTTTCTTTTTTTTGGTGAGACAATTGGAGTTAAGTGACTTGCCCAGGGTCACACAGCTAGTAAGTGTCAAGGCTCTGAGGCCAGATTTGAACTCGGGTCCTCCTGAATCCAGAGCTGGTACTCTATCTACTATGCCACCTAGCTGCCCCTCTACTCTCTTTCTTCCTGTTAATTAGTGTTTGTACGTAGTTGTTTGAATGTTGCATCTCTTTTTGGACTGTGAATTCCTTGTGAGCAGAGGCTGTCCTTTGCCTTTCTTTGTAAATTTAGAACTTGGCACATAGCAGGTGTTTGATAAATGGTGATTGAATAAGTGACCAACTATATATAGTCAGGGGAAATATACAGATTACTTTAATGTATACATGAGTCCAAGATGCTTATCCAAATAGTATTTATTCATTCCTTATGAAATCAGTGATAGCTAAAAGCACACATAGGTTCACCAAGAGCAGGTCTTGCCATATTAATTATATTTCCTTTTTTGACAGGGTTACTGACTCAGTAGATTAGGAAGATGGGGTAACCATAATACATTTAGCTTTTAGAAAATCAGTGATATCTTCAACCTGTTTTTGTGACTGAGATATTGAGAAATGTGGGAGAGATCCAGTTGACAAACCATAGAGCAAGGGTCAAATCTAGCCCACTTCTTTTTTGTATAGCCCTGTAAGTTAAGATTTTTTTTTTAATTTAAATAACTTTTTTGTATTTAAAATAAAAAAAAAGTTTTATGGCTGTACAAACCATGCATCAGCCCAGATTTGTCTCTCAGAATGTAGTTTGCTTATCCTTAGTCTGGATAATAGTCACATATATCTAGAACTGGTGGAATTAATGGAATCAACGAGTAGTGATCAATGGACCAATGTCAAATTGGATGGGTACCTCTAGTAGAACACCTCAGGAAAGTGTGTTTGGCTTTAACCTGTTCATCATTTTTAATCAATGATTTGGCTAAAGGTATGTATGACATGCTTTTTTCTATATGACAAAGGGCCAAGTCTGGGATGGATGGCTAACAGTTTGGATGAGTGTAGGTACCTAGAAAGATTTTGATATAATAGAGCAGGAGTTGGCAAACTATGGTCTATGGGCCAAATCCAGCTTTTTGTCTTGTTTTTGTACAGAACATGTAAAATTCATTTTTAGCTTACAGGCTGTACAAAAATGTCTAGTGGACAAAATTTGGTTCTTGGCCTTTAGTTTACCAACCCTTAAGCTAGGGCAATGAGCTGAAACTATTCAGAAGAAATATAATTGTAAAAGTGTAAAGTTTTACACTTTAAAACAAATCAGCTACAGAAGCACAGGATAGGAGAAACATAGATATATGATGTTTGCTGTAAGAATATATATAGGAGGTTTAAGCAAATTGCAAGTTTAATATGATTCATTAATGTGACATGGCAGCCAAAGAAACAAATGAAATCTTAGGCTGTATTAATAGCAGTGTCTTATCTAGAGCAAAGGAAGTGAGGGTCTTGTTTAATTCTGCCCTGGTCAGACCATATCAAGGGTACTGTGTTCAGATTTGGGTACTACATATTAGAAAGGAAATTAATACATTGGTGGAACTGATCATAGGTTAAGAGATGTAAAACCAGGAGAGATGGTAGAAATAAATTAGTCAAACCGCTTACTCTGTTGGTCTTCAGTTGTTTTCACTCATGTGCGACTCTTTGTGACCTCATTTGGAGTTTTCTTGGCAAGTATACTGGTACGGTTTGTCCCTTCCTTCTCCAGCTCATTTTGCAGATGAGAAAACTGAGGTAAACAAGATTAAATGACTTGACCAGGATCACATAGATAGTGTCTGAGGGCAGATTTGAACTCAGGGATGTCTTAATCTACTGTGAAACTTACTCCGCTTACTTTACAGATGAAAAAATAAGGCCCAGAATTGTTAAATGAGTTTCCTAAGGTTACGCAGTTATGAATTGTAAAGCCAGGATTTAAACCCAAGTTTTCTGACATCCACATTATAACATGCTGCCTCTCTGGAGCAGGATCAGAGGAGGTGATTGGGATGGTAACTATACTGAGGAGGACCATTCTTTAAGATCACACAGCTATTATATCTCAAATGCAAGGCTTCCTGACTCCAAAGCCATTGGTCCATTATGTCTTTCTCTGAACTTTACAGTGTAAAGTAAAAACATTTGGCTGAGTTCCCTTCATAATTCTGTGGGGAAAAACAATCATTAGGAACATGGTATAACATTGACAAATGTTTGCCATTGAGTAACAGAAAAGATGCAAGAGTTGGGGTCTAGGTAATGATCTTGGGACATCACTTAAAATGTCTGTGACTCAGTTTCATCATCTGTAAAAGAGAGATACAATCCTTGGACTACCTACTTTATATAGTTTTGGTTAATACTCAAAGGAGATAGTGTAGGTATCCACGCTTTGTCAACCTTAAGGTGGTGGATAATTGAAAGCTATTACGAATATGGAATCTGATTATATGCATATGTGTAGGGTAAGTAAGGGGGAAGATCCAAGAATAAAATGAAGGTTTCAAAAATGAGAGCCTAGGGCATCATAAGATGTTACTGTCAGAAACATTAAAGTTAAACAACAGAGGAGATTTGGGGAGAACCAAGTGACAGTGAAATTTATCACAGTTAAAATTTTGACCCATTGGTCCATACATGTGTCTGGCTTAGTTCTCAAAGATAAAGAATCTGGCTCCTTCTAGCTGCCTTGGCTAACAGAGGTGTAAAGACTGAAAGGAATGACACTACAAACCTATAAGAAATCAGGCTGAAACCAAGGAAGTAGCTTAGCAAAAAAATGGCAAATTACTCTACAACACTGGGACTCTTGCTTCTAGCCATTCTTTCATTCTTTCAACATTAAATCAGCAAACATTTCATTAAGTGGATACTCTGCCAATGGCACAGTGTTAGGTTCTCTCCTCTCTTTCTCTCTCTCATCTCTCTCTCTCTCTCTCTCTCTCTCTCTCTCTCTCTCTCTCTCTCTCTCTCATCTCTCTCATCTCTCTTGTCTCTCTCTCTTTTCTCTCTTTTCTCTCTCTCTCATCTCTCTCATCTCTCTCTCTCTTGTCTCTCTCTCTCTCATCTCTTTCTCTTTCTCTCTCTCTCTCTCTCTCACACACACACACACACACACACACACACACTTCTTGTCCATAAGAAGCTTATATGCTATTTAAGGGATAAAATATATACACAGAAAAGTACATATAAAAGGAATAAGATACTGACAATTATGGGGATCTGGAAACACATCTTGCAGAAAGTAACCCTTCTGCTGGACTTTGAAGGAAGCTAGGATTCCTGAGACATCAACATGAGGAAGCAGTATGTACCAGGACTGGGTAGGAGAAAGACAATGTGTACAATGAAGGGAAGGTGAGAAGTGAAATATCATTCCTGGGAAACTCAGGACTATGTTCCATTTATTGACTGGAACAAAGACTATACAAAGGGGGAGTAATGTGTAATCATCCTGGGAACGTTGGGGTGCTTGTCATGTGATACATGGCCTGGATGACACAGGCAAGTGAAAAATGGCTGAAAGATTTTTAAGATTGTACTGAAAGACTTGCATTAGTAATGCAGGGATGACAGTATAAAAAGGAATATAGTAAGGAAATAAATGAGCATGAAAGAAAAGAAGGGCTTTCTGCTATTATGGTCAATTCAAGATCCCAAAGACATAAAGCCCAGCTCCCCAGTGGGCTTCTGTTCTTCCACAGCTTGATGTATGCACATGACAGTCCACTGAGGAGATAATGTTAAGGAAAGAAATGATTAGAAGTAATTTGCTAAGGGACCAGAGTTGCATTTTGAGCTGTCAACAAGTAATGAAGCAAGAATGTCAATTGTCAGGTGAATCAAAGCCTGGGCAGTGGGTGGGGAGGAGGAATCCTACTCCAAGGAAATGGAGTGCTTTTTAATTGATGCTACTGATAAGACAAACAGAGAAAGTTTGCTACAGTTGGAAATTCCTAGGAAGAGAAACTTTTCCTTTTCTGGGAAGAGGGGAGGGGAGAGGAGGAGAAGGGGATTTTCAAATGAAAGTCTGGTGGAGAAGCAGGGGTATCCCTTCAGAAAATTTCTCTGAAGTCTTGACTTATCCATGTGTTTTCATGATGGCACTGGACAGAGCAACATGGGAATTTGTTTTGCTTGACTAGGTGGCACAGTGGATAGAGTGTGGGGCCTGGAGTCAAGAAGATTCATGTTTTTGAGTTTGGATCTGGCCTCAGACACTTACTAAGCTGTGTGACTCTGGGCAAGTCATTTAATCCTTTTTGGCTCAGTTTCCTCATCTGTAAAAAGAGCTGGAGAAGGAAATGACAAACCACTCCAGTATCTCTGCAAAGAAAACCCCAAATGGGGTCATGGAGAGTTGGACGCTACTGAAAAAAAAAGGCAACAACAACAAATATATTTAGATGCAAGGAAGTCAGGTGTTAATACAGAACCACATGTGAAAAACCATTAGTGGTTTCCTACCCCTACTTGAAATGTGAAGGTATCTGTGAAAATTGAATTTGCATCCCCTTTGTTTCAATGTCTTTTTAAGTGACCACCGAGATCATGTTAGACTGACATAACATCTTACTGTGACCCTGGACTCCAAAACAATGAAAAGGAACAACTACTTAAGGAAACAGGATATGGGTTTCCTCTTGATAAATGGAAAGAGGTTTTTATTGTGCCCTGAGCTATACCACAAGGCCTAAAATGGATGCTAAACCACAGAGTTAATTTTTAGGTGAAGTTTCTCCTTATAGATTTCAAGGAATAGGATAGGCATGGAGAACTCACTGGGAAATCACTATTTTCTATGTAAATCAAAGTAACAAGGCAACCTGAGTCCCTGAACCAGGAGTCTGGGGAGCTGGGTCCTAAACCTAAATCTGCTGCATTTGTCTGCAGCAAAATTCACTTATCCTCTTCATATGTATAAATCATTTTATTCCCTCCCCCCCCCCTCCAGATTTAGAACACCAGTTCTGACTTGGAGAGTTGCCAGGGACACATAAGGATTAAGTTATTTGCCCTGGGCTATTCACCTAGAATGATTCAAAAACAGGACTTGAATCCAAGTCTCCTCAGTCAACAAGCATTTATTGTGCTCGATATGGGCCAAGCACTGGGCAAAGCTCTGGGAATATAACTACAAGTCAAAAGGAGAACAGTGTCTTCCTTTAAGGAGTTTACATTCTATTGGTGGAAGATAACTCAGGTGTAGGGAGGAATGAGAAGGGGCTAGCTTGGGCCTGCTTTCCATAAAACAAAAGTCCTTAGAGAATTCATCTAGTCAGTGGGCAAGGCCAAAGGGACCTAGTGTGTGAATTTCAGGGCTGGAGTGACCTTGTAGAATAAAGAGGTTTTGGGGGCATGGTAGAAAGAATGCAGAGTATAGTCCATGGATATACATACATGAATATTTACATAAATACATACACATACACACATATATATACATGTATATATGTGTACATACATATGTACATACTGTATCTATATATCTACATCGAAATCCATATCTATATCTATAGTTGAAGAAATATTAATACTGTGTTCTGCATTTTAGGCACAAGTCTTATCAAAAAATGTTTTTGTTAATTTAATATTTTAAATACAAACATTGCTAGGCTAGAGAAAGAAATGTCCAAACTAGTATGGTATTTCTCCCAATGCCCTTTGGGCATCAAAGAAGATATGAGATAATTTTTGTAAGAATCCCAAACAAGGAAAAATGTTATATAATATGCTAAAATATAGTTTGGGGTTAACAGTTTACTTCAACAAATAGGATTTAATAATAGTCACTTGATAAGTGCTCAGTTCCTCTTATAGACTGAAAGGTTCTCCTTCCCAGAGGTCCACATCTTAAGCCTCTAAATGAAAAAGATAGCACTTTCCTCTGAATGGAGCACTTTCCTTTGATGGGTCACTCCCCAGTCCAGGGTTTGAGAACACAGGGGTATGTTTTGATCAATGTTTTGGATTCCACCCTTAATCCATTTCCCTAAGAAAGGCTTTTTGTTCTTGATACTTTCCAACAGGAAAAAGAGTTTTAGACCAGAGAAAATATTATTTCTTAATATTTCATTTAAAGCAAAACTGTTTATATTAAAAAACACAATCAGCTATGTATTTATATGTGCTTGTATGTATGTATCATGTACATATATATTCATGTGTTATATGAAAAGATATATGCACATACAGAGTATGCCAAATGAGTTTTTTTAAAAAAAATCCATTAAGCATTTTGGGACATCTGTATATGTATGTATATGTGTGACCAGGAATTATTTTGATTTTGTTTTTGAATCCCCATTGCCTAGTGTCATGCCTAGATCATAGATTGACTTAATCCATGCTCAGTGGATGATCGATTTGGCTTAATGAATACTTGTTGATTGACTGATTGATTATGTTTATGTATGTAAAATAAATTCCAAGAAGATTAAGTGAATTTTCCAATATCCCAGTCCTCCAGACTTCTAATCCGGTGCATTCCTTACTGTACAAGGCTACTTTTCATCTATGATCAGTGGAAGCACAATCAATGTGCTCATACTGTTCCTTAAATTTGAGGAGAAACTCCACCTAAGCCATCACTATGTGATTTAGCAACCATTCCTGGTTCTATGATACAGCTCCAGTTCCAACAAAAACTTATCTTCATTCAATGAGAGGAGACAAGTGTTCTGTTTTCACAAGTAGCATTCTTCTTAAAGGAAAGTGGAGAGTTCCTTCCAGAACCTTCATTTAAGGAGGGTTCCCAGGTCAGCCATCTCCTCATTTCCAATCCCATTTACATTCCTCTGATATTCTCCATCAGTGCCCCCTGCACCAAATATCTTACCTCCCTTCCCTTCCCCATTTTCCAGGTTCCTTTTGTGTGTTATCTTCCCCCTTCATATTGTAAGATTCTTAAGAGCAGACTGTCTTTTCTATTTTATATTCCCAGTGCTTAAACATATAACAGGCACTTAATAAATTTTTATTAAAGAATTGTGCATGTGTATGCACATAAGTTTATACAATAATCGATCAACAAGGTGGCAGCTAAGTGACACAGTGGATAAAGCACTGGCCCTGTATTCAGGAGGACCTGAGTTCAAATCTGGCTTCAGACACTTGACACTTACTAGCTGTGTGACCCTGGGCAGGTCACTTAACTTCTATTCCCCCACAAAAAAAAAAAAAAAAATCAATCAACAAGCATTTATTAAGCACTTACTAGGCACTGTGCTAAAAATAGCCCTTGTCCTCAAGGAGCTTATAATATAATACCTGAATAGGTTAATTCATGATACATACAAAGTAAAAAAAAGTTATCCTTAGAGGGGGAAGGGAGCAGAATCTGGGGGGAACCACGAGAGACCTCCTGTAGCAAATGGCACTTGAGCTTAGTTTTGAAGGAAGCCATGAATTCTAAGAGGCATATGTAATATGGGAAAGCATTCCAAGCATGGGGGGGGGGGACCACCAGTGAAGATGGGATGAAGATGAAAGATGTATGGTTCCTGAGAAATAGTTAAGTAGGTCAGTATGACTGGGTAGAAGGAAGTAATATCTTAGAAGATAGAACGATAAGAAGAAACCAAGTTATCAAGAACTCTAAATGCCAACTAGAGTTTATATTTGATCTTAGAGGTAATAGGAAACCACTTGAATTTTTTGAGTGGCTAGATGATATGGTCACAAGCACACTAGGAAAATAGTTTTAGCAGTTATGTGCAGAATAGAGCTTAGTAGAGAGAATCTTGGGAGGCAGACTAATTAGTAAGCTAATATATTTATCTAATTGAGAAGTGATAGAGTCTGAACTAGTGAGGGTGGTGGCTACACATAAAAGGTATGTAATAGGACCCACATGTACAAAAATATTTATAGCTGCTCCTTTTGCGGTATCAAGGAATTGGAAATTGAGGGGATGCCCATCAATTGGGGAATGGCTGAACAAATTGTCGTATAAGAATGTAATGGAATACTATTGTGCTTAAATAATGAGAAATAATGAGCAGGTGGATTTCAGGGAAACCTAGAGGGAATTGTGTGATCTAATGCTGAGTGAAATGAGCAGAACCAGGAGAACATTGTACACAGGATGAACAACATTGTGTGTTGATCAGCTGTGATAGACTACTCTTCTCAGCAATGCAATGGTTTAGAATAATTTGAAAGAACTCATGATGGAAAAGGTTCTCCAAATCCAGAAAAAAAAAAAGAACTGAAATCTAAATGCAGATTGAACCATACTGTTTGCACATTTTTTGTTTTCCTTTTTTTGAGGTCTTCCCCTTTTGTTCTGATTCTTCTTCCACAACATGACTAATACAGAAATATGTTTAATGTGATTGTACATATATAACCTATATCAGATTGCTTGTTTTCTTGGGGAGGGTGGAGGGAGGGAGAAAAATTTGAACTAGAAATTTTATAAAAACAAATGTTGAAAACTATCTCTACATGTAACTAATAAAATACTTTTATGATTTTTTTTTTAAAGCATGTATTAGAGGCTACTATGTGGTGTGATGAATAGAGTGGAGATCATGGAGTCAGAAAGACCACAGTTCAAAAGTAGCTTCAGATACTGACTAGCTGTATAACCCTGAGCAAGTCATGTGATTTCTGTTTGCCTCAGTTTCCTGAAAACTGTAAAATGAGCATAATAATAGCACTTACTTCCAGGGTTGTTTTGAGGATCAAATAAGATGGGGGATTGTGAGAAAACTAATTATTAATACTGAATTTCTTGGGGGGAACCCAGAGATCAGTTTCAGTCCTTTCTCCCACACGCACTCCAGAAAATCCATTTCTTGAGAAATTTCTGCAAATCTCATCTGGGACCAACCCAAGGCAACAAAAGAAATGGAGATAGACTCTTTTGTCTAGCTTAGTGAAGGACCACACCTAGATAATAGACTTTGCCTTACTGCAACTTGAGTGAGGGTTATCTGTAGAGTTCATTTTAATTTAAATCACCTTCAAGTCATGTCAACCAATGGAATTTAATGAAGCTAACCAATTAGCTTTGATCAATCTATAATGACCTGCCTCTATCTAAAGAGGATAAAACCTTTGGCCATGCCAGGGTCATGCTCTCTTTGCCCTCTCTTTACTTGCTCTCTTGGCTTGGAATGCTTTCTCTTGGTGTGTGCTCTTCCTCTTAGGACTATGTAGGTATGAAGGCCTGAGACTATAAGAAGTTAGGGAGACATGCGATCAATACTTTACTGATGTATATTATTAATTAATTAATAATAAATGCTTACTGCCAAACCTGGTGTAATAGAGATTAATATATAAATAGTAATCAATTAATTTACAAAATATAGTTTTACCAATAATTTTAGACAACACATATATCTACAAATACAAAAACACTTATTAAGCACATACATATATTCGCATACTTTTCCAACTCCCAAAGGCCCTAGCTGGGACTGGTTTGGACTGATTGAATTGATTGAGAATCGACTGCCTTTGCTGATTAACAGTACTTGATTGAAACCACATATGCCTGACTCTGAAGAGGGTGTGTTCTCAGAGACTACCTCAACATGGGACCACCCTCAAGTCCAGTGAACCAATGTATTTGAGTGATGCTAGCCAATTATCTTGAAGCAGTGTGGAAGGACCACCTCTCCTTGGGAGACAGAGGAAGCTGGGATTCAGTTCATTGCTGGAACAGGCTGATGGTGGGTAAAGTTGAGGATGCTAAGCTAAATAGGTCTTTTCTTGGCTTTCTGACACAGGTGTTCTCTTTTTCACTAATAAAGGCTTAATGCCAAAACCTGGTGCTAAAGCTTCTAATTTATAAGTAAACCCTAGCTCGTTTTCCCTATACTTGGAACAGGAATAAGGTGACCACATATTAAATATTTAATGTCACAATACTCTCTCTCTCTCACACACACACACACACACACACACACACACACATATATATACACACACACACACACACACATATATATACATACACACATACACATACATACATATATAATCCTTTTTGTGGAAATAAATTCTTCTCGCAGGGTTTTGGTCCTTCTGGCTTTAGAAGAGGGAATGTTTATATTGCATACTGAAGCATGTGCTCAGTCCTTGATAGATTGACAAAAATGACTTCAGTTGGGGGCTAGTTCCAGTTAAAGAAACAACAAAAAAACCCTCTTTATTAATGTATGGATTTTCTGTCACTGGGACTTGTTTCATCAGGACCGTCTCGCCTAGATTGTTTCGAATAAAGCAGAGCATATCATCTGTTCCAGTTTCAAAGGATTTAGTGACCAGCTGGGTAGAAGGAGGGTTAACGAGGAAAAGTTGAGTCTTTTGCTAATATACCATGGTTCTGGTTCTAATCAAAAAAGCTAATTGTTCTGTGTTTGTTTTATAATCGAATTTCATTGATGTGGGAAATGCAGACTGGGATTTAAGCCAACAGTACCTGAAAGGCCATAGCTGAAAAAGGGGCCTTCTTCTTGCCAGCTGTGTGTATATGTGTGTGTGTGTGTGTGTGTGTGTGTGTGTGTGTGTGTGTGCCTGTGCCTGTATTTGTACTGTATTGAGCACACATTTTAAGAGATAATGAACCTTAGAGCTAGCTAGTGTGTGACTGAACCTCAAAATGGAAGTCCTGGAACTTCCTTACTCCTCTTCCCCTTCCACACCCCTGCCAACCCAGCTGATAATCATAGAATGTCACAGTTTGTTGTGACTTTCCATCGCTTGTTGACTGGGCCTATGCTCACAGTGACTACCTTGGTATTTGATGCTGTTCATGTACAATGCATAGAAACAAGATTTTGAAAAATAGAATGGCGTTTCCCAGTTGCTTTCATGCTGTTATTTTTTTCTTCAAGACACATCCTGGCTCCTTTTGTGTTTCCACAGATTTGATTCCAAGGGACGTTGAGAAATCCAGCACCTTTATGCCACCCACAAAAGAGAGCTTTATACATTCTGTCGTATATAGAAAGCATGTGGGTGGGTATGTGTATGTGTGTGTGATAAAATGGTTCAATTGACATTATACTTGCAATACAAACTACTCTAACCACTGATTATGTGAGTGCCAGGTTCATGAATCATTAAATTATGAAGCCTAAGTAGAAATCTGGGGGAAAAAATAGAATGGAACTAAGTGACCTTGGTCATTGAAAATGGAAAACAGGCCTTTTTGGTTCTATAGCATCCATTTTAGTCCTATGTAAATACAAATCAAATAGCTTTTAACCAAGAGCTATTTTTCAGTCTTTCTCTCCCTGCCCCCCTCACCCCACACTGGATTTACTTGCTTCTGTATCCAGCCTTGACCTCGACTACTTTAATAATTCAATAGCCTCTATCCATAAACCTACCATGGGACCAATGACTGATGGTTCCCACTCATTTCAAATGATTAACTGTTCTCATCAAAGGAGAAAAAATCAAATAAACAAATAGGACAGTGTGATATTCAGGCTAATAAACTTTGGGATGTCTCTTGGCTGGGGTAGCAACTATTGAAAGCCTGTACCCTGAGGAGATATTGCCAGGGGCCTTGAGGTCGGTTTGGTTTCATAGCTAGGTTATTGACTCCCTCAGTCAAAGGATGAGCAGAGGAACAAATAGTAGAGGGGCTGCTGATAGGAGGAATCAAGATGAACTCAAACTAGGGTCCTAGGCACTGAAGAATAAGAAAATTTGCAGGGGCTTAAGTCTAAGATGGGAGAGAAAGATTGACTTGCAAAGGCTGATATATGATCATTATTTGCTCAGTAGTGTACTGTTTGCTGTCATCTTTCACATGTTGATTTCCCTCCACAAAGTGGGGTATGCCCAAGAGCTGTCATTTCCTTATTCTTTTTTTTTTAATTTAAATGATGGGGGCAGCTAGGTGGTGCAGTGGGTAGAGCACTGGCCCTGGATTCAGGAGGACCTGAGTTCAAATTCGGCCTCAGACACTTGACCCTTACTAGCTGTGTGACCCTGGGCAAGTCACTTAACCCTCATGGCCCTACAAAAAAAAAAAAATTAAATGATGTCATTGCTTGGATGAGTTGTCTATCAACACACCTGTAGCTAATGTTTTGTATAGAACCAGAAGGAATCTGAGAGATATGTTTTCCAATGTCTCTGGTTTTCAGATATGGAAACTGAATCCTTGAGTGGTAAAAATAGTTTCCTATGGTAACAGAGGTTGTAATTTTCAAAGATCTTATTTAAATCCAGGTTCTCATACTCCAAAACCAATAAATATTCTTTCCATTCTACCTAACTGTCTCAATCAGCAACCATTAAACAAGTCCATCAGTCAGCAGCATCTATTAAGCATTTACTCTATGCCAGGCACTGTGCTAAGCACTGGGAATCCAAAAAGAGTCAACAGATAGTCCCTGCCCTCACAATCTGATGCGGGATTCCCCAAGCAAAAAACTATGTCAAACATGCAGAAAAAATGGGCAATGATTTGCAGCCTACCTTTCTAAACTGTTGTTTGCAACCCCACATGGGGCACCGTAACTGAATATGGGGGTTATAAAAAAAGTTGGCAACAGTCAAAGGCTATGTATACCTATTTCATATACCTACATATCCAGGGCTGTGTAAAAATTTGGGGGGTGAAAAGGGGTGGAAAGTGGAAAAAGTTTGAGAAACCCTGATTTAATGGCATAGCACTAGAATTAAGAGGACATGGGAAAAGCTTCCTGTAAAAGATCGGATTTTAGTTGAGATTAAGGCAGGGAAGCCAAGAGGTAGAAATAAGGAGAACATTCCAGGCATGGGGGACAGCCAGTGAAAATGCCCAGAGCCTAAAGATGGAGTGTCTTATTTGAGGAAGAGTACAGGCATCATCTATGGAATCAACCATAGGCTCTCTGCTATGGGGAAACAATCATATGAAAAGGTCTCTCTCCTCTCAAGAAATTTACCTCTAGTTCTGTGTACAAATCTGACACTTTAGATTCCATCTCACAGAATGTCTCTACCTCCAAGACATTGTGCTTGAAATTCTATTCTCTGACCATCAACTTCAATCTTTCCACTTCCCGATTTCCTTACACTAAATTTGTGCTTTGTTTCTATTATGATCTCTCTCATCCCTGAACAATTCCCAGTCTTCCAGTTCATGCCCTCCACCCTGGTTCCACATGTCCCTATATTCAACCCTGATATCATGGCTATTGTTTGAATAATTCATTAGTCACTATCATTAGAGTCCCTGACTTCTGACTTTTGCAATACATTATTTTTCAACCCTGAGTAAACCTCACATTCCAATTCATCTGGTCCTCCTTTTGGGCTGCTGAGAATTGATGAAATCATGAACTGAAGCTAACTTCACCTACTATAAATTGGTATTGTATCTTCTCAACTGCAACATCATTACACTTTGGCAATCCATTTAGAGCTGTAATTGGCCACAGAGATCATTTAGTCCAACCCTTTCATTTTTACAGGTGAGCAAAGTGAGGACCAGCGAGGTTAAAGTGTCTGTTACCAAGTTAATCTTCCTTAGCCATTAATATGATTATGTAATTCCTCTGCTCAGAAATCTTTAGTGACTCCTAGGTGCCAACCAACTAAGTTCAACCTCTTTTGCATGGGATTCAGGACCCTCTATTTTTATTTTTATTTTTTTTGAGGGGCAATGAGGGTTAAGTGACTTGCCCAGGGTCATAGAGGTAGTAAGTGTCAAGTGTCTGAGCCTAGATTTGAATAAAGTCCTCCTGAATCCAAAGCTGGCACCCTATCCACTGCATCATCTAGCTGCCCCCAGGACCCTGGCACCACCTATTTTCTCAGCCATATCTCATTTTTCTCCTCTAAATACCCTGTACTCTAGCCAAACTGGACTAATTGTTATTGTTCAACTGTCTCTAATATTTTCTTGACTCCATGTTTCATCCCCACTGTCCCCTTTGTCTGGAATCTACTTCCTTCATTTCTTTATTGTAGAATTCCTTACTTATCCTTAAATGCCAAACTCAGATGCTCACTCTTTTATGAAGCTTTCCTACATCTCCCTCTCTTCCCCCTCATTAGTTGCAAATATTGCTTACTTAACCCTTACTTAACCTAGCCCTTTTAAAAATTATCATTTATCATGTAATATTTATATTGTAGTTGTCATTATATATGTTGATTAAGCTCCTTTATTCAAACTTTATCTCTCCCAGTGCCCACAGTAGGTGATTAATGTTTGTTGACGTTGAAACAAATGAAACATTTAGAAAACAAAAGAGTTGCATCATGAATTCATAGAAATTTGAGATGGGTGGGTGAAGTCATCAGAGATTTCATGGCATAGGATTGTTATGGGTTAGGCTTTGAAGGAGGAGTTGGAAAAGTCACTTGATATAGTAGAAAAAGCATTTGATATGGACTCAAAAGATCTGGATCTGAATCCTTTCTCTGCTACTTACTACCTATATGACTGGTCAATTAACCTCAGTATGCATTCATTTCCTCATTTGTCTCTTCCAATTCTAAATCTATTATCCTGTGATTTGGATAGGTAGAGAAGAGAAAAATAAAAGATATTCTAAGAGAGGGGAAGGATAGCTAGGTGGCACAATGGATAGAGTGCTGGGCCTGGAGTCAAGAAGACTCAACTTCCTGAGTTCAAATCTGGCCTCAGACACTTCCTAGCTGTGTGACCCTGGTCAAGTCACATAACTCTGCCTTAGTTTCCTCATCTGTAATATGAGCTGGAGAAGGAAATGGCAAACCAGTCCAGGATCTTTGCCAAGAAAACCCCAAATGAGGTCACAAAGAATCAGACACAACTGGAAAATGATTGAACATCAATAAAAGGGAGGTAAACAGCATGAGAAAAGTCAGAAGGTTAATAAAGAAGACCATAAGGAGGCTGGTCTGACTGGAACAGAGGATATATATTTGTGGGGGAGAGACATGAGGGGAATATGGGGCTAAATTATTGAGTGAATTGAAATCCATCAGAAGAGTTCAGCATTTTGCATTTGACCACAGGAAGCCATTGTGGGTTCCTGAGAAGAGGAGTGACATGATAAAATAATATTTTCTGTTTTGGTGGTTGTTTAGCAACATAAGCCTGGCAACTCTATGCAACTCAGATTGAAAAGGATAACTATTGGAAGTATTTGCTTTTGCCATCCTAAGAACCTTTGCTACTCTATTTCAATACCCATTCACTTGTGCCATAAGAAAGAAAGGGTGTCCCAAAGCATGGTCCCCATCCCTGGCAGAGCTTCTTTTACAAATGTTTTCCATTCAAGAAAACATCACCAAGTGTCCTATGAGGGGTAGTAGTGCTTATGTGAGTATTTATGGTAATACATTTATTGAATAAATTAGTCACCATATGGAAATTCAAGTTTTGATGGTTCTTGTTCTTTATTAATAGGTATAATAGGCTCCAGGGTAATAGGTTGCTAGATCCATATGTTATTCAAAAGACAAATTCAGGATGTGATGACCTCACTGTAGGATCAAGTAGCAAAAGAAAATGAGCTGAGGTAGAAGAAATGCTTGGTTTAACACCAGCATCTCTGATAATTACCAACCCAGCAAGGACAATTCTGCTTAAAAAAATAAAACACATGATCTCTTATGAATTAGTGTTTTCATGGGTTCCGTATTTCCAAGTTTCCCTGTTATGAAAGTCACCTTTTAAGTATCCTCCTGGGATTTTGAACAAACAGCAATGATCTTCAATAAAAACCATACACTTGGGAAGCCAGGGAAAGGAAATGGATCTTTCTGTGAGAAGCCCTTGGCTCTGAGCATCCATTCCTGTATTTAGAATAATACTGAAGGGAAGGCACAGCTGTCCAAATAAAATGCTGAGAGGATATCCCCGAACTAATAGGAAATCCTAGAGGAGCCTCTAAGCATATCATATTGATGGAGACTGTGAATGTTGAAAATGGTGATGCAAAAATCTTCAGCCAGAAGCAAAGCTTAAAACTGATCAGTAGTCAGCACTTATGTCAGGGAGACACATGAAGTGAAATGGTGGTTGTACTTTATGGTCTAAATCCATATCTCTCTCTCTCTCTCTCTCTCTCTCTCTCTCTCTCTCTCTCTCTCTCTCTCTCTCTCTCTCTGTATGTGTCTCTGTCTCTCTCTTTCTCAGTAATTCCAAAGGATTTAAGGATTTTTCAAACAGCTTCTTTCTTCCCTCCCACTTTTCCTCTTTTTTTCTCTTTCCTTTAGCTCTCTGAGTTATGCTATGATTAGGGTAAGTGTTGGGGTCAGAGAATTGCCATAATTGTAATGGGGAGTACAGGAAAAATTCTCCTCCTTGATGTTCTACTTCATATGTTGTCTTATTTCATATCATCTCTCTAGGCTCTCTAGAGATAGCTTGGAGTAGTGAATAGAGGTGACCAGGAAGATGTGGGTTCAAGTCCTGGTTCATAATCATCTACTAAAGTAAATTGTTATTGTTTGTCCATTGTTCTCAAAAAGGACCATGACAGATGTCATGACTTGCATTGAATTGGATTCAAGTGAGGGAAGGCTGTGCAAGATTACAAACCTCACTCAGAGCCATCTGGGTCCAGTGGCAAGACATACATCAGAATGACTGGAGATGGCCCAGATTTTTAAGACAATTGGGGTTAAGTGACTTGCCCAGGGTCACTACTAAGTGTCTGAGGTGAGATTTTTACTCATGTCCTCCTGATTCCATGGTTATCTCTCTATCCACTGTGCCACCTAGCTGCCCCAAAAAGTGAATTATTATTATGTGTATAAATGTTTCAATGACTCACCCTCCACCCCCACTGCCATGGTTGAAAAATTGTTAAGGGTGGGAAATTTGTATTCCCAATGTTCAGTATAATACCTTCATCTATAATACCTTGTAGAAGTAGCAAGGGCAACTAGGTAGCAGAGTAGATAGAGCACAACTAGGTGGCACAGTGTACAGAATGCCAGGTCTGGAGTCAGGAAGATTTATCTTCCTGAGTTCAAATCTGGCCTCAGACACTAACTAGCTGTATGAACCTGGGCAAGTCACTCAACCCTGTTTACCTCAATTTCCTCATCTTTAAAATGAGCTGGAGAAAGAAATGTCTCCAGAGATACTCCAGTATCCCTGCCAAGAAAACCCCAAAATAGGTTCACAAAGTGTCAGACATGACTAAAAACAACTTAACAGCAGCAACAACAAAGAAGCAGATAGATTACTGGCCAAGAAGACTGGTGTAGGGGCAGCTAGATGGTGCAGTGGATAGAGCACCGGCCCTGGAGTCAGGAGTACCTGAGTTCAGATCCGGCCTCAGACACTTAACACTTACTAGCTGTGTGACCCTGGGCAAGTCACTTAACCCCAATTGCCTCACTAAAAAAAATAAATAAATAAAAAAGAAGAAGACTGGTGTACAAGTCCTTCTTCTGTTACATACTGGCTATGTTTTCCTAACTAAATCACTTTTCATCTCAGTGACCTGGGCAACTTTCTAAGACTATAAGTTGCTGAGAAGGTGCCAAGCTGCCTTAGAGAGGGAGTTTCTTCATCTTACATTCAGTGCCTGATCCATCTATTTTCTAACAAACAAGGTAAAAGTCTTAGGGAAAAGGAAGATTGTAACTAAAGGTGTTCCCCAAGTTTAGGAAGATACTGGGCCAAAATTTTGAAAGCAATTTTCCTGAGGAATTTGGGGAGATGTTTTATTTATGAAAGCTAAAGAGCAGGGGTGTGAAGAAAGGAGAATGTATGTCACCAAATTCAATGTGCCATAAAAGGTGTAGGGGAAAAAAATAAGTCATTGAGTATGGGTGATGGCTAAAAGTTTGTAATCTTGTCATTGGCTGTACAATTTATTTGTAGAGAAGATATTAAGGTTGTGTCAACTCATAGGAAGTTGGCTAACAAAATGCAACTTTTTTTCTTTTTCACTAGAGATTTCATTTTACAACAATGTTATTCTCTAAAAAACTATAAGATGCTACTAAACAGGTTTTGGTTTTCCCGTGCACACAGACTTAAACCTTTTTTTTTTTTTAACCACTGTTGTTGTTTTATGGAAAGAAAATTAGCTTTGAAGTCAAAGGACTTGAATTCAAATCCTGACTTCCGTTCTTGGTATCTGTGTGACCTTGAGCAAGTCACTTTATCAGTTTCTTCATATGTAAATGAGGAGTTGGATTAGATGACCTCTGAGGTCCCATCAAACTTTAGTTCTCTAATAGTAAATTCTACTAACCTGGAAAGGTTCAGAATGTGGAGACCTGTGATGTATATTTATTGTCGTAAGAATAGAGATTGATGTGACTTAAACACACTATTTCTCCTATGATTAGTGCCTGCAGACTTTATTTTCATTTTGCAGAGTTCAGAATCCCAGAGCTACACATCCCTAATAATTCTGGTGCTTCCAGCAATATTCTCTCTGTGTAGCCAAATGAGAATGGGAAGTCAAAAGATGCTTCTGTGGTTCATTAGAATGAACTGAGTCTTGTGTAATTAATTTCCATTTCAAAGGATCTATAGAAAACTCAGGTGGGATAAAAGTGCTTTGTATCCTTGCTTCATCCACAAAACCAAATTGTACTTATAGAAATACAATAAAAGAGGCAGCATAATATAGTGGTTAAAGTTTTGGACCTGGAGTCAGGGAGAACGGAATTTAAATTCTACCTCTGACATCCTATCTATGTGACCTTGGACCAGGCACAGCCTCTCCAGGTGTCTGTTTTCTTATATGAAGGGGTAGGACTAGGTGGCCTATGAAACTCTAAACCTGATTCTGTTAGAGTAGTCTTAAGGAGCATTTAAAATCAGAGAATTTTGAGCTAGAAGGGACCTCCAACCTATTCATTTTATTTGTGAAGGAACAAAGTTATATAGATAATACATGATTTACCTGAGTGCATACAACTTCTAAGTGGCAAAATAATGACCAGAATCCAGGCTTCCTGAACTCCTAGTCCATTGGCTTTTTTTTTTTCAGGGCAATGAGGGTTAAGTAACTTGCCCAGGGTCATACAGCGAGTAAGTGTCAAGTGTCTGAGGCTAGATTTGAACTCAGGTCCTCCTGAATCCAGGGCTAGTGCTTTATCCACTGAGCCACCTAGCTGCCCCTCCATTGGCTTTTATACTAGCCATTGCTTCTTACTAGTCATTTTCAGAAAAAGGGGTCTAGTCTATAAAATCAATCATCAAGGATGAATTTACTCGTGTCATGAGGAACTTCTAGGAAAGATGAATCTCCTTATCTTTAAGTATGCTAGCAAAATTCTTTCTGTCCCACATTCCCAGCATCACATATGGAAACACAAAGGTGCAGGTGGCTGCACTCAGTAACATCAGCTTGCACTGCTTAACATCAGAGTTTTTCTTTTATAAAATGTTTTGATTTTCAGTGGCTTTAATAATAGGAGTCAGATTAACTTGAACTGGGATGACATAGGCATTTTGCTAACTGTAGGGTACCTAGTACAGCGGGATGGAAGGAGGAGGAAGGGAGCCGTTCACTGAGGGGGTAAGAGATGCTTCAGTACCTTGAGATGGAGGGATGAAAATAAAGCCTCAATATTACTGGAGCATGTGAATGCCCTGAAATAGCGGTGCCTGGATCAATACTTTGCATTTGCAGCACAGAAAGAGAAAGAAGGCTTTTCAGGGTTTATTTACCCAGCTCCTTTCAAAAGTATCTGTGTGGACAGCTCTGTCACCAACACTTAGTCCACTGAATTTGACCCTTTCACTACTGTAGGCTTGAATAGGACACATCCTCAAAGTTTGTCACGAACTGTTCTCTTTCCTTTGAAGAAGCTTCTTTTGTAGTGCTTTAGGGGAAGAGTCAGCATTGAAAGGTTCTCACTGTGTATTGAAGATATTATCAGGAAAAGTAATGGTGTTACCTCGAATTCTGGGAGGGCCTTTCTCCATTGAAGAGAAAGGGAAGTCATGTCTATTAACCAATTTGCTCTAATTATAAAAGAAGTGGAGAAAGGTTGTGATGTTATTCCCATTGCGCAAATGGATACACCGAGGACACAGAGATGGTCCTGTTTCTCCCACAAATTACTTTGTATTTTTTGTGTTTAATTTACATAAGTTTTATATTTACTTATCTTCTTACATGCAGATTCTTTAACCCCTTTACCATTCTCCCCTCCCCCCTCACACATATACCTCCTCTCCAGAAAAATATAAGCTCATTAAGAATATGATTCATTTTTTGTATCTCCAGCACCTAGCATGACATGTTATACACTTAAAATATCTGTTGAATTGAATTTAAAATAAAGATTTTGTTATATACCTCATGGTAAACTTGAATCAAAATAGGCCTAATGGAAGTCAGACATTGAGACCTAATAAAAGTTTTGTGTAGAAAAGCAGCAAAAACCAAAACCAGGACCCTGAAAAGTCATTTAGTCATGTCTCCTTTCCCAGTTTTCCCCTTCCCTTGAATAAAGAGGCAGTATTATATAGTGGCATGCTGGATTTGGAGTTAAAGGACGTAGATTCAGATCTTAGGTCTGCCTCTGTGTGACCTAAGGTAGGACATTTAACCCCTCTAGGCTTCTGTTGCCTTTACTGTAAAATGAAAGGGGTAGACTTTTTGACCTCAAATGTCCCCTCCATCTCTAAATCTAGGATCCCATTACCCTGAAAGATTGGTTTTCTTTTTTCCTTCAAAATTCAAAGACTTAAATTATCCTTACTAGTTTATTCTGATATTTTATCCATTCTGCCCATAAATTTAACTGAATTGATGTCTTTTAAAAATGTAAGCAAATGCGTTCTTTTTCCACCTTCTATTGTGTCATAGTATGAGAAAGTTATTGTTCCTTTTTGGTAAAGGGGAAAAAAAAAGCTATGTGGCTCCAACTGCAGAATTCTCAGCTGCACTAGCCTTTCCTGGGTCTGCTTAATGGGGTCATCGAATAGCCTCCTGACTAGTGTTGGTCATCTTGGTGTGCAGCAAAGGAAGGAGCATGGGTGGAGAGTACAAGTTTTTTGTTGAGTGCCTTGGTAGTTCGTGAGTTGGGACTGAGTGGGAGGGGTGATTCAGTGTTTGTACAAGAGAATGAATCAGTATATATCATGGAGAGAGGTTTGATTGTGGGAGTTTAGAAAGGGGAAGGAGAAGGTGCTGTAAGTGTCTATGGGGGAGAGAGTGAATGTAATGTTGAGTGTTGAGGTAATTGCTGAACTAGTTTGCTCCTTCTCAGAATATGCATTGAATATTTGCTAACTTCTCCAGGGATGTTTAGAGAAGAGGATATTTTGGGGATGGGGGAAGGCTGACTGAGTTCTTCTCAAGTTTGGCTTGAGAGGTACCAATTCCCACAGTGGTTAAACAGCAGAAATGATGCAGAATGTAGGTCTAAGCCCTCTCAAGTCTACTTTTCTATTAAGAATTTCTCTCTGCCTTTCAATGTCTATAGATATCTCCTTGCCTGTTAGTGTCATACTTTCCCTCTTTCCCTTTCAGCAAATGTTCACAAAGAAACCATTTAGAATATGTTGGCAGGTGATTCTGAAGGAATATTAGCTTGCCATTTGTGAGGAATATTCTGCATCCATATTGATAGCTCATATGGTTTAAGGGTAGCTTCAAGGGATGATATTCTGGCTTAGAATTCTCCATCTGCTTCTGGTCGTTTGGGATTTTGGAACATTAAAAAAAAAACACAGAAAAAACCCAAAACTTGAGGACCTAAGTGCCATTTTTACAGTCAAATTAGT
The DNA here is from genome assembly GCF_019393635.1 of Dromiciops gliroides. NCBI lineage: Eukaryota > Metazoa > Chordata > Mammalia > Microbiotheria > Microbiotheriidae > Dromiciops > Dromiciops gliroides. Next base: position 230,518,694 of record NC_057862.1, on the reverse strand, counting down.
ACTAAGGTAAATACATTCCATCCCTTAAAATACTGACCCTTTTAAATCCTTCAGAGATTTCCTAAACAACCCACTAATATAATAACATCAAGGAAATTACCTAAACAATCTTACAACAAATGGTGACATTTGCCTTTCAATCTGATGCATCTATAGGATGTTGGCTTTTGGGTAAAGGCAACTGAAAAACAAAAGGAACTTCCCATTAATTGGCTGAATCAACCATGTTCCTTTTGGCCTAGATAAAAACTAAGCTGGCTTTACTCCAAGATGAACTCTGAGAAAATAGTTTTCTCTTCATCTTTTCTCCTTTGCCTCACAACGAGGTAAAAGAAGCAGCAAAGGAATAGGGCAGAGCTTTCTCTTTTCCCAACTCTACCTCCCACCTCATCAACAATGGTCCTTTATAGCAGAAGCAAATGACAGATTCCAGTAGAGGGGAAACCAGTTGGGCAGCCTATTTCAGTCGGCTTACTCCTCAAGAGGGGTTGAGAAATCAGTGCCTGGAGATGACAAGTTCCAGAGATGAGACTCCTTCTGGTTGTAGGGGATGAGTACCCTTGTACTTTTTAGAGAATGTAGTAAAAGAAGGGAGAAGAGAGGGATCTTACCCTTTCCTACTCATCTTTTACCTCACTCTTCAAGAGGCTCAAGAGCATCAAAAAATACCATACCCTTCCTCAGAAGTTACCCTGGGGTGGAACTAGCTTGCTTTTTTTTTTTTTTAAATCTAGGCCACAAGTAACATGGTAGATTTTCTCACCTAAATGCTGGAAGTTCCTTGTGTTCCTTAGTCTCCTTAATCCAGTGGCCAATATCCTATAATTCCATCAGATTTATTCTTTATACTTTGTCATGGGGTTCTTTAGGTAGTTTATACGCTATTGTTATGATGTTTAAGAAAACTCCTAAACAATGCCTTAAGCCTCCTTTACCCAAAATAGTTCTTTCTGGCATGAGAAAGATATAATAGGTATCAGAAATTCTGCAAAAGTCATTTTAGGCAATTCTCATATCTGATGAAAAAATATGTTATTGCTATATTCAGTTGTTTCAATCATGTCCAACTCTTCATGACCCCATTTTGGTATTTTCTTAGTACAAATACTATAATGGTTTGCCATTTCCTTCTCCAGCTCATTTTATAGATGAGGAACTAAATCAAACAGGGTTAAGTAACTTGCCCAGGGTCACACATATACAAATACAAATCTCATTCAGAAAGATAAACTAATATATAGTAAAAAAAAATTAATAGTGATGAAATGGATTTTCTAGTCATTCAGTGTTCCAAAGGAATCCCTGATAGTGCTTTGCCTAGCCACGATCCCTCCTTGTGGTTTTCATCAATGGGAAGAAAGAACTGTGGTTGGCAATTCAAGGTTTAGGGATCAACAGATTTCCTATAAATAGCTTATTTGGTCAGTGGGATTTTCTTAGAACACATACTGTAAGACAAAAATAACTTTTAGGGAACTATTTAGGTCATTTTAGTCCAAATGGCCTACTATCCAGTAGGAAAAATACTACAGGAAGTCAATGGCTGCAAAGCAAAGGTGGCCTATGAAGTTAAACTGGATCTAAGGCCTTTAATTTATCATCTTTTACCAACATTTTTATGCTGATATTTTAAGAACTGGAGGGATATTAAAGTATAGGGTGTGGAAAAAATATTAGATTTGGAGTTAGATCCTACCCTGTAATCCCAGGTCAGCTACTTACCTATTTATATGAGCTTAAGCTAGTCACTTACCATCTCTTGAGAAGCAGCTTGTCATCATGGGTAGAGTGTTGGACTTAGAATAGAGAAGAGCTAGGCTTAAATCCTTTCTCAGAAACTTATTAGCTGTGTATTCTTGGGCAAGTCATTTAAATTTTATGAATCTTTATTGCTTCATCTCTAAAGTAAAGGGGTTGGGGGGGCAGCTAGGTGGCACAGTGGATAAAGTAAAGGGGTTGGAGTGGATGAAGTTACCTTGCAGATCCAAATCTATGAACCTATAATCTGAATCTCAGTTTCCCTATTTATAAAATAAAAAGGGAAGAGGTGGATTTATAGGGTTCTTTATTTGAATACTTGTATTATAGGGAAAATTTACTACCTTGCAAAAGAACTTGCAAGGAGACTTTTAAAAAAATTTTCATTATATTGAGCCTATATCTATGTTCTCCACCCCACCTCTCTGTAATTTTTACCCATTGCTCTTAATTCTGCCCACTGAAACCACCTAGAATTCATTTAGTCCCTCTTCTCTATCATGGAAAACTAAAATCCAACCCCTCCCCATCTTCTCTTCACCAGGTACTATCTCCCCTTTTCATATGCTGATCTATTTCAGTTTTGATAGGGTTTAGAGACCCTTCACCATAAGGATGCCCTTCTCTGAATGCACTCTGCCTTTTTCCATGCCCCACACCCTTTTAAATTGATCTGTTTCTCAGAACTGAACAAAAAAAAATACCCCACATATGATTTAATAGCACACAGACAGCAACAAGGTTTTTCCTTTGCTGTTGGACACTATAGTGTTCTTAATGCACTGTTCACAAATGAGCTATAATATAGCCCAGATCACAATGATGTACAGAGTACACACAAGTGCTAAGGATGCCAAATACAGTTTGCATCTTATATTTAGGTTGTCTCCAAACATTTCCATTGACTGAAATTTATTGAAAAAAACCTCTGTGAATATATATATGTATATATCTGCCAAGACAGGTAGATATAGGTCTATCTGTAACTATTTACCTATATCTATATACCTGTATCTATATCTATCTATATATCTATATTTATCTATATAGATATCAATATCTATCTAGATATCTATATACATATAACTAGTATGTGTGAACACATATACACATACACATACACATACACATACACATACACATACACATACACATACACATACACATACACATACATATAACATTGCCATTTGAATGCAGGTCTCCAAAAAGTAAAAAAGCAATGTATTTACCTTCTAATTAACCTCACTCACATGTGATTTGCTATCTGAGGCCCTGACCAATAGAGTCACCCCAATTCTAAGAGCCATTAGGATAAGAATAGTATGTAAAGACTTGAGGAAATTGAGCCAGCCTGTCTGCTTCTCTTCCAGACTTTTCTAAGGCGCTGGTTGTTCTTGAACGAGCATAGCCAGTATATCAAAATAAGCGCTTTATTGAGTACGGTAAAAGGAGTTGCTGGCGAGACTGTAAATTCTTTCACAGAACAAATGATAACTCAGCTCAGGAGTCCTTTTGTCCTGGGGGAGGGGGACATAAATTGTCTTAAAGTATCTGTCACACAGAATTGCTTTGCATTCATCATGCCAGCCTCCTGCATCATTCATGAATGTCATAAGAGTCTAAAGAATTGGCACTTCATAGTGAAGATGATTAAACAACCATTATACTTGTCTTTTCCTCCTGCACGGTACTTTTCAAGAGATTCCCTTCAGATCATAACCTAACCCTCCCACCTCCTGCTAGTTCTGTCTCTTTTCCCCCACTCTGGGTCACTGGTATTTGAGTGAAAAGAGCATTTTGTCCAGTCTGCTTAGTTTTTGTTAAGTTTTATCATATCTGAAGGATAAATATCAATGAATGCCCTCAAGTATACATGTTTATCCTATCTAGAAGGTAATTTTGTAGTGGATAGATACTAGATTTAGTGCCAGAAGACCCTTTTCTATTGTTTGTCTGACTTAGGGCAAGTCTATGAATGAATCACTAATCAAGTCACTAATGAATCAAGCAAGGATATTTAAGCTCTTACTATGTGTCAGTCATGGTTCTAACCCATAGAGATAAAAATTAAAACACAAAATCAGTCAAGAAGCTTAGGTTCTAAAAGGGGGAGACAATATCCATGTAAATGTTGTTGTTTTTCCTGAATCTTTGTGACCCCATGAACTTTTTCCATGAGATTTTCTTGGCAAAGATAGTGGAGTGGTTTGCCATTTTTTTTTCTCCACACTGTCTCCATTTTGCAGATGGAAAACTGAGGCAAACAGGGGTTAAGTGACTTTCCCAGGGTCACAAAGCTATCAAGTGTTTGAGTCTGGATTTTAACTTAGTTCTTCCCGACCCTGGGCCTGTCACTCTATCCACTGTACCACCTAGCTGCCCCATGCATTTAAATGGGTAAATATAAAGTACATACAGAGTAGAGAGAAGATAACCTTAGAGGGGAAGATGTTAGCATCTGGGGGTATCTAAAAGTACCACCATGCTGAAAGTAGCATTTGACTTAAATATTGAAGGAAGTGGGGGGTGGCTCTTAGAAGCGGAGGTGGGCTTAGATTAAACAATCTCTGAAGTACTTTCTAGTTCCAAATACTATGATCCTGGGAATCCACATTTAAAATAAAATGATATTATACTGGAAGTTAGGAAATTTCAGTTCTAGTTTGAATTCTTGGTAATTTATGATGTCATTTTTATTAATTATTCAGATGCTCTTTTTTCCCCCTCAAAGCTTGGGATGAATTATATACCACTTAACTCTGTTTATTATTATAGACAGTCAAAGAAAGTTAGAGTCAAATGATATCTTCCATCAATCAACAAGGATTTATTAAGTGTTCAATATGTGTCAAGCATTGGGAATACAAAGACAAATGTGAAAATAGTTCCTATCTTGAAAGAGCAAGTTCTACCAAGTGATACAACGTGTGAACATATCTGTGTGTAATATCTATAGATTAAATGCTTAGAAAATTAAAGATAATTTCACTAGTAGCTGAGGGATCAGGAAAGGTCATGCAGGAAATATCACTTGAGTTGACCTTTAAAAAAAGCTAAGAGGTCAATATGAGGAGGAAGTGAATCTCAATCATGGGCAAAGTTCTTCCAAGTCATGGGGATGTCCTGTGAATGAAACAGTGAGAAGGTGACTTTGACTGCAGTGTAGAATGCACAAAGGAGAATACTATGTGATATTTCTGCAAAGGTGCAAGTTGGAGGCAGGTTAGGAAGGATTTTAAATGCCAAGAAAAGGAATTTGTGTGTGTGTGTATGTGTGTATATATGTGTGTATGTGTATACATATATGTGTGTACATATATCTGCCTGTGTGTATATGCACATGTGCTTGTATGTATGTGCATGTATGTATATATATATATATATATATATATATATATATATATATATATATATATGTATACACACATAATAGGAAGCCACTGGAGCATATTGAATGTGGGAATGATATGATGAGATCAGTGCCTTAGAAATACATTTGTTGTTATTGTTCAGTCATGTCTGACTTTTCATGACCCCATTTGGGGCATGTATCTTGGCAGAGATACAGGAGTGGTTTGCCATTGCCTTCTCCAGCTGCTTTTGCTTTGCAGATGACAAAACTGCTATAAACAGGATTAATTGACTTGCCCAGGGTCACACAGCTAGTAAATTTCTGAGGCCAAATTTGAATTCAGGTCTTCTTGATTCTAGGCCCAACACTCTACCTACTGTACCATCTAGCTTCCCCTTAAAAATATATACATACACAGGGCAGCTGGGTGGCATAGTGGATAGAGCATCGGCCCTGGATTCAGGAGGACCTGAGTTCAAATCTGGCCTCAGACACTTGACACTTACTAGCTGTGTGACCCTAGGCAAGTTACTTAACCCCAATTGCCTCATAAAAACAAATATATATGTGTGTATATATATATATATATATATATATATATATATATATATACATACATACATACACACATATACATACATACATACATACATATATATATATATATATATAATATACACACATACAGTAAAGATATATAATAGTCTATAGTATGAGTAGTTTGCTAACTAACCTGTCTCTGCCACTGGTATAGAACTCCACAGAAATTATTATATGAAGAAATCCCAGCAAATAAATTTGATTTAATTTGAGTAGTTATAGGTATCTTATGCAAGTAACGGCTTCCTTATTAATTTCTTTTTTCTTTATACCTGACACTCCCCCTACACACACACATACACACACACACACACATGCCTATACACACATTTTACCTGTTGATTTCCTACTCATCCATTAAGGTCCATTGCAAATATTCTCTATTTCATGAAACCCTTCTCATGTTACCAACTTGTAGTATTCTTTGCCTCCATCTGATCATGTACCATTTTGTACTCTTCTCATATACTCCCCATATTCTAATTTGTATTAAATTCCTGTGTGCATGTCTCATTACCACTGCTAGAGTGTAAACTGCTTGAGGCAGAGGCTGTGTCTTTCTTTCTTTATGTTTGATTTAGCATCAAAGATCATGATTAACAGTTTGAGTTTGAGATTAAGTGCATTTGTTATTTTCTTCTGTAAAATAAAAGGATTAACCTAGATGACCACTAAAGTACATTCTAATGATTAAATTTTTATTCGATGTACCTAGAACTGTTATGGGGCAGAATGAAGAAAGGGGACAAGCATTTATTAAGTACCTACTATGCACAAGTCACTGAGCTACACGTTTTACAAATATTATCTCATTTGATCCCCAAAACAGCTCTAGAAGATAGGTGCTTTTACTATCCCCATTTTGCAATTAAGAAAACTGAAACAGACAATTCAAGTAACTTGCTCAGGATTACACAACTAATTAATGTCTGAGATGGGATTTGAACTCAGACCTTCCTGACTCCAAGCCCAGCTCTCTTTCCACTTAGCAGCCTCCTTCATAAGAAGCTATGGAGGGGGCAGCTAGGTGGTGCAGTGGATAGAGCACTGGCCCTGGAGTCAGGAGTACCTGAGTTCAAATCCGGCCTCAGACATTTGACACTTACTAGCTGTGTGACCCTTGGCAAGTCACTTAACCCCAATTGCCTCACTGAAAAAAAAAAAAAAAGAAGAAGCTATGGAGGATGTAAAAATCTTATGACATAGTTCTTGTCCTCCAGATACTTAAAGTCTATTTAGGTTCTTAAAAATCCTAATACAAAAGCAAGATCAAATAGCCTCCTTCTCTATGAACTCAAATGTCCCTATGTATTATCAGTCCTTAGTATCACCTTCGTAAGTGAAAGATCAAATAATTTAAGTCAACTGTCTGGACAATATAAAATCACACTTATATGAGAAGCATAGTATAGTGCTATGGTGTCAAACACATAGAAACTGGTTGTCATTCATCCATAAATAAAGTTTCCTGTGGGCTACATATTGACTTAGTTTTAAGATGTAATATTATCGGGGCAGCTACTTGGCACAGTGGATAGAGCACTGGCCCTGGAGTCAGGAGGACCTGAGTTCAAATACGGCCTCAGACACTTAACACTTACTAGCTGTATGACCCTAGGCAAGTCACTTAACCCCAATTGCCTCACCAAAAAAAAAAGAAGATGTAATATTATCTATGTTTTATTGTATTTTTATTATTTTGCTAAATATTACCCAGATGCATTTTCATCTGGGTCCAGTGGCACTTAGGAGTATGTAGGCCTGCATGTTTGACACCTTTGGGGCAGTGGCTTGAAAACTGACTTTGGAGTCAAGATGAATCCAAGTCCTGATTCTGACACATACTGTATTACTCTGGGCAAGTCACTTAACTTTTCAGTGTCCCCAGTCAACTCTCTGATCATACATTTTGAAGAGAAGTTATCTGCATTAGAATAGGAATTCCTTACAGTGAAATTAAACATTCAGTCCAATGGGGATTGGGGGGTGGGGTAGAGAAATACATAATATAATCGTGCATCTAGACCCCTCAGTCTGAGCATTTATTGTCTGAAATTACTTCAGATCTATTGAAAATCCTGCCTTCAAGTATAATGGTCTCCTCTTATCAAAGGTCTTTGGAAATTGTTAAGGGATCCAGCCAAATCAGCTGATTATAAAAATTAGATCATCAATTGGATAGTAATCAAGAGAGATGGTGTTTCTTTCAGAGAAAATTTAATCCAGGGTGAAAAGTCAGTTTGAAGGACCATACACCTTTCCCCTTGCTGCAGTATGTCAAAGACTTTAACTTTAATTTGCCCCTTCAAGGACCCTCCCAATAGTTCATTATCTAAGTTCCTTCTGTAAGTAAAGGGGGGCTAGGAAAAAAATGTCAGATTGGCACTTTGTATTCTGCTGCTGTAGCTTGGTGAGCTTGATTCTTGGTTGTTGCTGGTGCCAGTGAGATTAAAAAAAAAAGCAAAGCAAAGCTGTTCTCTAAGTTTCTTGATCTGTACAGTGGCAGATAGTCAGAGGAAGCAGGAACAATGAAAAAGGGAATAAATCCTAGAGAGGGCTGTGTATGCGATCTCTGAGCAAGAGTCTCAATGTTCATGCCAAGGCTTCAAATAACAGGTCACTTCTTTGAAGAGCCTCCCAGATCCTGATATACCAAGCCACCTATATGACACAAAGCCTGTCGAAAGCTGAGGCACAGAGATAAGGACAGACAAGATATATGGCTGAATAAAGGACTTTCAATTTCCGTTTCTTAGGAGATGGACAAGTTTCACATCATTAAAAAAAAAAAAACTACGGCTAAAAACAACTTCCAAACTGAGAGCACATACATGATGTTAAAGAGTCTTTTCAGATGATTGACTTAATCAGAATGGCTAATCTGAGAGGGAGAAATACTGTATTAATTTAAATATGGCAGGTGCTATCTGAGTTCATTGCAGGAGCTAAAGACCAATTATCAGGCATTTTTCCATAGAATTACATTTTCTAAAAAGAGACTTGAAGACATGAATCTCCCCATCATAACAAGACTGCCAGCTTTGATGGACATGTCTACTGTTTATTTGTAGCTTGTCATATTTATGCTATTGAGTCAATGCTAAAGTTATCATCTTAGACCTAAGAAGGGAGCCTGGAAAATTAGTTTTTATACAGTGGCTAGATGCCTTAGTAAATAAAAGCAATTGACAGGCCCAGGTATGGGCTGTCGTCAAGCTTCTCTTCAAGCCTTGAGTGGCTAGATGGCAGCCATTAAAAGAGGGGTGCTGATCAGTCACCTCATTTGGTGTTCATTGCCGTAGATACAAAGGGGTATTTTGAAAAGACATCTGAGTTTTAGCAACAGAAGCTTTTAAAATGAAGAAGGAAAAAATAAATAGCTTCCTCTCTCACACCCTTTTTTGGAACAGAGATTGAGAAAGAAGATGTGTTTACAATGAGTCTTAATTAGGTGGGAAAAATGAGAAGCATCAAACAATGGGAAAGGGCAGCTGTCTCAATGGGAAAAAATTATTAAAAGAAGGGAAAATAAAATGAGCTCCAAGCTTAAGCTTTGAAGAGGGCAAACTATTAAGGTAATTGAAATGTTTGAGTATTAAGAGGTAATTGATGTATAAAATAGGAATTCTAAAGTTGGCCCAAGTGAATGCTAGATAATATAACACGATGGATCTATGATCTCCCTGACATGGATACTCTTTCAGTAGTGCAGATTACAACTCATTCACAATTCATCCTATGAAACCTATCCACAACATCCTATGAATTTTGCATGGGTGTTTACCCAACTTGCCAAGGACCTTCATGTAGCTCTTGACATTGTGTGGATACCAATGGAGCATGTAGCACATTAGTTCTGCTTTAATTCTACATAATTGGCCCACCTCCTTTTTTGTTATTTATCTCTATAATATTCTTTGAAAGCCACATCTCCTGTAGAACTCTTCTTTGATAATAAGTTGCAGCCTATTCATGATCACCATGTGCCTCTCCATTGCCTTGTGGGTGACTTGCATTTAATTATACTAAGACTAATAATCTATGATATTCATAGCAATATAGCATCATGGGAAGAATATTGACAATTTAAAGATGAATCATAGTTTTAGGAATAAGCTTGAGGTTATTAAAAGCAATGTGCACTTTCCCCCAAACTATCTAGCCTTCTCTTCTGTGAATTTCTGGACCATTGCTCATTTGAACTGTGTTGTGTATATGTACTGATAAGTTAGCTCTATTATTGTCCATATTACACATCATAGTCTTCCAAAAACATTCTTTACTCATTTGCTTTTTTCTGGTATGGATAAGTGGACAAAAATCTTTTGAGAAATGATGATTCTAATTAGTACATCCTAAAATGTTCTGGGCCCCAATGCAACCACCATAATGTCATCAACAACTAAGAGCTTCTGGAGGACCTCATCTCCTTGATTTAGATTCTACACTAGGCATTAAACCCTTAGGTGAACATATATCATGTTTTATGTCTGATTTTTTTTTGTTGTTAATCAGAGGTTCATCAAATAAAGTAATCTCTACTTCTAGAATTTTCAAGGAATCTTATGTGATTTTTAATATCCATGGTCTGATTGGAAGAGATCAGTAAAATGGCATTTTCATCTAACAATTTTTTAAATATATAGTTAACAAACATTAAGCACAGGGACATTTTACATTCTCTATACCTTTCAGAGAAAGTCAATTCTGTAACTACAAAGATGGGGTCTGCTGGAAATTATCTTTGGTGAAAGCCTACCTGCACTTTTCTTATACCTTCATCAAAGATGGTCTTAATTCATATATCAGATTACTCATATATATTTTGTAGATATAGGGAAAGAGCCATAGTGGGATGCAGTTGCTATTTACTCAACTGTATATTTTTGGTATTCAAAAGGTTTGCATTTTTCTTCAAGACCCTTGGTATCTCTCTTTCTTGAAGGTATTCAGATAATCAACCCCTGACTGTACTCAGTTTTTTGTTGTTGTTGTTTTTTTATTTTTTTGTTCCCTCCAGCATAAAAGTCCTCTGCATATTCATGGTGTAGTTGTGCTGGATGTTTTTCTATCTTTGCTTTCTTTTTTGCCAATTCCACTTCCTCATATAGCCTTTCAAAGACTGATTTTAAAGTCTAAATATGGTGATTCTACCACCATTGATGGGGGAAATGTTAGAGAAAATACCACAGGGTCAGCTAGGTGGCGCAGTGGATAGGGCACCGGCCCTGGAGTCAGGAGTACCTGAGTTCAAATCCGACCTCAGACACTTAACACTTACTAGCTGTGTGACCCTAGGCAAGTCACTTAACCCCAATTGCTTCACTAAATTAAAAAAAAAAATTTTAACCCCAATTGCCTCACTAAAAAAAAAAAAAAAAAAGAAAATACCACAGATTCTCCTTACCCCCATTTTAATTTTTACCTTTTCTTCCCTCCTGGCTTTATCTTTTCATGATTTTTGGCTTAGTTAAGGCTTTAACCTAGATTTTTGTAACTTGTTTTTCTGTCCACTCTTTTTTTTGGGGGGGTTATTGGGCAACATATTACTCATAATCTACCTTTATCTCTCTCCATCATATCTTGCAAATGAATTTATATTCAAAACCAGTGTCTTTGGTTGTAATATTCCTCAGCTTGGCAAGAAGATCAACTGATCACTGACTAAGGCAGTTTCTAGACTCAGGCTTTCTTCATCATGGTAATTGATTTATATCAGATATTATTATTTTTTCTAAGGAAATTTATGCCAATGTCTATTCTTTTTTATTCATTTCCCATTTTTAGCATCAACAATTTGTTTAAATAAGTCAGGTTGGCATTTACTCATGCCATATCTTCTCATTTGTATTCTTTCTAATTTGGTGTTTATTTTTATCTTTGCTTTAATTAACAAGTCAGCGGTCCAACTGTAAAGAGATAACAGATTCAGAAATGGCTATCACATTAGTAACTAGTCATTTTCCTCTATTAAAATATAATTAAATTTTTAGTGATGTCATTTGGTGCTTGCCATGTCCAGACCTTCTGATTTTTTTCTCAAAGAAAGCATGAATGACATGTATTAATAAAGCTTTTGCATAGTACATGAGCTTTTAGATTCTCTCATTTCTTACTTCTAAATATTTTCCAGCAACTTCCCCCATACTCAATTTTGCATTGAAATTATCAAGTATTCAATTGTATATTATTTTAATTGGTGGCATCTTATTGAATTTCTTCTTGAAACTTCTCTTCTCCCTTATTGTTTTCATGGTGGTCTTTTAAAAAACACTAATCATGTTCAATGTTTTATAATGACTAATACCCCATGAAACAATTTTTTAAAATTGCCTTTGAATTCACAATCAAAGCAATACCTTCTTGTTCTGCTTCTTCAAAGAGTATTTGTGAGCCATCCTTCCACTTAGTTGCAACCTCCTTTGACCTGGTTTCATTCAGAGTAAGACTGTCAGAATTTGTATTATTCATTTTCTCTAGTAACATGTTTACTCATTGGTCACTGGAAAAGTATCTCAATTTAGAGTGCTAATAATTCCTGTAAATTAATCTTTCTTGATTATCTAGAAAGCGAATGGTTCTTCACATCCTCTCTCTCCTTTTCTACCACTTTGGCACTGTAGTATAGAAGTGGACAATGTGACACAGGACTGAGGACTATTAAAAAAATTTTTTTTTCTGTGTCTGATGAGTTGCCAATGTTAAAGAGTTTAACCACAATTGGCTAGGTTGCTAGTGATAAACCTGTATATATTTAGTTGAGCTAGTCCCCAGAAAGCATATCTAATTTGTTACCAGAAACATAGATAACATAGAGACACAATATTAGAGAAATGATAACTGGATGGTATGAACTGAATTAGGCATTCCTTTAAGAGTCTGTCCCTCTAATTTAGGAGAAAGCCTAAATGGAATCAGTACTCAGATGTGCTTCATTAACAGGTGACAAACCTAATGATAATATAGAACAGCTGGGTTATTAAAAAAAATCTCTATGGAATCAGGATTCTGTCAGGGAAAGGAAAGAAAATGACTTGGTTACCTGTTATAGAGAAGTTATGAGAATACAAATAATGTTACAGATTGAAGCAGGAAATCTCTCTGCCTTTGACGATTAGGTTGTCAAATAAAGGACAAAGCATGGAAGGTTCTCTGCCCTAGCCAAGTACATTTACTCCAAGGCCTTTTTCATAAATTAATCAATTCTGCTTTTATACACAAACTGGCCCTATTACTTCCTCTTTATTAATATATGTTCTTTTATTCCTTCCTTCAAATCCTGATCAAAACTTGCCTCCTAAAAATCATACTATGTTAGGGCTGGAAGGGACTGAAGAGTTGACCTCATGTAGACTGTTCACTGTATAGATGAGAACATTGAGGCCAACAAGGGGCCTTTCCTGAATTATCTCACTCCATAGTAAAAACACATTCTTGAAATGTCCTGCCATGAATCTTCTTAGGCTCTTTTTTTTTTGTCCACCCTTGGGATTTACCTGATAAAGGGGAACTCCTAGTATAAAAATTCCCTCCATTGACATAGACCAATAATTTAGTCTGGGGTCTGACTGAGGTCCTGAGAGATTATTTAAAATGTTCATAGTTATACAGCAAATATGAGCCATAATATAACTTTAACCTGGGTCTTCCTGACTCCTGTGTTGACCATCTCACCACTAAATTATTCATTCAATTCGAGTTCATTTTGTATGATGTTAATTTGCATGTGCCTATACATTGCTTTGTCATTGAAAGGAGGTCTTTAGTGGAATAACACAGTACTCTTTCCTTGAACTTGTTTCTATGAATGACTTGAATGAAAGTTTAGATAGCTTGTTTACCAAAGTTATTCAGGAGGTAAAGCTGAGAAAATAACTTCTACAGTGTATTACAGAATTAGGCTCCAAAACAGTGTTTGAAAAGCAGAAAATATTGGGCAGAATCTAAAAAGATGAAGTTTAATGGAGATAAATGTAAAGGCCTACACTTGCACTGAAAAAAAATCAATGTCATGAGTATAATATAAGAGGAGACATAAGTAGACAATGTTCATGTTAAAACACACACACACACACACACACACACACGAACCCCTAGGGTATAAGGAAATGAAAATGCAATGTGAATAAATTTTGTGACATAATACTTGAAAATGCAAATAAATCTTTGGCTGTGTAAGATGCTGAGGGCACTGGAAATCATGTCAAGAGAGGATTCATTGGAAGAACAAACATTTTAGCATAAAAAAGAGAAGACATTATTGCAGTTTTGTTGTTGTTGCTGTTCAGTCATTTAAATAATTTCTGACTCTTTGTGACCCCATTTTGGGGGATTTTCTTGACAAAGATACTTGGGTAGCTTGCCATTTTCTTCTCCAGCTAATATTTTATAGATGAGGAACTGAGGCAAACAGGGTTAAGTGACTTTCCCAGGGTCACACAGCTAGTGAGTGTCTGAGGCCAGATTTGAACTAAAAAAGATGAGTCTTCCTGACTTCAGGACCTCTCCACTGGGCCACCTAGCTGTCTTCAAGTATCTATAAATTTGGTAAAGAAACTAGATGGATATAGAAGTAGATTTTATATTTTAAAGTACCTGACTTTGAATGACAGATTGGGGTTAATTCACTTAACTTCTCTGACCCTCAGTTTCATCTGTAAAAAGAGAGTGCTAGACTTGACGACTTCCAAGACCTCTTCCAACTCTGAATATATGATCTTATTATCCTAAATTGCAGAAAGGCAGATTTTAAGTCAATATAAAGGAGAACTTTCTAAAAAGTATAGTTGCCCCAAAGTGGCTTGGCTTATCTTGGGAAACAGTAAATTCCCCATCACTGAAATTCCTGTAAACAAAGACTGGATGATCTTTTGTCAGGGATGTTATAGAGAGGGTGCTTGCACAGTTATAAATTAAACAGCATCGCAGAAATATTTTCCATTGTTGTGATTATATGGTTCTATGCTCTTAACTTTCTTTTGTATGTTTGTCTTCTATATCCCTAATTACATGGCAAGTTCCTAAAAGGAAAAACTGCCTTTTTCTTCATTTTCCTTCCTTCTTTTCTTCCTTCCTTCCTTCCCTCCCTCCTTCCCTGCCTTCCCTCCCTCTTTCCCTCTCTCCCTTTTTCCTTCCTTCCTTCCTTCTTTCCTTCCTTCCTCCCTCCCTCCTTTTCCTTCTTGTTTCCTTCCCTCCATCCTTCCCTTTTTCCTTTCCTCCTTCTTTCCTTCCTCAAATGAATGAATATTCATGGGCTTTAAACTCCTTTTAGTGTAATTAATAGCTGGAGGTTTTTTGAACCTTTTTTTTTTCTATCACGGTGAAGCCTGCAGCCAACTTCTCAGAATAATGTTTTTAAATGTACAAAATACATATTATTTCAAAGAAAGCCAATTATATTGAAATATATGCTTATCAAAACATATAAAACAAAATAACACCAAGTTCAGTGACTCTGGGTTAAGAACCCCTGCAGTCTAAAGGGTCATATTTGGATTAAAGAACCTCCAAATAGGATGTTATTATAAGAAATGATTTTTGTAGTAGTGAAGTACAGCAAGCCCTGCTATGATATCTTTTCTAGCTGAGTCTAAACAGCTCACCAACCTGGGCTACCTTATAGATGGACAAACAGAAATGCAAAGAGATCAAGAGACAAGCTCAAAGTCTTTCAGGACTGAGGCTCAGATTGTAAATCTGATGGAAAGAAGCACTAGACCAGGAGGCAGGGGACCTGGCTTCTAGTCCCTTTGCTTTCTCATCCATAACCTTTAGCCAGATGATCTCTCAGGGCCCTTCCAGCTCTAAGATTCTATGATTTTCTGATTCATTGGCAGACTTGGCTTAGTACAGTCAGGCTGTGCTACTTGAGCCAACAGATGTGTGCCGTGAGCTGACATTTCGATGTGGTTGAAAAGATGAGATGATTACAATGACTCCATTTGCTGTTTTTGTTTTAGAGAGTGACATGTTTTGCTTTTCCCTGGCCTGGACAACCACAGTGTCCCAAATCTATAGGCTATTCCTCTAACCTGACTTGGCAGTGTATGCTCTTTTGTAAGCCACATGCTTTCCAGAAACCTAGAGCCTCATCCTTTTAAAATATTTAACCAGATGCCGGGGGAGAATAATATTTTATGCATCTCTGCACAATTTTAGAACATGGCCTAAGAAAAGACCAAAGTCCTCCCTTTGCATATCAGGCTGCCTTGTTTCCAAGCTTCTGATATTATGAACTTAATGTCAGTCAGGTTTTAACTCACAGCACTAGAAAACAAACAACTGTTACTCATTTGTAATATCTCTCAGTCAGTAGTTCAGCACATCAGATGTCTTCTCCCCTCTCTTTTTTGTTACAGCAGGTATTTTTAAATCATAGAAAAAGGAAGACCATAAAAGCAGGAAAATGTCCATAGTATTTCTCCTTTCTTCTATCTTCCCTGAAAGAGGTGTCTTAGAAAGGAAAGATGGGTCTATATGAACCAAGAGCATTTCTGGTTTTCCTTCCTTCCTTTCTGTTTTTTGCCTGGATAATAATAGCTATCTATTTTGGGTGTAGAATAATAGCTAACTATTATTTAGGTGAAAATAGGAAGAAAGGAAGGAGCTATAGCATTTTAAGGATTGCAAAGTGCTTTACATAGGTTAACTCTTTTGATCCTCCCCCAAATCTCTGTCAGATAGGTGCTCTTGTTACTGTCATTTTACCCATGAGGAAACTGAAGCACAGAAGAGGTAAATGACTTGCTCAGTCATCCAACTAGGGAATGTCTCCAGCAGAATCTGAACTCAGGGTTTCCAGAATTCTAAGTCCTAAGCTCTATCCAATGCATCACTTATTTGCCTGAAGAAACACAGTAAAGCATATGAGCAATTTTGTTACTCTTTTTGGTATTTGGCATAATTCAATAATTGGCATAATGATGTGGAAAAGATTGCCATTAGGATTAGAAGATCACAGACGTAGAACTGGAACACAACCATGAATTCAGGCCATCTAGTCCAGCTCCTCAGGAGGTTCCCAAATGAGGAAACTAAGTCTCAGGGAGTTGAAATGACCTACTCTAGGTTCCACAGGTAATACCCATAGGAGTAGGATGTAAATCTAGGTTCTCTGATTCCAGAAGCAATGCTTTTTCCACTTTGTGTTGTTTTTAATAATGGATTATTTTCTTATCCTGTTTTCCTGCTGGGTTTAACTGTTCTAGAGCAGTATTAATTTCTGCAGTTAAAAATGACTCAGATGTTGGTTTAGGACTAGATATAGTAACAGATTCATTTGAACAGTGGACTAAATATAAGACTTGCTTGGGTTTTTTGTTTGTTTTTTATTTTTTTAAGAATCCTCCACTAATTCTCATAAGGTAAAGTATTAATCATCCCCTGGTGCCTCAGTTTCTCAATAAATTATTAGCAATATGATACTCCTTCATAGGGTATTAAATTGTGATCTTCAATTAAGTCAGCTTGGATGTTCCATATCAAAATGAAATGAAAAACAAGTTCAAAGATAACGTCCTGGGTAATACTTTCCCATTTCTTTAGATGTGCCCTATTTCAGGTTTGCTGAAGCCCATAGGGGATGATAAGCATATTGATTTTTGGTTTTATTTGTTAACAAAGTTTGATATTCATCTTAAGCTTGATAAGTTTGCCACTGCCCAAGGCTCATTTTGGTTTATAGCATAAGAAGCTGGATCTGTTTATGCAATGATAAATGAACTTGGGCTGGGAGGTAATTTTGGAGACTCCCTTCACCTCATACTCCACCCTCAATGACTTTCTTTCTGCTTTTTGGGCATGGTGTAATTAATCAGAAGCAGTGCATTGTCTGACATAATTGCTGGCTGATTTCCTATACCCCACCCAAGAGAATCAGCTTGTATTAATCTGCATTTCTTTAAATGGGAAAACAAAATGGGCATAGTCTGAGCTACCATTCTGTGCTTCTGTTGTTTGTTGTTGGTGATGGTGGTGGTTTTGCTTTCAAGAAAAAGAAAAATCCTTCCCACTTTCCCCTCCATCCTCCCACCTGGCCCCTCAAATACGGAAAAAGCCTTGTATTTAAAGTCTTTTGTGGGCAAAAGCAAGGATATTTACAAAGAGTGACAGAGGTTTTGTCTAAGGAAGAGAGAACATCTCAAAGGAAAGGCAGGTAGTTCATGGAAATTCTTTTAAAGAAGAAAACCATGTTTTCCACAAACTACACTTTCCTCCTGGATGCTTTGGCAGCCTGAGCTTCCTAAGACAACTTAAGTCTCTGATTAAGGAAAGAGTAAAGGTTAAATCCTTCCTTCTTTGCAGAGGTGAGGGACTATGGGTATAAAACAATGGGCTTGTTTCTTGTGTTGCTTGGCTTTGTTAAATTATTATTTTTTTCTTTTAAAAAAGTTTATTATAAGGGCTGGCAGTATATCAAGAAGGGGAATGAAATAATGTAAAAGGAAAGTGATTTAAAAACAAAGATAGTATTTATTGCTAAAAGAGTTAAGTTACCTTAGCCTTGAACATCTTAGTACTAATTATCCCTTCTCATTGTTCCGGCTCCCTCTCCCCCCCCCCCCCCCACACACACACACTCCACCTCTCACTGGAAGAATCATGGCATCACATAGGTGAATATAAATTAAGAGATTTAATATGAAAATATGCAACATGGTACTATGGTAAGAGCTCTGATTATAGAATTCAAATCCCACATCTGATGTTTACTACCTGCATGAATTTGGGCAAATCAGTCTAGGTTCAAATCCCATTTCTGATGCTTACTAGCTGCATGACTTCTGGTAAGTCACAATACCATCCTGCATCTCAATTTCTACATCTGTAAAATGTGTATTTGATGGGCTCTAACTTCTCTTCTCTCTACAGATCTATGATCTTACCATTGCATAAAAATTTCATACTCAGAGAGAAAAAAACACCCAGCCTCAGTAATAGCTTCAGAATTTCAGGGTTGGGGCAGAAGACAGAAGTGAAAATAGTAGATTATAAACTTTGTAAAAGATCTAGAAACAAAATTTATGAATCCTGCTAAGATCAACTGGAAAAGCCAAGCTAAAGTTTACCAGATTAGGCCTAAATAAGAATGTTAACATAATGTACCCATTTAGGAATGACATAATATATTGAGTAGTGTATTAAATATAGAATTTCAGAGTTTGGAGGGACTTGTGCATCCAAGACATTCCTCATATTCCTGACTAGCTGTAATCTCTACATATCAGTGGCATGTAATGCTTCCTCCTCTGTCTGAAGACCTTCAGAGATGGAGAACTACCTCCTCAGGTAGCACATTATACTCTGAAACAATTTTGTTTGGGAGTTTCATTTTTTCTTTATATTGAGTTTAAATCTGCCTGTCTCTAATGTCTACTCTGTTCCTAGTTCTATTTTCTGGAACAAAGCAAATTAAGTGAAATCCTTTGTTATAGTCAAATATTTGAAAAAAATTGTTGCTTCTCTTAATATTCTCTTCTTCAGAGTAAATATTCTCAATTACTGTAACATAATTTCACATGGCATAGTCTCCAGTCACCTTACCACTCTAGTCATCTTCTGGATGCATTCCATTTTACCAATGTCCTTCTCAGTGGTGCTCAGAAAGGAACACAAAAATAAAGATGTGGTCCAACCAGGTAAGAGAAGGATAGATCTGTAACCTCCATCATTCTGGAAGCTCTTCTGCCTAAGATCATATTGGTCCTTTTGGCTTCCATATTGCACTATTGGCATGTATGGAACTTGCAGTACCCTAAACTCATCAGGTCACAAAATATAAGATCATAGTTTTAGAGCTGAAAATGACCTTAGGGAATATCAAGTCTGAAGTCATCATTTTACAAAAGTATACTGAATCCTAGAGTTTAGGTGACTGGTAAGACATCATATTTTCTTTTAAAATTAAGTAGATATGGCTGGGTATGAAGAGAGCCCTTCTTTTATTGTAGGAAGTAGTTTAGCCTCTTAGGCTTTCATAGGAATAGGGGCATTTCTCAACTTTTTATCCACATTATGGACCACTGAAACAGCTTCCTTTAAGCATACACCAAGTTTGCCATCTCTTTCATTTTCCCTTCTTCCTATTCCACCATCCCTATTGGCAAATACCTATTGGCTTCTTTTCAGAGCTAGCACCACAGAAAAAAATCTTGCAGACCAGAGACCTGGTACATTGTAGAGACATTTAAGATTCTCTTCCAAATAAGCAGGAACAAGTTGAAACGTAGCTAGAGAACAGTGTGGAATAAAGCCCTATATATAGCTCAAGAGATTCAATCATACAATTGCAAAGTGGGGAGTATTTGGCTAGACCAATCTAATTCAATAAATATTAATAAACACTTATTATGTGTCTGGTAGTGTCCTAAGAGTTGGGAGTACAATTAATAAAAAGTAAGACAGTCCTTGACCTCAAAGAGCTTAAAAACTAAAGGGGGAGATACAAACAAAAGGAGGCAGGAAAGCTGGGGTGGGGGACATCAGGGATGGTAGAGCATCATGTTTTGTGGAGGTGAAACCAGACAGAGCAGCAAATGCAAAGTGGAATGAGCTGATAGTCCAATGTGTGTCCTCTATAAAAGAAAGCATTAGGAGGAATCTGACCCTCCAGCCTTCTAAGCAGAGGCTGTGGAGGCTGAGAGAGGTGGTGTTAATCAGGGCTTGAGTTATGGCCTGGTGGTGAGTTGAGTTTATCGTGGGAGAGGCATCTAGTTCCCTGGAATTGAAGCCAGGCAGGGCAGCAGATTCAAAGTACAGTGGGAAAAAACTTTATATGAACAATACTTATGGAACAACTGGAAAGAATGTTGATTCTGACATGAATGAGTCTTAATTCAAATCTTGGTTCTGCTACATTGAAGTCCAACCCAATCTTCTTTTCACTGTATCATAAGACTTTCTCTCCCCATCCCCCACACACATTATTTTAGCTAACCCCTATTCTGTACGTGTGTTTTCCAAATCTATTTATAGGACTTTAAATTTATGTCTACTAAATTCCATTTTTTCAATTTTGCTTATTCATCCAGCTTTTTAACATTTGGGGTTTCTGGTTCTATCACATAGCAGATCATCTCTCCTTCCCAGCTTTGTGTCATTTTCCAACTTGATAAGCATGCCATCTATAAACTGGTCCAAATCACAGATTGTTATGTTGAATAAAACAACATCATTTATCCTCTGGCGTAGGACAAAGCCTAGTGGCACGCCAGGAAAGACTCCTCTTTTAGGTTGCAATTGATTCGTTTGTTAATAATTGTTTTGGGTTTAGTTTTTTGATCAATTCAGAATCCAACTAACTGTAAGATACCTCATATTTCCCCACTTTATCCATGAGAATACTATGAGAAAATTGCTTGAATGACTTGCTAAAATAAATTCTTATTACACCTATGGCATTCTTGTTCTCTTCTAATATTTAGTATGACTGTCCAAAAAAGGGAGGGGAATATCTTGGCATATCTTGTTCTTAATGAACTTATATAGAATTTGTATTTAGCACTATTAAAAAAAAAGGTTTTGGATATGCTAGGAGGGCTACCATGCCTCCCATACCCCACAAGTCAGTTAAGTATACTGATGCATTGTGGCTTTCCCTGTAGGCTTTATGCTATCTTTTCTGGAAGAAATAGAAACAAAACTTGAAGTAGTGCCCTTGTAGGTGGGGAAGGGGGCTCCTCTCTAGTTTAATGTCTACCCCCTTTAAAGGAAAAAGGAGAGACAACAGCCAGCTGGCTGAGACTAGTTCTGCAGCAATAGTCTAAAGCACCCTGTGGGTATTTGTGTAAGGATGTTTATTTAGTCCCTGTTGGTGATATGCCTAACTCCTAGGTGGTATTGTCAGTCTCTCCATTTACTCTACAATAAATTCACTCCCACTTTTGCAGAAGAAAAGGGATGTTCTTAAGAAAGTATGAAAATTTGCTCTCAATGTTCAGTTCCTTCAGTTTAGCTTTATCTAAGCCTGCTTCCTCATTCATTTTTTGTGTGTTTATTTCACATTTACTTAGGGTAGACAAGATAGACCA
The DNA here is from genome assembly GCF_019393635.1 of Dromiciops gliroides. Taxonomy (NCBI): domain Eukaryota; kingdom Metazoa; phylum Chordata; class Mammalia; order Microbiotheria; family Microbiotheriidae; genus Dromiciops; species Dromiciops gliroides. The sequence continues at coordinate 230,496,953 of NC_057862.1, read as the reverse complement.
TAAGAGCTATCTACTCGATAAATGCATACATAGTAGAGAAACTGGTAAAAATCTGCAGTATTTACTTTGGAGTCCCTGGTGACTCCTTCTGTAATGCAAATATGCTTTGTTTTACAGATTACTTCAAATGCTGATACAGTCTGTTACCGTGGATCCCCAAGTTTCTATGTATCTTAATTAACCACAAATTGTAAATAGTTTATTGCTACTGTTGAGTCAGTAAGTGCAGGTGACATGCTATAATATAAAATCCTAGGTATGAGACCCATTGCGAAGGAAGATAGAACATTTGCCCGTTGTTTAAAGCCTTGGGTTCAAATCCTAATTCTGACACCAACTGTGACTCTAGGAAAGCCATTTCGTCATGTTTAGCCTCAGTTTACTCATCTATAAAACAGGGCTAATTTTACTTGTACTAGGAGGCAACCTTATGTAATGGAACAAGTACTGTAGTTGAAATTGCAAGAGACCCAGTTTTGAATGCCACCTCTGACACAATATGCCTAGTGGCAGGCCACTTACCTTCTCTGCAAAACAGGAATAGTAATGCCTATGATAAGCACCTCAAGGAATTATTTTTAAGATAGAGCACAATATAAAGGCAAGCTAATCATCATTGCCTACCTCATAGGGCAGCTAGGTGGCAAGGTGGATAGAGTGCCAGGTCTGGAGTAAAAAAAACAAAACAAAACAAAATAAAAACAAAAACCCCTTCATCTTCCTGAGTTCAAATGTGGCCTCACATACTTCCTAGCTGTGTGACCCTGGCCAAGACACTTAACCCTGTTTTCCTTAATTTCCTAATCTGTAAAATGAACTGGAGAAGAAAAGGGCAAACCATCTCAGTATCTTTGCCAATAAAACCCCAAATGTAGTCATGAAGAGTCAGATATGGCTGAAATAACTGAAAAATAACAACCTTAAAGGATCATTGTGGTGGTGTATGTGTTTAAGGGAGAAGGGATACTTGACTTAACAAAGGACATTAGTCATATCTATTGGGCAAAGTATGTTCCAAAGCAGAACACCAATAATTAACACATGAAGGACAAGATATGTTTATAAGGTAGAAGATTTTCTCTTAAATTCATAAAGAATCTAAACATTGAGAGGCTATTCTTATAGCCCAGATAAAATGAGGAAGATTTGACAGCAATTGCCTAAATGAGATTGACAATTTAAGCAAATTTGGGCTACATGGACAAATAACTTACACCCAACAATCAATTGGTATACTGATGCATTGTGGCTTTCATGAGAGCCTTCAGCACTTTATTTCCGTTTTCTCTGAAAATTTAAACCTAGTTTTGATCACAGTAAGACATGCAATTCATTTTCTGTTGTATTGTGTCAAGGAGCCGCAGAGATGAGGAGCATTAATCAGCCTATAAGTGCATTTCCAGCAACTACTAAGCATACAGCACAAAAATATCCCTACTTATTATGTCCTAATTATTATTCCTGCTTTTAGGGATCTTTCTAACCACTCCTACATAAAGTAAAACAAGTTCCACAGTATATTTTCTAGTGGGTTGTCTGGTCTGATTCATTTAAGCTTTAAATGAGTCACTTCCAGTGAAAATTTTTTACAACCTATTTGATCTTACCAGGATCAAGGGATAATAGAATTAGAACTGTAAGAGACTTTAGATATCTAATCCAAACCCCTCCTTTTATACATGAGCAAATCAAGGTCCAGACACATTAAGTGACTTGTCCAAGGTCATACAGGTAATAATTATGCAAATTCCCAGGTCACACGTTTAAGAAGTGTACTACCTGGGAATCAAATGCAAGTGCTTTGACTTCAAATTAGCAATAAGAAGTTATTTCCATAAAAAGTCACTAGCACAGTATTTCTAATCACGATTTCTTTGTGATGCAATGTGCTTATGCAGGTATATTGTTATTTTTCTTTTCCATATTTCCTGCATACCCTATAGAATTTGTTTATTTAAAAAAGATACTATGCTAAATCTAAATATATTCTATTGTCTAATTCCTTTTTATCTGGCTACATTTCACCTTTTTTTATCTAGAAGTGAGTCTTAAACTGCTCTGTGGAGTATAGACTCTGGTCTATATGAATCTCTCTGATGGTGCTAACTCTAAAAAAAAGCAATTTCTTTTTCCTTCCTTCCTTCCTTCCTTCCTTCCTTCCTTCCTTCCTTCCTTCCTTCCTTCCTTCCTTCCTCCCTTCCCTCCTTCCTTTCCTCCTTCCTTCCTCCCTCCCTCTCTTCCTTCCTTCCTTCCTTCCTCCCTTCCTTCCTTCCTTCCTTCCTTCCTTCCTTCCTTCCTTCCTTCCTTCCTTCCTTCCTTCCTTCCTCCCTTCCCTCCTTCCTTTCCTCCTTCTTTCCTCCCTCCCTCTCTTCCTTCCTTCCTTCCTCCCTTCCTCCCTTCCTTCCTTCCTTCCTTCCTTCCTTCCTTCCTTCCTTCCTTCCTTCCTTCCTTCCTTCCTCCCTCCCTTCCTCCCTCTCTTCTTCTCTTCCTTCCTTTCTTCCTTTCTCCCTCCCTCCTTCCCTTCCTTCCTCCCTTCCCTTCCCTTCTCTTCCTTTACCTTCCTTCCTTCCCTTCCTCCCTCTCTCTTTCTCTCCTTCCTTCCTTCCTTCATTCCTTCCTCTCCTTCTCTCCCTCCTTTCTTCCTTCCCTTCCTTCCTTCCCAGTAGGGTTGCAGGAAAGACTGAAAAGAAAAAGAGCAGAAATTTTGGGTATTAATGAATACCAAAATTAACCTATATAAATGGTTTAAAATGAGGAAGAAAAGTTGAGAAGTACTACTGTGGAAGCTCCAAAGTCTAAAGAGCTTACTTTAGTGAAATAGGTGGTCTCTTTATATCCATATCTATTTGCTTATGAAAATATCATAATCTTAATTATTTTAATGTGGGTTTTTGAAGTTATTACTCAGAGGTCAGCTCTTAGGTCATCTACTTAATTCTAATAATATGCAAGTACTTAGGATTGCTGCCAAAATCTTCATGATTGATATGAAATCATATTTCATCTTTGTCTACATGACAGGAGATTAACTAATTCATCCAATTTGAGCAAGAAGTGGCAGATGGTAGAGGTGAAAGTAGTAAAACCACCAAGCCAATTGTTTTTAAAGTACCAAGTGTTTTTGTAGACAAGATAACCCATTGTTTAACTGAAATTCTTATTTTTCAACAAATTATCATTATGACATATATACAAGACCTTAATAGCTTAACAAAAGAATAGTGAATTCAAGAAGGAAAGAAAGACGCATTTATTAAGTGCCTACTGTATTCCAGTATAGAGCAGCTAGGTGGTGCGGTAGATAGAGTACTAGGCTCGGAGTCAGGAAGATCTCAGTTCAAATCCAAGCCTGAGACACTTATTAGCTCTGTAACAATTGGAATGACACCACCTGCTGGACACTTACTGTAGAAAAGCTCCACTATGAGGTGAAGGTCTCTGAGGGCAAGACCATGCGTCTTTTCTTTGGCATCAGGAAGTGACATTTGCTTGTGGGAGGAAGAAGGGGGAGACTGGCTCTCTGACTCTCTCTTTCGTGTGGACTCTGGTAGAGAACAGAGCTAGGAATGCTTTCTCCCTTTAATAGATAGATGAATCTAGGCCTTTCTCTTTCTCTTCACCAAATTCTTATTCTCCTTAATAAATGCTTAAAAGTCTAACTCTTGTTAAAGCTTATAATTTATTGGCTACCACTCATTAGATATTTTAGACAGTATAGCTAAAATTTTAGCCCTTACAGCTGTATGACCCTGGGCAAGTCACTTAACCTGTATTTGACTTAGTTTCTCATCTGTAAAATGGGGACAAACTGGAAAAGGAAATGGTAAACCAATCAGGTGTCTTTGTCAAGAAAACCCTTATGGACAATGCCCATGGCATCACATAGAGTCAGATATAACTAAATGACTAAACAACAATATGCCAAGAACTGTGATAACCACTTTATAAATATTTTCTCATTTGATCCTCTCAGCAACCCAGGGTGAAAGTTCTATTATTATCCCTATTTTTATAGTTAAGGAAGCTGAGTCAGACTGAGTAACTTGCCTGAGGTTACACAGCTAGTATGTGTCTTAGATAGGTTTGAAATGGGGTCTTGGGGGCAGCTAGGTGGCACAGTAGATAGAGCACCGGCCCTGGAGTCAGGAGGACCTGAGTTTAGATCCAGCCTCAAACACTTGACACTTACTAGCTGTGTGACCCTGGGCAAGTCACTTAATCCCAATTGCCTCACCAAAAAAAAAGGAAGAAGAAGAAGAAAGAAAAAGAAATGGGGTTTTGCTGGCACCAGGCCCAGATCTCTATCTACTCTGTCACCTAGCTTCCTCAGGGAACCATACTTGGTTTAGTAAATAGTTGGCCTGTGTTAGAAATGGAAGATCCTGGGTTTGAGTTTTACATCTTACTAGCACATTCAAGGCCAGAAACAAGTGATTAAACCTCTAAATATTCCAGGCAACTGTCTAATACCATTACAATTATATATAATTTGCTAATTTGCAAACATCGGAGGAATTTCCACAGCAGGAGTTCCTCACACCATGGAAACCAGAGGTCCTTTTATTTTTTAAAGTACATTAATCATTCTAAAGTATTTAATTCAAATCAATTAAAGTCCTTTTGTTGTTGTTGATGATCATTTAATATATTCCAGACACCAAAAAGTCCCTTCCCTCAGGGAACTTACATTTTATTTTCAGGGAAAGAACAAATGAGTACATATAAAATGCATTCAAAGTAAATTCAAAGTTATTTGGGGGAATAGGGTAGGAACTTAGAACTGGAGAGATCAGAAAAATCCTTCTATAGTAACTCTTATTTTGAATGAAATATTTCATTTTTTCCAGCTGCATGTAAAAGCAATTTTAATATTCATTTTTAAAAATTTTGTATTCCAAATTCTATCCTTCCCTCCCTCCCCTCCCCTTTTCTTGAAAAGGAAAGCAATTTTATATGGATTATACAAGTGCAGTCATTTAAAACACATCTCTGTATTAGTCATGTGAAAGAAAACAGACAAAAAATGAAAAAAAGAATAAAGTAAAAGATAGCATGCTTTGATCTGCATTCAGAATCCATCAAGTCCTTCTCTGGAGGTAGATAGCATTTTTTTCATCGTAAGTCCTTCAGAATTGTCTTGGATCTTTGTATTGTTGAGAAAATCTTGGGCCAGCTAGGTGGCACAGTGGATAAAGCACTAGGCCCTAGATTCAGGAAGACTTGAGTTCAAATCTGACCTCAGATATGTGACACTTACTAGCTGTGTGACCCTGGGCAAGTCACTTAACCCTCATTGCCCCACCCCCCAAAAAATAGAGAATAGCTAAATCATTCACAGTTGATCATCATACAACATTGCTGTTACTGTGTATACTCTTCTGGTTCTGCTCACTTCACTTTGCACCAGTTCATGTAAATCTTTCTAGGTAGGAAGTCATACTTTGGAGAAAGGTAGTGGAATCCTGTGAGATGTAGGTCAGGAGGGAGACTATTCTCTGCACTGGGAACAACCTGTGAGAAGTCAAGGTGGTATAGATGGAATATCATGTTATTGTTCAGTCATTTCAGTTGTGTCTGACTCATTGTGATCCCATTTGGAGTTTTCTTTGCAAAGATACTGGAATAGTTTGCCATTTCCTTTTTCTAACTAATTTTACAGATGAGGAAACTGAGGCAAACAGGGTTAAGTGACTTTCCCAGGGTCACATTAACTAGTAAGAGGCTGAGGCCAGATTTGACCTCATAAAGATGAGTCTTCCTGACTCCAGGCTTGGAACTGTATCTACTGTACCACCTAGCTGCCCTTGAAATATCATGAACATGAATGAACAGAAAGTAGACTGTTTGGCTGGATAAGTTACAGGGGTGTGCTAGTGCCAGCTCCAGAGAGGCTATTGTTGCACTTTCCTTTTTAGTGTTTATATTTCTTCCATATGCAAATGCTACAAACTGGAGCTCGATTTAATATTTGGTTGATCGCTTGGACTTGAGAAAGTGATGGGGGAAATCTTAATAATATGGATTAAACCTAAAAGTGTCATGCATTTTTGGAGAGCTGGTTGTTAAATATTTACCATCATACTGATGAATTCACAGAGTAGAATAATCTCCTAGAGCTTCCTAGGTTGGAACCAGATTATTAGGGGCTAAGCAAAAGAATATCATCTGCTTGGAAACTTGCTCATCTTGTATTGCTAGATGGCCAAAATGCCATCATAGCATTTTTTCCTTTGGTTGAACTGATCTATTTTTGCTAGTAAGCAGAAAATTTACATGGTTCTGATTATTAATAAACATAATATGATTTTAATGCGAGCATGCAAAGTATACTGAGCAGCATTGGCATATAACATAGCTGTTGCTGTCACAGAAATAAAAGTCAGCAGTGAGACCATGAGGAACTTTTCATGTGGTGTGTAAGGACTTCCAAAAGAACTAGTATAAAATCTACATCAGAAAGAAAAGACAAACCAAACCTATACCTGACTGACTGGGGTGAGAAAAAGAGCAACATCATTCCTTTTCTCCCTGGGTCCAACACCTTCTGTGTATTATCAATTAAAACAAAACCCATTAAATTGATGTCCTTGAGATTAGGAAAATGCACAGGGGCTTTATTTGTTGTCCCTTGAAGGTTCAGTGCTATGCATAGACCTCTTTGGTATTTTTATTTTTATATATGGGTCTAAGCATTTGCTTTGGAAGATAGTGTACCATAAAGCCTCTTTCCTCTTGACTTTCAAAACCAAAATTATTAGAAATCTAGATGTCCTTGAATGCTAATGCCTTCCTTCTGTTGATTATCATATATATATATATATATACACACTATACACACACATATAATCACATATATATGATATATACATATATGTGTATATGTATTAATGATCTTATATTTTCTTATATATACACACATATACATACATACATACAATTTTCTCCTGGTTCTGCTTGCTTCATTTTTCATCAGTTCATGTAAGTCTTTCCAGATTACAAAAAAGGTAGGTGAATCCTGTGAGGTGGAGGTAAGGAGGGAGACTATTCTTAGCATTGGGAATAACCTGTGAGAAGTCAAGGTGGTATAGATGGAAGGTTATATACACTATAGAAAGTATATGGGGGCAGCTAGGTGGCACAGTGGATTCAGGAGGACCTGAGTTCAAATCTGTCCTCAGATACTTGACACTTACTAGATGTATAACTTTTGGCAAATCACTTAATCTTCATTGCCCCACCAAAAAAAAATATCTTTTTGGGTGGAACAGTTACAGGGGGTATGATAAAGGTAGCCCCAACCAGAGAGCCTATGGTTGTGTTTGTACATATACACTTTTATATGTCTGTATATTTATATATGTGTATGTATGAATATGTGTTGCTAGACAGCCAATACTATTGTAGCATTTTCCCCCCTTTGGCTGAATTGATGTCTTTTTGCTGGTAAGCAGAACATTTACATGATTCTGATTATTCATAAACATAATATGATTTTAACACAAGCATGGCGAGTATACATACATATGTGTGTACATGCATGTGTATGTATACATTTGTATATTTGTATGTTTGTGTTTGTACACAGCTATTTTCATATAATCTCCTTCATTAGACTGCGAGCCCTTTGAAACTAGTCTTCTGCCTTTCTTTGGATACCCATTATTTAGCCTGGAACATGGGAAATGCTGAATAAATGTTTGTTGACTTGAGAGAGTAGCTCTTGGGAATGAAACTGGAGAATGTAATGCTAAGTTTTCCATGGTTTTGTTTTCTATCATTTGTAATTTTTTATTTTACCACAGTGGCTTTAACATTAATAGTGTTTTTATGTCAAAGGATCCCAGGTACACCGACCTTCAAGTTACTAAATGGGTAATTGAGTGTCTGTAATTTTCTCAGTTGCTTTTTACTAATGTTTCAGAATTTAGGATTATTAATGAGGATGGGCAATTCAAAAATGGAGAATGTAGAGGGTGTGTATACATAAATATAAAATCTCAGAGTGCTATTTTTTCTATACACATCTTTCAATCATAGGTAGATAGATAGATAGATGGATGGATGGATGGATGTGTGTATATGTATGTGTATACATACACTTACTATATGAACAAGGGACAGTCACTTAAATTTTCTAAATCAAGTGTGTGTGTGTGTGTGTGTGTGTGTGTGAGAGAGAGAGAGAGAGAGAGAGAGAGAGAGAGAGAGAGAGAGAGAAAGAGAGAGAGAGGAAGAGATGATGATGAATAGATAGATACTCCAGTGATTCAAATTATAACCCATGATTGCCTGCCCATCCTATGTGACTCTTGTCTGTACCTCCCATAAATTCACCATATGGGGTCCACACAACTTACTGACATACATATTGAAAACCTTTTTCATATTATTTTGATGTTATATGGCTACCAGGAGAGCAGAACATCCTGTTTTTGTCCCCGGCTCCCATTATATGATGAGCCCATTTGGTTTTCTGGTCATGCACTTCCCTAGTATGCTTTTTATTATTTCCCTAACATAATTGCTTGTTTATAATATGTTGTAGCCAGATTTCTTCCTTCATTGGCCTCTCCATTGTCCTTTGGACAAGCCTCGGGCTTCAGTTCTTTGGAAACAAACTTCTTAACTTTGTATCTCTTGATTAAGTCAAATTCATAGGTTGAATGTTTGGTTTCATTAGTTGGGTAGTACTATGGATGGAGAACTGGCCATGGAATCAAGAAGCCTTGAGTTCAGTTCTAGCCCCAGACATTTATTAGTTGTATGACCCTAGGCAAGTCAACTCTGCCAGTTTCCTCAACTATAAAACATAGATAATAATAACATCTGCTTTGCTGGGCTGTTGTGAAGATCAAATGAGATAATATTTGTAAAGTGCCAAGCACCATTTCTGGAACAGAGTGTGCTTCATAAGTCTTTCCTTCTTTCCATCCTTCCATCTTTCTTTCCTTCCCTCCATCCCTCCATTTTTTTCCTTCATTCCTTCTTTCCTTACTTACTCTTTCCCTTTCTTCTTTCTCTTTCTTCCTTCCTACCTTCCTTCCTTCTTAACTGTATACCCACCCCAGTCATAAAGTAAATGGTGAAGTCAGCTTTGCATTCTGTGTTCAAAGAGTTTTTGATTTGTAGGTTATTTATGGCCTTTATTCACTGTCCAACTCAGCCCATTGTCACTGATAGGGCTATTTTAGAAAGATACTGTTGCCAGGAAGAGAGGGAATAATCAAGTGTATGCCTCTGGGTATATTAGATGACATTCCAAAGTCTAATAATGCAACACAACAGACAATCTCAAAATTAGTTCATCTCATCTTCTTTTCCACACCTGTGTGCCTAACCGAGAGTTTTGTACTATCCTTTGTTCATCAAGATAACAGTTCTGACCTACTATAAGTAGAAAATATACTTTGAAAAGTTGATAGAGAAGTATTGATAGATTTGTCCTGATCCATTCCTATATTCATTTACTAAGTAGATTAATATGGCCGGGAATATAGGGAATGAATGCCTAGGGTTACACTGGTAGGAGATTAATGTTTGTCTAGAGTCAAGATTCTTAACCTTATTTGTGTCAGGGACCTCATAGGCAATCTAGTGAAGCCCTATGGAATCCTTCTGAAAATAATGTTTTTTAATACTTAAAAAGCACTTAGGATATCAAAGGAAATCAATTATGTTTAAATACAGTTATTAATTTTTTATTTTAGTGAGCAAAACCAGGAGAACATTGTACACAGTAACAGCAATATTATATGCCGATAAGCTGTGAATAACTTGGCTATTCTCAGCAATACAATGATCCAAGACAATCCCAAAAGACGCATGATGAAAAATGTTATCTGCCTCCAGAGAAAGAACTGATGTCTGAATACAGACCAAAGCATCCTATTCCCTTTCCTCCCTCCCTCTCTTCTTCCTTCCTTCCTTCCTTCCTTCCTTAGTCTTCTTGCACAAAATTACTAATATGGAAATGTTTTATGTGATTATACATGTATAACCTATATCAGATTGCTTACTATTGTAAGGACAGGGGAAGGGAGGGAGGCAGGCATAGAATTAGGAGCTCAAAACATTAAAAAATGTTAAAAATTGTTTTTACATGTAATTGGGGGAATAAAATATTATTTTAAAAATCAACTAATATGAGGGATTACCTAAGGATATAAAAGGACATATATAATATGAGGGATTACCTAAGGACATATATAAAAGTTCAAATATCCTAGGCTAAGAACCCATGGTCTAAACCAAGGGAGGGTATATGTTTTCTGTGTTAGTCTGACCATATTTAGAAAACTATGTTCAGTTCTGAGTACTACATTTTAAGCAGGAACAGAGATAAACAGGAATAAAACCAAAGAAAGTTGATCATTCAACTTCATGGGAAAATGTATAAGACTCAGATTGTATGAGGAATAGTTAAAGAAATTAGTGGTTTAGCTTGGAAAGGAGATTTAGAGGGACAATTGCTATATTTACATACTTGAAGGACATTTCTGTGGAAGGAGGCTTTGACTTATTCTGTGAATTTCCATGGCCCTGAGCTAGGATCAATACGTAGAAGACATAGAACAGCAGATTTGGATTCTAATATCTTTCTAAGAATAAGAGATCTCCCTAAAATAGAATGGTCTAATTCATGATACAATGCAAATGGGATATGGAGAGCTAGCTTTAGAAACAGAATGACCTGGATTCCAGTCCTCCCTCTGAGATACCAGCTCAGTGTCTGAGATTTGAGACACTAGAGGCAAATCATTTATTCTCACAGTGCCCCTCCCTTCAACATACCCCATCTCACAGCTCTTCAAGGCTATAAATTACACAGCAATTATGAGTTTGGGTTGCTAGAATTTCCTCACCAAAGGTTCACTATATTGATGACTTTGCAGGTCTGTTCCTCACCACCCTCAAAAAAAAATGCATTCCCCTTTACTATTTATTTTCAAGTTGACCTTAGGTGATCTTTGCCAGGGATATCATGCAGGAGATTTTTAAAGTTAGACTAGATTATCTGTAAGGTGCTTTCCAGTTTTAAGATTCCATAATTATAATAAGAAACAGGGGTTAAATGATGATTGAAGGAAGGCAATGTGTATGCATTTGGAGTCAGAGCACTTGGGTGTATACTTCCAGTATAGTCTTGGGTAAATGTTCCTAGAGGCCACTATATGGGGCTGCAAGAAGAGTGCTGGACTTGGCCTTTCCTCGGACACCAGCTGTGTAATGTTGGGCAAGCCATTTAACCTCTTACAGCCTCAGTTTTCTCATCAGTAAACTGGAGAAAATTATAGTCCCAACCTTCCAGGGTCCTTGTGAGGGTCAGATATGATAGCAGGTAGTAAACTTTGCAAACCTTGAGGCATTACATACATTTTCGCTGTTATTGCTATTATTAAATCACCCTTTGTAAAGGGAAGCTAGGTTGCACAGTGGATAGAGCACTGGCCCTGAAGTTGGGAGGACCTGAGTTCAAATTTCACCTCAGACACTTATTAGCTGTGTGACCCTGGGCAAGTCACTTAATCCCAATTGCTTTAAACATCTGGGGCCATCTCTAGGCACCCTGATAATATATCTTGCCACTGGACCCAGATGGATCTGGAGGAGAAAGTGAAACTGGTGACATGGCACAGTTCTTCCTGACTTAAATCCAATTCATTGCAAATCATGACATCTATCATGGTCCTCTTTGAGAATGAAGGACAAACAACAACAGTAATATTAACCTCTTTGAGCCTCAGTTTCCTCATCTGTCCAAAAAAGGTGTCAAACCAGGTGAACTCTGAGGTACCCAAATCTCTGATCCTAGGTAATTATAAAAATGCTACATTTGGGTAAAAGGGATGTAACTAAAAAGACCTGAAGGAACAAAGAAACCTTCTCATTTTATTTTTGAGGAAATATCTATCTTAGACCTTTGATCTTTATGGTGGTAAAAATAATCTCCTGGATAGTATTATTGGGAAGTGAATTGATCCATGTAATGGAATCAACGAAACACTTAGGATATGATGTAATGGGATTTTACAGATTACTGCTAAGGCTCATGCTTTGATTTGCTTTTCTGTTTTCCCCCCTTTTGAATTAATCTAGCCCAGTGCATCAATCATTTAGTGCCATAGAAATAAAGAATTAAAAGAGTGGTGATGATGGCTTTTGGAGTTAATCTACTTAAAGTAAATTGTTCAAATTCTGTATATATGGACAGATGCCATGGATAATTCATGATCCCCGCATCTCTAATTAACATGAAGAGGCTTGGAGTAGGCTTGTCAACAGAGAGTGGTAAACATTGTTGTGTATACAAAATTAGTCACAAACTCACCATTAGATTCTGAAAGCTAAATGGAGGTGGAGTGAATTACTTTGACTTCAGAGCGTCCCCTAAAGATTTAGGAGCTCAGAAGAGGAAAAATGAAAGAAGGAAAACACCAAAATATGGATGCTGAGCACACTGTAGTATCTAAGATGGTGACCTTTAGGAGTGGACAGAAGGGAGTCTATCTCTCACTAAAGTTGAATTTAGTTCAATACTTCATGATTGGGTGAGTTTGACATGTACCTCTAATCCCAAACATCCCCACAGTTTGCCTTAGGAGTTTTGGACAAGCTGCATTTTTTTTTCTTAGTTCAGTTAGTAGAATCATACCCAACCTTCTGGATGGCACAGATGTGTATTAACTCTGAGAGCAAATGTGGCCAAGATATATTAGGATCTTCAGTAGATGTTATAGAAATCAGAATTGATTACTCAGTGGAGCATATTAAAGCATTTCTAAAAGGCAAGCACATGTTGATTGAGAGCCCAGGAAGAAAAGATTCATATCAAATGAGTTTGCTTTTTTGGAAGTAACTGTTAGAGGGAAATGCCTGTGATGAGGGGCAGCATTTAGAGTCAGAAAACCTGGTTTAAATCTCACTTCTAACATTTTCTAACTGTAACCGTAGTCATGTCTCTGAACCTCAGTATCGCCATCTGTGAAAGGAAAGGACTAGATGGATTTGTAGGTCTTTTCCAGCCCTAAATCTATGATCCTTTGTGTATTTCACTTATAACTTCAGATGTGCTGATGATTATGATGATAACGATGAAGAATAAACAAGATTTTTATTTCCAAGTACAGATTGTTATTTTCCATCTATGCCACTATTTTCAAAGGGAGTGAGGGGGTGGGGAGAAGAATGAAACCTACAATTTTGTCTTTGGGAACAACTGTTGGTTGGAGAAATTTCCTGTATTTTTCAATTTTCTGCCAATTTAGCATTTTATAGAGTTGACTGAGATATTGAGAAATTAGGGTTAGGGACTTGCCTATGGTCAAGGGCTAGTAAGTGTTAGAGGCAAGACTTGAACCCAGGTCTGAATGACTCTAAGGCTGCTACATCCAAAATGCCACAATAAATAATACAATTTGTAATTTGAAAAATGAAATTTTTTTCTCTGAATTCCCTTTTCTTTTTTCCATTTTAAGTAAAAATTGGATATAAGTAAAAATACTATTAATAACAATATATTAACCATTATTGATTTCTTAAAAATATAATTTATTGGTTTAGATTTCATAGTATTGGAGCTTTTATTCAGTTTAGAAGTAGCCTAACTCCTTTTTTGGCATGTGGTTGGGAAAAGATTTTGGTTTTGTGGTCATTGAACTTATTTTAAAAATTGTTTTAAAGGCTACAGAAAATTAAAAGGTCTTTTGAATACCCCACAATCAGCACAGTTAGAGAACATATTCTTTTTTATTTAAAGGTTCTAACACTTCCAAGTACTTACCTACCTAGTGGGCCAAAACTACAAAGCAAGGAAATAGTATTTGTCACAATGTATATGTTTCTTATCAACATTTTTACTTTCTGGAAGGTGCTCTAAGCATTCAGCAATCATATTAAAAAAACAAAGCGGGTGCCTCTGTATTCTCTTAACTTATGATACTTCTGGAAAATGGAACTGGTGGCTACTGTTTCATTGAACAGAATATGCTTATAGCTAGGAGATATCAAGGGCCAGTCTTCCATGTTGTACATATACTAGATAGGATGCGAGATTAATTCCACTATTGAGGAAGGGAGGGCTGGAGAAAGGGTTTTGTCACATTACATAAAGATCTCATACACAAGGCATTGCCTGTCCTGTCCTATTTCCCAGAAGCAATAGGAAATGTTAAGAGTGTGTCTTTTTAACATCTGCTTTGCTATTAATTCATTTTGCCAGCATCTTTAATTTAGGGTGACAGCAGCCTCCTAGGCCCTGGACACCATCACTCAGTAACAAAACACTGTTGTGTGAGGGATCTTCTCCTCCACAGCTGTTTGGAGGCAAATCTCAGCAGTATTGCTGCAGCTGGTGAAACTAGAGAAATTAGGCTGACATCTCCCTTTCTCCTTGTCTTTTGCAGCCGGTGCTACATACATCTTTGGGAAAAGTGGAGGACTCATACTCTACACCTGGCCTGCAAATGACAGACCCAGCACACGTTCAGACCGCCTTGCAGTTGGCTTCAGTACGACAGTGAAGGATGGCATCCTGGTTCGAATTGACAGTGCTCCAGGACTTGGTGATTTCCTTCAGCTTCACATAGTGAGTACTGGACCCCAACCTGGATATACTTGTCTCTCAAACTATCTCTATTGCTGTAGTATATACAGATCCAATGGTCTCTTCCAGACATGTTCAATAAGCGTGCCCTTATGAAAAGTAACCTTTGATGCAGTGCTGGCATTATTGTGGTGATGTAGGTGTATTCAGTTTAATTCCCACCTGCAGGAGTCATAGGGTTTGGCCTTGATACTAGGGAAGCTGTTGAGAGGGAGAAGTTGGCGTTCTGACTGCTAGTGCAAGTGTCAAAGAGGTTGATCCACTGTGTTCCTTCTCTTCTTTGATGATAGCTCAGCCTCTGATCACCCACCAGCAATCTAGGTTTTGTACTGTATGAATAAAGGAAAATTGTTGATGGGTTTCTTTATAGTCCCAGGTGCAAATAGAATAGCAGATTTGAATATTAAAGATCTTTCAGGATGTTGTCTTTTTGGAGATTTTTTTTTTTGAGAATGAAAGGCATGGTAAAGAATGATAACCAAAAGGAAACGGAACACCAAGTTTGTTCTAGGCCTTGTGCCTATAAGCCAAATGAGCATTTACACTTATACATTTGATGCCATGTGGACTCAGTGCAATTCTAGGAAATTTAAATGATTTGGGGTGGAAAATTGCCATGCTATGATGATAGAAAGTATTTTTATAGCAACAATTAACCCATTTTATAGCATGTGCAGTCTGGAAAAAAATGTAGGCTAAGAAAGGATATGATTCTCATCTATAAGTACCTAAGTGCAGTTACCAAGAGTGAAGAGAGGAATTGTTCTCATTAGTTAGCAATGACAAGGCTAGAAAGAATGGATTTAATTTGGAACAATAAAAGTTCAGTTTTAAATAGCAGGAAAAAGGAAAGCAGTTAAGAGAAAAGATCAACTGGGGAATGCAGCCAACCTCTGAAAGAAAGAAAATAATCAGATTTACCTAGAAAAATCTGAGTCAGAGACAAAGTCTTCAGAGAAAATTAAGAGTTTTGATTAGATCATTGCTTGCTGGCTTTAGAGGTGGCTGTCTTTGGGCTAGGGGCTGCAACTTCAGCTATGGCTACTAAAGTGTCTTTTGAACACCTGTTATTTCAGGGTTATGGGGGAAAGTGAGCAGTTTAACCAGCCTGATTCCCCTGGAGGGTAGCTGTTCTCACTTCACTCTGAACCAGAGTGCAGGCAGAATTGCCAGGCAGCTCTGAGGAGGAGAGGAAGGATGTTTAGAGATGATCATTTTTAAAAAGTGGAGGTTGGCCCTAGAGTCCAACCATGAAAGCTTAAGTTTTGACCCTGTTCTCCCCAACCCCTTCTTCTGTCTGGTCATTATAGTGATAATGTCCACTTGCTCTTAGGAGCTCTAAAAATGAATGTAAAATGACAAGGAGAAATCAAGCCACATTTACCATACATAGCATTTTCCCCAGGACCTAGGCCAGGGTTTTGCACACAGTAGAAACTTCTTAAAGTCTTTGTTGTGTTGTGCTTTTCAAGCCATTATTAAAATACTATTTGTCCCGGCATCTAGCACAGTGTATTACAGACAGTAAGCATTTACTAAGCCTCATATATCTTGTACTTTGCCTCTGTGGATTTTGCAATTCTAAGTCCTAATATTTGAAAACTTATGTGAGTTGGAAGGCTGTGAAACATATATTGATTGGTTTATGGTCACTGCAAGTTGTATACTGGCAGTAGTTCCTTTCCATTCAAATGATTTATCATTTTGAGGGCAGCTAACTAAAAACAATGTGACTTAGGGCTGCCATGTAACAAGTAATTAGTCCATGACCTGAAACCTTTTAATGACAGGGTATTGGTAACTAACTTCATCCATCTCTGCAGAGATAGACACTGTGTAGATAATCTCCATTCATGTACATGCTTAAGAGAGAGGCTTTGTTGCCCTCTGTGGAAGTGGAAGCCTCATTTACCATTTTAGCTTGCATTTTCAGCTGACAATGTTGGTCCCAAAGTGGCATTGGATCATAGGCTTCAGAGCTCAAAGGAAACTTAAAGGCCATCTACTCCAAACCTTTCATTTTACAGATGAGGGCACTGTAAAATGAAGAGGTTGAGCTAGATGATCTGTAAGGTCTCTTTCAACTCTAAATTCAATGATCTTATGACATGAAAGTATGAGGAACTGCTGAGAGAAGCAAGAATATCACTCAAAATTGTAGCTTCACTGTAATTGTCATTGGTATAATTGATGGGTAGATGTTTTCAGTTTTGTTTTTGTTTTTTGAGCATAAGGGCTGAAGTTGTGATTTCATCAGTATAACAAACTCCTGGATTCAGAAATTCCCTCTGCTGGTCATCACTTAATTTGCAATTTATCTAGTCATAGAGAGTTGCCTAATAGGTTAAGAGACTTGTCCAAGGTATCCATTTACTAGGCTTCCACTGTTTTGAAAGTTGTCTTTGTGAACAAAACCACACTTTTCAAATCTAAGTCATGATATTTATGCTGTGTACAACATATTGATTGATTTATAGTCATTTCAACAAACAAAAATAGCCAACCATTATGTATCAAAGGCAGGACATGCACCCAAGTCATTCTGGTTCTAAGATACCATATGTCATACCTCTGCTTATATAACATATAAGAGTATAAATTTAAAATATTCTTGATAAACACAAAGATCTCAGCATTTGGGGCAAGAACTCACTATATGTGGGGGGAAATTGTTGGGAAAATTGGAAAACAAAATGTCAGAAACTAGGTAAAGACCAACAAATTACACTATATGCAGAGATAAAGTTAAAATGAGTACATGGTTTAGGCATAAAGGAGGAGACGATAAACAAATTAAAAGAACAAGGAATACTTTCCATGTCAGATCTTTGGAGAAGTGAAGGTTTTAGGACCAAACATGAGATAGAGAGCATGACAAAATGTAACATGTATAATTTTGATCATATTAAAATAAATTTTCTTAACCATTTCCCTCCCCCGCCAAAATATGTTGTTATAGTTATGCATGTGGACATAGGAGATCCACGTATAACACACATAGTATATCCAAGTGAGTGACTGCTGTCATATTAAAGTCAGCATCTTGGAAGGTAGCATTCCAATAATAGCTCAGGATAAGGTAGGCAATAGAAATAGAGGCATCTAGATGGCAAAGTGAAGGGATAGAATAGTTCATTTGGAGTCAGGAAGACTTGGGTTAAAATCTTATCTCTGACATTCACTAGCTTTATAAGATTGTATAAAACACAATCTTTCTTGGACTCAATTTTTTCATCTACAAACATGGGATGATAATAGTTATGGTACTCACACTGAAAGGTTGTTGTGAAAACTCAAATGAGATACTGTATATGAGGTATTTCACTAATCATAAATATATGTATACACATACATACATGTATGTATGTTTGTATGTATGTATAGGTGTAGGTAGTAGTAATATTAGTGATGCTTATACCAGGAGGAGGAGGAAAAGGAGGAGGAGGAGGAAGGAGGAGGAGGAGGAGGCAGCAGGCATTTCAGTGGTACAATGAATCAAGTATTGGACTTAGAATCAGGCAAACATGAGTTCAAATATGGACTTGGACACTTACTAGTTGGTGACATTGGGCAAGTCACTTGATCACTATATGCCTCTATTCCCTCATCTGTAACATGGGCATAACAATACTACCTACCTCCCAAGGTTGTTGTGAAGATAAAATGAAAAATTGGTGAAGTACTTTGAAAGCCTTAAATTACTATATATATGTTAGCTCCTTCTCCTCCTCCTCCTCCTGCTCCTCTTCCTGCTCCTCTTCATTCTCCTCCTCCTCCTCCTGCTCCTCTTCCTGCTCCTCCTCTTCCTCTTCCTCCTGCTCCTCTTCCTCCTGATAGTTAAAGCAAATTTTAAAAACCACAAGTCAGAATGTTGTGTAAAACATATTGATTAATTTATAGTCATTTCAAAAATAAAAATAGCCAACAGTAGCCAGCCATTATATGTCAGATATATAGTAGCAGCAGCAGTAGTAGTTGTAGCCATAATGTTGTTACCCCTCTTTTATAGAAAGTTGCATCTACCTCATCAAGATGCCATGAGTGTTAATTGAGATAATGTATTTAAAACTCATTATAGAAGTACAGTTATTGTTGTTATTCCAGATGAGGAAACTGAGGTTCAAAAAGGTTATGGAACTTGCTCCCGAACATTCAGTTATC
Organism: Dromiciops gliroides; assembly: GCF_019393635.1. Lineage (NCBI taxonomy): Eukaryota > Metazoa > Chordata > Mammalia > Microbiotheria > Microbiotheriidae > Dromiciops > Dromiciops gliroides. The sequence goes on along the minus strand of NC_057862.1, from coordinate 230,478,190 downwards.
AAGTGGCAGAGTCAGAATTCAAACCCAGACCATCAAATTCTAAGTCCAACGCTTCTCTTCCCCTACTTCCCTGTTACCAATATTTAAACATTTTTGGAACACTTCATTTAAAATTACTTTCAAAGCAAGTCCAGTAAGCTTTTTTTGTCAGTGGATTTGGTTGCTTAAAACATCCAAAAGTTATTTTGCACCAAGTTTTGTAAATTGATTTTTTAAAAAAACCCAGATGAAGGGCCTCTTTTTAATAATGGTGCTGGTTCTTCCATTTGCAGGACTTACTCTAAAGACACTTCTGAAAAAAGGGGGCCCTGAAATGTTTCATTGTTAGTAAAGTTGCATAATCCCCATGGAAAACAGTTTCAAAAGGGATAAAAAATAACATTGAGCTTCTTGTAGATAAGCTTTGGAGCAAGCATTGCTGTTTGTCCTTTGTTCTCGAAGAGGACCATGACATCAGGGTGATGTCATGACTTGCAGTGAATTGGATTTAAGTGAGGGAGGGCTAAGCACAGTCACAAGCCTCACTCCTCCTCCAGAGTCATCTGGGTCCATTGGCTAGATATATATCAGGATGACTGGAGATGGCCCCAGAAGGCAGTTGGGGTTAAGTGACTTGCCCAGGTTCACACAGCTAGTAAGTGTCTAAGGTGAGATTTGAACTAAGATTCCCCTAACTTCAGGGCCAGTGCTCTATCCACTGCACTAGCTGCCCCAGGGGCAGGGTGGGAGAAGCATAGTAGAATAGAGAAAACAGTGACTGAAACCTTCCTTAAATGCTTCTTACCTGTCAGGTACTGTTCTAGGCAATGGAGATACAAAGTCACATGTTCTAAACAGAGTTATATTCTAACATTCTACATTGAAATCAGAAGACCTGGGTTTCAGTGCCTTTCTCACTCTCTGTGAGACTCTGGTCAAGTCACTCTCCCACTTTAGGCTTCATTTTCCTCATCTTTAAAATGAGAGGGTTAAAATAGATCTTTCCTACAAGCCCCTTTCAGAGCCAACATCTGTGATTTTATGATTTGGGGCTTTGTCATTTGGTCCTTTTCTTTTGCCTTTCCCTTGACAACTTTATCCGCCCCTCAGCTTCAATGATTACTTCCACCCTGGTGCCTCCCAAATCTATCTCTTCTTCGTGACCTCTCCTCTGAGGTCCAGTCCTGCATTTAAACTACAACTGAATATATCTACCTCAAAGTCCTGTCTTCACCTCAATCTCAATATATCCCAAAACTGAACTCATCATGTTCTCTTCCAAACTAGCCATTTCTTTTAATATCCCTATTTTTTGATTGATGGCATGATCCCTTAATCTAGTCACTCAGATACACAACCTTTAAGCCATTTTAAAAAATCTTCCGTCTCCCTCACCAGACATATCCAATCACTTGCCAGGTCTTTCTGATTCTGATTCTCTGCTATCTTTTTTATATTTGTTTCCTTCTTTGGGGTAGGAGAATGGTCTTCCTAAAGCACATATCTGACCACATCACTCCCATTCTTCTAAGGTAAAAATTTCATACCCACCCTACATAATCTGGCACCAACCTGCCATTCCAGACTTACTTAGTATTATTCTCTATAAGTCACTAATTGGACCACTTACCAGTCCATTATCTTATCATGTGTGATATGATAACCCCAAAAGCTGATATAACATCAGTGTGCATTCATAGAAGCATTACTTCCTGAAGAAAGTTTGCTATCTATGGCCCCTCAGTCCTCTGTTGTAAATAGAGCACATCTGGAGTATAATACTAACAATAGCTGGTATTTATATAGCACCTACTATGTGCCCAGAACTTTACTAAAATTTGCAAATATTACCTCATTTTATCCTCACAATAATCCTGTGAGATAGGTACTATTATTATCCCCATTTTACAGTTGAGTAAAATAAAGCAAATACAGGTTAAGTGACTTGCCCAGCGTCATGCAACTAATAAGCATCTGAGGCTGAATCTGAACACAAATCTTCTTGACTCCAGTCCCAGAACTTGTCAACTTTACCACCTACGATATTCAGTATGATATTCAGTTTGGGGTGTCAGGTTTAAGGAAGAACAATGGGGAGAACACAGTAATCTGATCAAAATGATGAGGAGACTCAAAACCATTGTATACAAGGATAAGTTGAACAAATCAGGCATATGCAAATGGCTATAATGTAGAAAAGGGATTGTGTCTTTTTTACTTAGTCTCAAAAAGTGGAGAGAGGAGCAATGGAGAAAAATTGAGAGTTGGATATAGGTTCCAGTTAAGAAAAAAGCTTCCTAAAACAGAACTGTCCTAAAGGAGAATAGGGCAGCTAGGTGGCACAGTGGTTGGAGTGTTGGGCCTGGAGTCAGCAAGACTCATCTTTGGTCGGTTCAAATCTGGCCTCGGACACTGATTTGCTGTGTGACCCTGGGCAAGTCTCTTAACCTTGTTTGCCTCAGTTCCTCATCTATAAAATGAACTGGAGAAGGAAATGACAAACTACTTGAGTGTCTTTGCCAAGAAAACCTCAAATGGGGTCAAGGAGACTTGAACAGGACTGAAAAACAACTTGACAATGATAAAAGGAGAATAGGTTGTTTCAGCAGTCACTGAGCTTCCTATGAGAAAAATCTCTTCAGAAGTAGTTGGTTAACCATTTGGGAATTTTGAAGAAGAGAATCCTGTTTAGGTGCTGGTGAGGTTGGTTGAACTAGAGCTCTTCCACCTCTGAGATCCTCTGTTTCTATGATTCTCTTCCCTCCTTTCATAAATGTGCCTGGATCTAGTACATGACATTATCTGAGCACCACAATGCCACTTCTATGGAGACTTCCTTGATCTTCCTGACCCAAAATGATATTTCTGTCCTCAAATTCAAAAAGGTATTTTGTATTTAAAAAAAATGTGGCCTTGAGCAAGTCCCTTCACCTCTCAAGATGCAAGGAAAATCTCCAAGACTCTAAATGGCACAGAACATGCTGATCTGCATTAGTGGGAGGAATTTCCTCACCTGAGAGTTCTCTATACCAGTGAAATCAGTCATCCAGTAAACATTTGTCAAGCTCCTACTCTGTCATGCACTGTGATAAGCACAATTCTAGTCCCTATCCACCTAATAGATTGTAAGCCCCCTGTGGGTATAGGGACTAAGCTTTTTATCAATCCTAGTGCAAAGTGTGACACTATACATATAGTAGGTGCTTAACTAATTAGTCATTGAAATGAATATAAATACATAAATTGTATGTCTTATTATTCATTCCCATCACTCCATCTAGATATGTATGTTTTATTTTTATTTCCATATAAATATATATATATATATACATACACTCTGAAGCAAAATGAATTAGAGGTTACTTATTTAAAACTAGCTAATATTTTTGTACTCTCATTTCCATGATGTAATATTCCCTGTGTTGATTATTCAGAGCTATATTAATGAGATAACAGATAGATGATCTGTATTTGATGAGTGTAAATGGATCTTGAAGGCTGCATAACATGAGTTCCCTATAGAGTGAATGCATGTGTTTTAGAACCGAGAAATTTTGTGTGTGTGTGTGTGTACAAGTCTCCCTGCTTCCTTGTAATCCACTGTTCAGCAATGTACCTGCCCTGAGCATGTGATCAGAGTCTATTATTCTTTTGCCCATAGCAGCTGTCTCTCAGCTCTGGTATCTAGGCACTGAGGAGTTGGGGCACATTATGCTAACCCTTTTTTACACAATGGTGTCTGGGAAATGGCTGAACTGTACCATTGAGAAGATTACCATGAAGTGCCTACTATTACTATAATAAAACTCATGATGACCTCCTTTTCACCCCCTATAAGTAGAGGGTAGGGAAGAATAGGGCAGCAATTAGTTTCTCTTTATGTAGCTAATACTAGGTGGGGAAAAAAGACATCCTATTAGTTTCTCTGTGTTTGTAATTTACAGTAAATCCTTTTGGATTCATTTTTTAATTATGAGCCTTTCAGGCACAGTGGAAATTTATGTGCCAAGGCATCTGTTCTGTATGACAAGAATCTGCAGCTTTCACCAGCCATATTCCCTCTAGGTACTTACTGCCAGCCCGGGAAAGCTCAAGGATGCACTATTTAGGATGACCCTGCATTAGAAGTGCAGAACTATCCCCCTTTCAGAAGTTTACACCCCAGAAGGGATATGTTCAGGAAGTGGTGGTTTTTTAATTGTCCTGGTGGTTTGCCTTTGAAGATGATGGGAAGAGAGGGTTTTAAATGAAGTAATACAGTGAGGATGGGGCGGCGTTCCTTTGGGTTGCAGTTTTGGCTAGGAAAGTCCACGATAAAGAGTCCAAGCTGGCGGTTTGTATGTTGTGATAGTCTTGTATCATATACAAGGAGAAACTGAGTGGCTAATGATCCTCCTCCCTTTGTTCTTCAGTTTGAATGTTAAAAATTGTTCAGTAGTCTAAGTGAATATATGTGTGTGTGCATATACTTATATAATAAGTATATAAGCAAATGTAATAAAAATAAAAACTATATAATTATGAAATATATCTCATAATTTTTAATTTTTTAATTTTTAATTTTATTTTTTCTTTTGGCAGGACAGTGAGGGTTAAGTGACTTGCCCAGGGTCACACAGCTAGTAAGTGTCAAGTGTCTGAGGTCAGATTTGAACTCAGGTTCTCCTGAATCCAGGGCCAGTGCTTTATCCACCTGTGCCACCTAGCTGCCCACAAATATATCTCATAATTTATTGAATTCGAAAAGACTCCTGAATACCAAGGGAAAGAGAATCAGGGACTCACTTTTCTCTAGTGTAAAAGATAAGGCTATCGCAGTATACAAACTGCCAAATCAGGCCCTTTATCATGGATGTTTCTCACTTTGATATCAACAAGCACCCATTATCCACCTAGTAGTTCTGTGATGGGGTTAGGTGACAACTTATTTAGATTCATCTGTGAATTTGACCAGCATCATAAATTTAGAGCTAGAAGTGACCTTTGGGCTTCTCTAGTCCAGCCATATCTATACACTCACCTCATTTCAGATAGAAAAATGAGGCATAAAAATCTTGAGTAACTTTCCTAAGGTCACGAAGATAGCAAGTAGCTGAGAGAGGATTTGAGTCCAAGTCCTCTGACTTCAGATCAAGTGCTTTTTCCTTTGGAGCCACAATTACTTCTCCTCTTATGATCCCCTTTGATCTCTGATCCATAGAAATAGCCCATTCCCCAGGATTACATGTGAGTACATAAATTGCCAACCTGGACATTTTATCTTGGCTGTTTCTAACTTGGATATTTACAACAACACAACATCTTCCAGTTTGGTCCTCAGTGGGGCTAGGTGGCAACTCTCTCAGATTATTCTGTGGATTTGGCCAGCAGCTGGATTGGATTTCATTCAGCAGCTGTGTTTGGGGGAATCTCAAAAGATGAACAGAGGAATGCTGGAACTCCTGAGTGCAGTGCCCGGGCCCATGTGGGACGTGAGAACAATGAAATGACAATGGTTTCCGACAGGTCTAATTCCATTTCCCACAGATGACTGTGCACTGCAGGCCAGTTATAATTCCTTCCATTGCTGTTTCTTCTTAGTGACAAAGTCCTCTTTGAGTTTCCTAGGCTTAGGAGCTTTTCCAGCTCATTAGACACTTGTGTAGAGAGAGCCTGCTGGGGATTCTCTCAGCAGCTTCCAAGCTTAGATGTGCCATCTCGGCAGAGACAGAGGAGAACATGGTGGGAGGGAGTTGGAGCAGGGATTTGATGAATTGGAAGGCTTATGTAAACCATGCTGAAGTTAGGGTATCATCCAGGGCATTTGTGATTAGTATATATGCTTTGGCCTCTGTGTATCATTCCCAAGTTACTTCTATTGTAATTTATTAACCTCCTCCCACAACATGGTACTTGTGATTTATTGATGTTAAAGTTGCAGTTGCCCATTATGCTTCTTATCCTGGTACCCAGATATTGATTAAACCATTATAAGAAAGGGGATGCTGAAAAAACATTTCTTCTTGGCATACCTACTATGTGTCCAAAACTGTTTTGGAACCAATTCTAGACATTGTAAAAAATCCTGATTATGGTATTCAAGGATTTCCAGAAAGTAGCTTCACCAACAATCTAGTCATTTCAATCAGCACGACTTCATGTTTTCTATTTTCTAGTGAAACTGAATTCTTTTGTCTCATCCTCTCCCATCTCCATGCTTTTTTTTTACACTTTCCCCCTTGCTTAGAATGCTTTTTCTGCCCAATATCTTTTTTTTTTTAGTTTTTGAAGAGTCTTCCTGCCTTCTATGTCTACCTGTGTTATCACCTTCTCCATGAAGTCTTCCATGACACCCTTGTCTCCATGAGAAAGTAATCTCTTCACTTTTCTTGTGACATTTTGTCTGGTCCTGTCCTTTCTACTGATCTCTCTTTTATATCATCATTATTGTTGTGTTTATTAGATTATAATCTCCTTAGGATAAATGCTATATTTATCTGTATATTCCTAGTGCCTGTGTCTTGCAATTTCATTGCTCCAGCTAAGTCTCTATGACTTTAAGTTACAGATAGTTATTTGGGGAAGGGGGAGGGGAGTTGGATTTTGTTTTCTTTTTTTAGATTGTTTTGTCACTTTTTTAATCCCCAGAATTTAAATGCAGTTCATAGAACATGGTAAGCACTTAATAAGTGCTTGTTGCCTGATTCCCTGAATATCTTCTGATTCCTTCCAATTCTCTACATCTGTGAACCTATCTCTGTTGGTAAAGAGAATTCCCACACTGGGAGTATTTCACGCTGATAAAATCACAGGTATAAATAAAAAATAAATGAATGGATGAATATATAATGTCTGACAAGTTTGAAGGATCCTTTGTTCACATTCAGCAGTAGTTGAGGTCACAAGGACTATAGCTACGACTCTGGATGATTCTTTTATTATGTCTTAGAGGACTCGGTTTATCTATGGAAAGCAGAACCATTATTTCACAAGGATAAGCAAATCTTAATTTTCCTGAGTGCCACATTACCATGCATTATTTCTCTACACAGTATTATAACCTAGTGCAATCTGTTTCTTTATAGCTCTTTTACTGTAACTATTCCAAAGTGGACAGAATATTCTTCCTCCTAGTCCCTTCTTTAGTTATACAGATGAATTATAGAAAAAATATATATATAGATAAATAGATGTGTGTTCTCACTGTGCTTTTTTTCTACTATTTTTTTAAATTTACAACAGGACAGGGAGTGGAACATTGCTAGATAATAATATTAGGAAAATATTTCAGAGACATGATGAGGCAAAACCTTAGACCAGAAAACTTGGGTTCTACCTAAGTATTATTGGTCTATGGCAGATTAGAGTGCTATTAAATTACTCTAGCACAATTTAAACCTTATCATGCACAGCCATATTTTATAGAGATCAGTGACTGTTACTGGAGGGATAGGTTACAATTTTGATGGCAAATGCAGTCATTTTGGAGATTTCTTATTCCTCCAAATATCAAAGAGCTTCAGAAAGGTTGGTTGTAAATGAGATATATAAAATGAGAAGAAGTTTTTGATGATGGAATAATGGGAATTGAAGATGAAGAATGGCCCAGGTGAAAGATTTTTTCATAGTTAGCTAACTAAGAAAATAAAGATCAATGTCACCTGACACAGTACTTTGCACACAATAGGAGCCCAATAAATATTCATATCTCACTCATCATGAACACCAGGAGCTCTTTAAAAAGCTTGTCTATGTCTTGTTGGCAAAGTCTTAGAATATTCAAGCATATGCATTTATTGGATTTTGAAAAGTCAGGATTATAACAATACTGGTTTCTGACCATTCTTTAAATAGCTTTGCATTCCTCTGAAATGTTTTAAATTAAGTTTTGTCTAACTTTTTTTTAACACTTTACTCCCATTTCCCAGGAACCCCTACCCTTGGGACTCTGCCTTGTAACAAGTGAAAAACCAACTGGCATTTCAAACATGTTTGATTGCATATGTAGCAAGAATGCCATATATGCAGTTCCCTACCTGTCTATAAAGAGGAGGAATTTGTATTTCAACATTAGTCCTCTGGAATCAAAACTGGCCATTCATTACATTCATCTGAGTTCTAATGTCTGTTAGTGAGAATGTTCTTTATACTGTATATACTGTTCTTCTTACTGTGTATGCTGTTTTCTTCACTCAGTGTGACTTAGTAAAATTATTCCTGAGGTTCGTTGAATTCCTCATATCTGTCATTTCTCATGGCATAATTATGTTCAATTGCCATTCGTAGACCATGGTTTGAGTGCTCAGTTTTCAACTGATTGGCACGTATTTTGCTTCCAAATTTTGTCTCTACCATGAAAAGTGCCAATCTCAATATTTTGGTGTATATGTAGGATGCTGACCTTTGTTTTTTTTCTTCCTTATGGCAGATATCTAGCAGTAGTAATGCTGGGTCAGAATCAACCTCATCTTTTTTTTTCCTCAAATAATTCCAAATTATTACTTCCAAAAGATTAAGCCAGTTTACTGCTTTACCAATAGCATATTAGCGTGCCTATCTTCCCACAGCCCCTCCAACATTAACCAATTTATCAGTTTTGCCAATTTTATGTAATGAAGTGCCTTCTGTGAAAATATTTTGCAAAGAAAAAAATGACATTTTTATTGGTTCTCTTTACCTAATTTTGAGTCTTCTAAAGTTTCAAGAGTAGATTGTGGATTTTACTGACTTAAAAGAAGCTGTTACCATAGTGTTTAGGTATGATACCTTTGCACAAAGAGAGTGTCATAAGATAAAAAATAT